>NC_022015.1:69026920-69048418 GCF_000317375.1 Microtus ochrogaster | reverse complement strand
TGCTCATCTACTGTAGGAAGTTGCTCATCTACTGTAGGAAGTTGCTCATCTATTGTAGGAAGCTGCTCATCTACTGTAGGAAGTTGCTCATCTATTGTAGGAAGCTGCTCATCTACTGTGGGAAGTTGCTCATCTACTGTGGGAAGCTGCTCATCTACTGTGGGAAGCTGCTCATCTACGGTGGGAAGCTGTATACCTACTGTATGCTTTGAGGTGGAAATTGTAGGAGTCTGTTTGGGAGTCACCACTGCCTCTGGTACTATTGGTGAGCAGCTTCCCTTTTCTTGGGAACGTAAATTTCTGGCCAGTGTGCGAACAGTTGGCAGTTCACAACAATCACCATTAAAAAAGTATCCCCGGGTACTCTTTCGGGCTGTTTTACGAGAAGATAATATGGATCTTTGATTTTCAAAGTGGCATTCTGTTATTGGTTGACTGATGTAAACAACATCACACTGGTTGTCATAATCATTTATCCTCAAGCCCGATGCCCTCTTACTCTTCCGAGCAGTCTTGATGGAGGCTGATATCATCTTGGTTCGTGAGTGACCATTGGATGCTCTGTGTACAGCTGGAGTGGAGCTGGGAGCTAGCCAGTCACCTTTGGAATGATCAAATTGGCCCATGTCACTGGGGTATGTCTGGTAACCCACCTTGTTTCTACCCAGTGAATGAAGATGGTTCTCTTGCTTTGGCCTTTCATCTTGTTCATCTCCCTCTAAATCCTGGTGTAAGGATGTTTTTGAGCTACACTGTAAAGCATTCTCTTTGTCTGCAGTACTAGATGAGTTTCCCATAAACCCTGAGCCCCATGTCTCTTGTGATAAAGCTTTGGATGAGTTTCTTTGAGAAGCACAGCTCCCACTCTCCTCGGTATTCTCAGTTGCCACTTCCACTGCAGTCAGACTTTCGACTGAGGCTGGAACGTGGTCTTCAGTACCCTCACGGGGCTTCAAGCTGGTGTCTTGTTCCTGCCCAGTGGTTTGGCCCTCTAAGCTTTTGGGACTGTGGAGGGAGTTAAAAGAGGAAGAATCCAATGCAGTGAGACACCCTACTGTGGGACTGTCTGCCGATCCTCTGGAGTTAGGTCGAGCATCTGGAATTTCAGAGGACTCTTTCTGGACAATGGTCAAGGCAGACTCTCTTCCATCTACAGAGTCTGTCTCAGGAGATGGTTCCTTCACAGTTTCTTCAGTCACACTCAGAGAGCTAGGAGAACCCGATGAGTCTAAGAACAAACTTAGAGAAGCAGGAGACTTCCCATCAAGACACTCATCATCCTTTTCACTTTGTCTGCTGCTCAGCTGGGCACAACCCGCACTGCAATTGGAGACATCCATCTCTGTGGAATCCAGAGGCTGCAGGTCCTCAGAACCTGGCTGAGATTCTGTGTATAGGTCACTCAGGACACGAATGAATTGCTTCTGATGATGCGTGCACAGTTTGACCATAAACTTCTCCAGTGGGGGCTTCGATGGATGGTTAGAATCTACTGCTGATGCCTCTGATGAATCCTCACTAGACAAAGAAAAAGAAGAAATTAGTAAGTGCATTTCCAAGGACTGTTTCTATAATATGAACTGTATCAGACACTATTTATATTCTAAAGAGGGAGGGCATTCTGGCTAAAACTGTCATTTATATTCAAATCTATCATTTACTTTAGTTCAATAAGAAAAACATAATTAGAATATAAAGCCAGCTCACCACAGTCTCAAAAATATCAGTATCTCTCACACGTTTTTGTTTTTTTGGTTCTAGAACATCAAAGAGAGCCTGACACATGCTAGGAAGAGCTACACTCCAAACCTTCATACTTTTATACTTAAAAATCCAGAAATAATTAACTTAGAAGATATATTGAAAATAAAGTTTGGTCACATTTTTAACTTCACATAGTCAACACAGAGCAATAGTAATCTTTTCCACAAATCTGATTCAAAATGTGAACCTTGTCAAGTGCTAACATAGTGGCACAAGCGGAAAACCACACACCATGCAACTGTTAAATGCAAGATTACTGAAGACACTGTGTAAGATTCCTTTTAGGCTGTATGCATACACTGAGCCTGAACTATGAATAAATTCTGACATTAGGTTGGAGTCCCTCCTGAGATATCTCATTAAAAATATGCAAACATTCCAAAATCTGAAGAAAGTCAAATTCAGAACATGTCTGGTGCCAAGTATTTTGGATAAGGAATATTCAACCTGTACTTTTGCTGTAGGCCAAGGCAACCGTGTTAAAATAACCACTAGTTTAAGTCTATTAACACTGACAAATATTCAGAGACACGGCATTACCGAAATCATCTCACAAGAATTTTGAGAACTCAATGGCTTTAAAATGATTTCTCAGAAAGAACAGTTGAATCGAGAATCACTAATAGTGATCCAGAACAGGACACAAACAGCAATAAGAATTTTTACATTTATAGGTATATTAGACAATGGAACAACAAACAGGTTCTAATTTACAGCCTAAGTGAGGAGGCAGATGTGAAGTAGAAACACCAATGGTGACTTACCAGCTTTGGCTGGTGTAAGGCAGAAGTACTACCGTCACACTAGCCTACCACCCACTCCCCTAGACCATCGGCAGTGAAGGCAGAAGTACTATTGTCACACTAGCCTACCACCTACTCCCCTAGACCATTGGCAGTGAACATTTCAGCTATGTAGCTGCTCTGCAGGAAAGCTGTCTACACATGGTGAAGCATTTGTCTGCTCTCTGTGACACAAGGTCAAGGTGGTGGGAGAGGCCAATACTAGACTCAAGACAGGTTTTAGGGAGCCTACGTGAATGGACCCCAGAATTTGATACAACTCCCCTACACATTCTTTTCTGTCCCTCTGGCTTGTAGATCTTTAGATTATTATTTGATGGTATATAAAACACAACAGAACATGGAGGGCAGCTGTATACATGTGTGCTGAACCATTGTTGGTGCTGCCTTTTGACTTTCATCTCCTGGGCAGGAGATGCCTTTGTAAGAAGGCTGAAGACGGCCTGCCGTTCCACCTCCCACTGGCAGTGGAGTTATAGGAACTGACACATCCGATTCCACTCTTATTCTGACATTTACAGGATTAAAGGAAAGTTGTCTCGTCTCTCTGAACCTTAGCTTCCTCATCTGTATCCTGGGACTGAACAGCAATATACTGAGAGACTGCACAAAAGTGGGGCTTAAATAATTTTGCTTTCTCTGTTTCTAACTTTTTGGGACAAGGTCTCTGTATATTGTCCTGGCTAGTCTGGAACTTCCATCAATCATCTTTCATCTTCCGGCCTCTGCCTTTTATATATTTGGCTTATGGATGCGGTAGCATACTCTAGCAAAAGCAATCAAGGTTTTTGTTTGTTTGTTTCCCAGGGGGACCTGAAACTTTGTGTGTAACTGAGACTAACCTCAAGTTACTCCTCATTCTCTAGCCTCCATTGCCTAAGTACTGGGATTACAGTTATGTCCTATCATGGATAGCTAATTTTTTTTTTTAGGATAGCTAAATTTTAAATACCATTTATATTGTGCATATGTGCCACAGCATACATATATAGAAGTCAGAAGGCAAATTTTGTGACTATGTTTTTGCCCTTCCAAACAGGTGGGTCCCTGGAATTAAACTTAAACTTAGGTCATCAGGCTTGGTGGCAAAACTTTTATACACTGAGCCATCTTGAAAGCACCCCTCCTCTGTCCCCAAGTTTTAAAAATATTTTTGTGTCAGTCTTTAGAGTCACATTATTTCTTATCACATCTGTCTCTCCATCTGCCCTTGTTCCTTGACACAGGTCTTAGAATCGGTAATTCCTGACCATCAGGACAAAGGCAGAAAGTTGGACAGTTGGAAGACAGTAGTGTAGGGGATGTCAAGTGATATGTTCTTACGTGTGTTTTAAGGCTCTGAATCTGATGTGTTTTTATTTGGATGCACAGGCAGGAGCCCATCAGTAGTGTCCTTGGAGCCAAGAGCCTGCACATTAAACCCAACCTTTGTCCAGCTATCATTAAATAGCTAACTTTACAACTATAGCCATAAAAATCACTTTTGGCTGTGCCTCCAAATTACTACTTACTTTTCCCCTCTAAAAGGTTTCTTAACTAAATCTAAATTTAGATGATTTTTAATCTTATGACTTGGCCATTTAATTTTTAGAGTTAATCATTTTTTAAATTTTATTTTATTGAGCTATACATTTTTCTCTGTGCTCCCTTCCCTACTTCTCCCCTCCCCTTCAACCCTCTCCCATGGTCCCCATGCTCCCGATTTATATTCAGGAGATCTTATCTTTTTCTATTATAGTTAATCTTAACTTCCTGATAATTATATTGCTTCATTTTTCATGTTTGGCTTTCAAAAAATGGTGTCAGTCTGTTTTAAATGGTTAAGTTTTACCCTTGTTTGATGTTATTCAAGTAGTCCTGCATCTTAACAGAGCCCGAATACAGTACTCACACTAACGTTTCTAGGCAACCAGCAGTGAACCCAGAGCAATTCTATCTTGCAGACAATTCCCTCATTCTAATTCTCAAAAACAAACAAACAAACAGAACAAACCCCCCAAAACAAAAAAACCATAGTATTTTGGTTCAGTGATTAATCTGTATCATATTATGTTCTTGACACCTGACTAAATATGAAAAATATAGTAGAGACGTTGCAATCATCTGCCTGACTTTATGTAATGTTGAAATCACATGTTATTTCTGATCAACAGGAGCCCTTCCTGTAATAGTTAAGTGAATTATTTATCAAGCAGAAATACTTAAATACTACCACCAAAGCACAGTGAAATCACAGGGATTGGGAAACAGGAGAGGGGTTGTAAAAGGCAAGGAACCTGACTTCCAACTCTCAGAATTAGTCCTCGGTTTATCTCCTTGGTGAGAAATGACCAGCACGGCCTTGATCACATAGTCTTTCTACCTTTAGCTCAATGGCTAATTTAGAAGGGTGTGGTAAAAGGATAAGATAATACTCATAAAAACAGTAAAAGGCATAGTTTAAAAGCAATGAGTTGCTTCACAACCCTATATTTAATGATTTACTCAATGGTGTTTTTCTAGATCAGAGGTTAGGCACAGCTGAACTCTCCTATCCAAGTCAATACTGCAATACTTACATTCCTGTGGTTGATATAAATGGTGGGCAGTCGATGTCTATGCTAGTTTCCAGGAAAGGACAGATGGAAATGTGGCAGGGAGCTGAGGGCCAAGTATAAGGATCTAGAATCTGTCTAGAATCTGGGAGTAATAGGTTCAGGCTCTCCCCAGCAGCTAGCTCTTGACCACCTAAAGACTGCTAGGTAGGCAAATCACCACTAAGATATATATATATATATATCAAGACCAACACTAACTACATGGGAGCTAATGTTAGGCACAGGAAAGGTTAGTCTGAGAACATGAAGAGCATAAAGGCTTTAAGCAGAGTCAACTCTGGCTTGTGTCTTTGAAGAAAACATAGACGTGTATCCACAGTCCCCTACCAAGGTGTACAAATGGTATTTACTAGGCGATAAACTGAAAGGATGCTTCCCATGTCCTCCCAGGGTGTGGTGAATCCAGGCTGGGGGTGGGGAGCAGCAGAGGGGAAATAGGAGGATGTAAGTTATCTGATAGGAGAAACGGGAAAGGGGACCCTTAAGGGAGGAAGGGAAATATCAAAGGAGGAGGGTAAAATAAGGATGCCAGAAAAAAGTCTCAAAGAGTTTAACTATTTACCTTTAAAAAACTATAATACACATAATTTTGTATAATTTTAAAACATATATGGTTTTAATGAACTTTTCTCATCTGGGTTGATGGTGCTTCTTCCAACAGCCAAAGATCACCTAACAAAAGCCAATACCAGACATGAGAAGTTCCTTTTTTGAGTTGTTGGCCAGGGCTGTCCAAAAGATTTCCAAACATATATAATCGCCATTGGTTTGTCCCCAAAGAAAGCTCTTACTGCTGAAGATACCACGGACTTGAGGAATGGCCCAGAAACCCCTGAGCTGTGACCGACCTGAATGCTTTGATGGCACGTTTGTCCTTAACTTCTCATATGTAGAAATCTTGCATGTCTAAACATCCATCCATCCATCCATCCCTCCACCCATCCCTCCCTCCATTCACCCATCCATCCCTCCATCCACAGAACTGGCTAGAAGTAAACCAGCTACAAGTAAAAAAGTAGAGCTGAGGAGCCAGCTCAGTCAGTGAAGTTCTTGCCATGCAAAGTATAGGAACCTGAGCTTGCTCCCTAGCTTGCACATAAAGAATGGGGGCAAGGAAGTGTGCACCTAGTGGCAAGTTCTTATAATCAGCCTGGGGAGGTTAAAAAAAAAAAAGGAGGATCTGTGGGGCCAACTGACCAAACGGTCTAGTCTAGCAAGATACTTAAACTGTGATACACAACAGGAGCATTACAGTAATGAAGTAGCAAAGAAATAATTGTATGGTTGAGGAAATCACTGTACTAAAGGGCTGCAGCATTAGGAAGGTTGAGAACCAATGCTCTAGTTTGAATTGGTGAGCTCTAGGTTTAATGAGACCGAGTTCAACAAAATAAGGTGAGGATCACTAGAGGAGAATACCCAATACAGAGTTCTGGCTGCTATATGCAACACACACACACACACACACACACACACACACACACACACACACACACACCACACACCAGCTAAAGCTGCTCATCTTGGTTTTTAAACTTTCTGATTTTTAACCAGTCAGTCTGACTTATTACATTATAGTAAAATATAACTATATAGAAGATTCAAGGTTACATTTTTTTTCTTGTTTGTTTTTTGTTTTTCAAGACAGGGTTTCTCTGTGTAACAGTTTTGGCTGTCCTGGAACTCGCTTTGTAGACCAGGCTGGCCTCAAACTCACAGAGATCCACACCTGCCTCTGCCTCCTGCGTGCTGGGATTAAAGGCGTGCATCACTACAGCCTGGTTTCAATGTTACTAACGCTTTAGGTCTCTCAGCAAATGGTGAGCAGTGAGAGGTGTGAGCTTGAGAAGGAGCAGAGCGCAAGGGCCAACAGCTTTCCAGCAGTGTGATGGGCTCAGAAAGTAGACATTTCCAACAAACTTCGTGAGTCTTGCCCGCCAAACTCACATTTGCTTGTAACTCAGTCACCCAGTCAAGATCAAACATACTACAGTTGATGCTCGTTAGACAAAGGGAAATTTAAAGGATGTAAGAGATGAGATTTGGAATCAATGGCATAAACTTAAAACAACAGTTCCTGAAGTTACAACACTCAGTGATGGAACTGAACACTAATTTGGTAGATTACAAACTAAGTGTCAGAACAAGAACTCCTAGGAAATGCTGAAGTCGACTTCAGGAAATAAACCAGTTTCCATTTCAGAGACGTGACCTCCGGATGTGAGCTGAGAAGTCATGTATCCTGAGCCCTACAGAGTTGGAAGTCTGGATGGTAAGGTCACTCACATGAGAGCAAATAGCCAGAGACTACATTATTTATTACTTTTTCTTTCTTCTTCTCAAGTGAAAATTAAATCTATGTTGTTCTTAGGGAAACTGCTCTTTAATTCCCAGTTTAAATCATCAGGACAAAACTACCACTCCTTAAACAAAATATAGACAGGAAGGGCTCCTTCCCCAAAGAAAGAACTAATTTTGTAATGCTCCATGTTTAAGAATGGTAAAGAGACAAGTAACTGCTGAAAGATCTGGCACAGCCCAAGTGCTAAAGAAGCCATCATTAGACACATTCCCAGGAATGGATATGTATTTCCTTTGTCATAATCATCATATCTCAGGGCAGTGCAGGCGGAGGGATATCCATCTAAAAGAGCTACGACAGGAGGCAACAGAAACAAAACTAAAGGACGTCATACTTCATGAAAAGCTCAACAACACAACTGTCTCCTCTTAAGAAATAAACTGCTGTACTTCTGACAGATAATCT
Organism: Microtus ochrogaster; assembly: GCF_000317375.1. Lineage (NCBI taxonomy): Eukaryota > Metazoa > Chordata > Mammalia > Rodentia > Cricetidae > Microtus > Microtus ochrogaster. The sequence continues at coordinate 69,040,487 of NC_022015.1, read as the reverse complement.
TAATTTTTTTTGGGTGAGAGGAAGGGGAAACCTTCAGATGATATACGGACCAAACAACTCCGCGATGTCCTGACCTCCCGTCTCTTAACTTTCTCATGTTCCCTTGAGGTTCTTTTTTTTTTTTTAAATATTTGTTTATTATTATGTATACAATATTCTGTCTGTGTGTATATCTGCAGGCCAGAAGAGGGCACCAGACCTCATTACAGATGGTTGTGAGCCACCATGTGGTTGCTGGGAATTGAACTCAGGACCTTTGGAAGAGCAGGCAATGCTCTTAACCTCTGAGCCATCTCTCCAGCCCCCAAATATTTTTATGGTTTATTTAACTTTATTTTATGTTCATTGGTGTGAAGGTGTCAAATCCCCTGCAACTGGATCTTCAGACAGTTGTGAGCTGCCATGTGGGTGCTGGGAATTGAACCCGGGTCCTCTGGAAGAACAGTCGGTGCTCTTAACCACTGAACCATATCTCCAGCCCTCCCTTGAGGTTCTTAAGTTTCCGCTCTTTAGATTTTAGAACTATACACATCTGTGGTATATCCTAAAGTTTGAGGCCTTTGATAGCATATAGCAAATTACTTAAAATGAACACAATAAAAATTATTCCTAAGTAATTATCTAAAGATGCCTAAAATTTAGTATTCTCAATTGTCTGCTTCATAGATATGGGAAAAAGGAAATGTGTGTGTGTATAAAATTGAAATACAGGGATAAACAAAGTATTTCAGTTTCTTTTTAAAAGAGTTTATGTGTATGGATGTTTTACCTGCATGTATGTTTGTATACCAAGTGCATGCCTGGTGCCCACAAAGACTAGAAGAGGGTGTTGGATCTCCTGGGACTGAACTTAAAGGAGGTAGTGAGCTGTCGTGTAGGTGCTAGAAATTGAACCCAGATCCCCTAGGAGAGCAGTCAGTATTCTTAACTGCCACCACTGCTTTGAGCTCACATTCTAGTTTCTTAGGAGATGGGGTCTTGCTATGTTGCCTTGTTGGTCTAGAACTCAAGCATTCCCACCTCAGTCTGAGAAGCTAGAGTACACTGCACATGGCCCAAGTGTTTTACATCTACTTTTCCTTCTCTGAGGTGTTGTCATTATTAGTCTTTTAAAGCTATCCTACACCAGACTCTATTTAGAAACACCCAAAGCCACTGCTGAGATATGGTGTAAGGTGTGGAAGGTGTTATGTTGTAAGGGTGGACTTAGATTCACATTGGTTTTACATAGGAACACTGAAAGACAAAAATGTAACTAAATGTATATACTCTCATGTAGACATAAAGCTGATGAGGCTCTATTAAATATTTATCCCTATTGCTATCACTTCTCTTGCTTCCAATACATTACTGAATTCAGTTACATAGGTTGGTTTTCTTGGAAGCTTGTTGCCATCAGTTTATTTTAGATGTTGCTATTATTTACACTTGTTCTTTCCAAAGCCCAAACCAAAGTCTTGTCTCGTGGTTTATCTATGAATCTTCTGCCAACTTCCCATTGCTTCACACTCCACCATTTCCTTGTGTGTAGCGAACGCAGCTCTTCTTCCAATGCCTAACATTTTAATAAAAGATTAGTTAATGTGTACTTGCTTGTAAATATATATGTGCACCATATTTATTGTGCTTAGTGCCTTCAAGGACCAGAAGAGGGCATTAGATCCTGAATCTAGAGGTACAAACATTGCTTAGCTGCTGTGTGAGTGGTGAGAATTGAACCCTGGTCCTCTGGAAGAGCAACCAGTGCTCTTAACTGACAAGTCATCTTTCTGGGTCTCCATATACTTTTAAAACTTTATCTTTGAGGCTGGAGAGATGGCTCAGCAGTTATGAGCACTGGCTGCTCTTCCAGAGGTCCTTAGTTCAGTTCCTAGTAAACACAATGTGGCTTACAACCATCCATAATGAGATCTAGTGCTCTCTTCTGGCCTGTGGGCAGACATGCAAGCAGAATATGGCATAATAGATATAGATAGATAATGAAGTCTGCTTGCTTTTGTCTTCTACTTTGACAATGGTTCTATTTTGATTTAGATTGCTGTTGTTTTAAGAAAAAAGGAATGACTGACTGGTTTAATTTTCCCAAAACAGGATCACAAAATACAGACTGGCACTTTTTCACTCATAGTCCTCAATTGGGGTGAAAACAAGATTGACCATGCCTCAGTCTAACATAAACATGTCTGCCTCATTTTCTTTCTTTTTTTGTTTTTTTGAGACAGGGTTTCTCTGTGGCTTTGGAGCCTGTCCTGGAACTAGCTCTGTAGACCAGGCTGGTCTCGAACTCACAGAGATCCGCCTGCCTCTGCCTCCCGAGTGCTGGGATTTTAAAGGCGTGCGCCACTCTGCCTCATTTTCAAAGTTCTGGCGGCCTTCACAACACAGAACAATCTGATTTCCTCCTACTTTCATAGTAAATTATGACACCTCCAAGTAATTCACTTCTGCTTTAATTTATTGGGCACTTGCATGTGCCCAGTAGGAGTCTGCCTTAGTGCTATTTTACATGCAGGGTCTAATTTAGTTCCATAGCAACTGGACATGACAGGTAGGTACTACAGCCCCTTTTTATAGAGGGCAAAAACAGGTTTGGTAACTTGTCAAAACTATAGCAATAGAAGGCTAGGACTTTAAAACTTTAAAATTCTGTTTGCCAGACTTGGATACCTCCTCTTTTCCTACCTATTCAGGCTTATTGAGACTTTAAAAGGCTTCAATTTATGGTTTTTGCTCTGCATCCAAGTCCCAAGCTTTTAATAACTGATATTATTTATTCACTTCCTTGACATGTTTACTAGAATCAAACTGATACTGAAATTTAATTAGTTGAGCTGAATCTAATGGTAAAATTCCTCATTCTCATTTTAGATTGTGTGAATCATGCTACAGTAGTATGAACAAAACTAAATCCCTTAAACTCCCCAACATTCATGCTTTCACCTCAGGAAAGATTGGAATGGTACCAAGAGTCACATTAGTCAGCAAGCTAACCAAGTCTCTTGTGACTGTACAATAAGAATGTACTTAACTATGCACTTGAAAAATAGCAAAGAGAAGGCTGGAGAGATGGCTGAACAGTTAAGAGCATTGGCTGCTTTTCCAGAGGACCTGCGTTCAATTTCCAGCACCTACACTGCAGCTCTTAACTGCCTGTTACTCCAGTTCTAGGGAGTTCCAGTTGGGACACCCTCACACGGATATACTTGCAGTCAAAACACCAATGCACAGGTGAGGCAGGGGAGGGAGAGGAACTGTGTAAGAGGCCTCATGTTCCAGCACCTACACAACAGCTTACAACCCTCTCTTCACTCATTTCAGATGGGATGCCCTCTTCCGGCCTCCTCAGCAGGCAAGTGGTGCACAGACACACATACTGACAAAACACCCATACACATAAATAAAAGGGAAAAAAGGGCTACAATGACAAATTTCACACATTTTCAAATAGTCTTATCATGTAGCCCCAACTAGCTTTGAACTCATGATCCTCCTGCCTCCTAAATACTGGAGTTAAGGGCTATGCTACTACACCTGGCTTAAATATTTTAACTACAATTAAGAGGGGGAGGAGGCCTGGGCTCCTGCAAGACACTTTGAAAATAGAGAATACACTCAAGTTTCACATGTATAGATTATCACAGTGTTCTGGATTAGAACCCAGTTCTGTGATGGAGGAAGGTCATTGGTTGATTTAATAAAGAAGCTGCTTGACCTGATAGGTTAGAACATAGGTGGGAGGAGCAGACGCTGGGAGGAAGAGGAAGTGAAGTCAGAGACTCGACAGCTCCTCTCAGGGGCAGATGCCTCAGAGAGACACGATGCTCCACTCATGCGGGCAGAGGCGAGAGCTCTGCTCTCTGAGGCACACGCGATGAAGCTCCGACCCAGGATGGACGTAGGCTAGAATCTTCCCGGTAAGCGCACCTTGGGGTGCGACACACATGATTGGAAATGGGTTAGTCCAGGAGCGAGAGTTAGCCGAGAAAAGGGCTAGAGCTAAAGAGCCAAGCAGTGATTAAAAGAATACAGTGTCCGTGTAATTATTTAGGGTATAAAGCTAGCCGTGCGGGCAGCGGGGTGCTGGGGAGCAGCCCCGCCGCTCATATTACTACAGTTCTGTATATTCTTTCTTTTTTTAAAGTATTTATTTATTTATTATGTATACAATATTCTGTCTGTGTGTATGCCTGAAGGCCAGAAGAGAGCACCAGACCCCATTACAGATGGTGTGAGCCACCATGTGGTTGCTGGGAATTGAACTCAGGACCTTGGAAGAGCAGACAATGCTCTTAACCTCTGAGCCATCTCTCCAGCCCCAGTTCTGTATATTCTTAAAAGGTTAATTTTAACTAAAACTAAATATACCTATGACTCCCAGACCTATGTTATGTCTAAATACTTAAGGTGGAATTAGGCTACACCCAACAGAGAAACTGAAACCAATAAAAATAATAGAATAAAAAGTGACTGCTTGGTGATTCTTACAAAACTACCATCTCATTCACATATAGTTCATAATAAATGCTTAACATTGTGAACTAGTTTTGAACACAAGCTATTGAAAATAACATTAAAACCTATTTTAGTATCTTTTTCATTGAGAAAACACTGCAATGATGTAACCAGGTTTCTAATGCCTTATTCTATAAAGGGTAACTATTTATTCCCAATATTCAAGCAGATTTGTATATTTATTTAATTAAAAATTATTTGTACAAGGTCCAAGGTTGAACCTAAAAGTCATTCAAACACCCTTACTTCACAGATAAAACACAAAGGATCTAATAAAATAGTGTTGAACATTTAAATAGAATATTAGTCAGTAAACACTAGTCCTGGTTCGAAGGCCATCAATGCTCTGTTATGGATGAGGGAATTTTCCCCCTTACTCAAGTGTTCTCTTTTTTTTTTTAATGTAATTTTCTCTCTTACTAAAGATGAAACAAAATCTACAATGCAACAGGCAATTGTTCGAATTAACAGTTCAAGAGATGATATTGATAAATCAGGCATAGAAAACATTACCTTGGAGGATATAAGTCAAACTCTCAGCCAAAAAAAACTCATTGCTGTTTTACTCAGGGTCTAACAGCAAGGCAGCGAAATGCTACACTCCTGATTGGTGTGCCTTGTTACTTCTAACTAACCACTTAACAAGACCACCTGAAAATGCAGGCGAGGAGGGCCAATGATGTTTTTGCCACATTCTCCCCCAGCTTTAATGGCTGGCAGTTCAGATTCCTGCCTATTCCAAAAGGTTTTCTTTACTATGATTCCTGGAAACTTTGGAAACTTAACAGTTAAATTTTGCTCTAAAACTCTTTAAACTACATGCTGCAGGGAGCTCAAGTGGCCTGCTGCTCCTCGTTTGAGTGCAGAGCAGGCAGGCAGACAGCACCTGTGCCTACAGGCTACAGAACTACTCAGGCTGATTTGAAAACACAAAGGATGACTTCCCAACATTCATAAACTATTTCTCCAGGCTGTTTCTCCTATCACTGTACTAAAAATCTTTCTTTCCTTCTCCTCTCTATACGGATGAAGCTACCCGACCTCCTGGTTTGTTTAAAAATCGCAGCCATGTATAGGAACTTCTGGTTAGCCCATTTCAGATGAATCCTGAATAGAGGATGATCACTCTGACAATTTGTAAAAATTCTACAGGTCTTTTTCAGTTTGATTGAAGATGTTCAATAAAACTGGGTAAATTTTACTTTATAATGATTATCTCTTTGTGTCTCTGCCTCTGATCACTTATACTCTCTGCCTTCACTTTGGCCTGTGTCCATCTTCCCTGTCCCTTTACTGTCCGTCCTATCTCAGATTCAGCAGTCTGCACATTTCAGGGCCTCCAGGCCAGTGAGCCAAAAAGCATGCTGTTGCTTCTTTTGAAAATTTAAACACTACTGTTTTCATTAACTACAAAAATCTCTAATCGAAACACTAGGGACATTTCTTCAGCTGCCCAATTAATTGTCTTATTAAATGTCATCTACCTTACAGGTATAGATAAAAACACAGCCTCAAAATGTCTGTCTTTTAAAACTAGTTTTTAAAAATGTCTGAGCCCATGCATTGTTATTCTGTCACCTTCATAATAGTTTAAAATACATTTGCACCTTTCCTTCACCCATAAAAGGAGTTGTTTTGGCCTCTTTGCCATGTCTAATTTATCTCATCATACATTATAAGGGGTTTATAATTACCAATCTCCTATTATATTTCTGGTTAAGAACTTTTGTCTCCATATTAAGATAACTCCATTATTAATTTTTTTAGGCTAAGAAACAGAGATAATAAAGTTCCAAGTTTATAAGTCAATTAACTTATAAACTATTAATAGCAATCTTACTTTAACCATAAACTATTAAAAATAAAGATACAGACTAATGATAATTTGGATAATTTATTTATTATACTGTTATTATAAATATACAATAAGCTCAAAAACTAATTTACTTTAGCCGTAAACTATAAAATATTAATATTTAATTCATAAGCTAAAAATTTTACTTAATTTATAAGCTATTAAGTTAAAATGTACACGTTATCGACTCATCTTATAAAAATTATTTGCATATTAAACTCTTTGAATATATTTATATATACATGTTTATATATACTTATAAGCATATTATTGTTGATAGAAGTAATTCCTTATAAGCCTTGTCCTAGCTTCTAAAATTTATTTTAATTATGTATACTTGGAGTCAATCGCCCTCATGCATATGTTAAAAATTTAACTTAATAATTCTCCTGATCTTGATGGAGATATCTCTTTAATTTAGATGCATACAGCCTTTTAAACAAGAAAGGGGATATTCTTCTAACAAAAATAATTTTTAGGATTCCAAACTTCTATTATGACTCAAAGATGAATCTCCTTTCTTTTTCTACAACATGGATTTGAATACAGGCCACAAATAATAATAACCTGAGATATCTAACATTTTTGCCTCTTAAGCCTCTTAAGAAGGTTCTTAAGAGCTTCAAGAAATCAATTTAGATTCACCAACATTACCACAGGTGAAAATAAACTCAGATAAGTATTATTTATCTACAGTTTCCTTTTCCCACCTGCCAAATTTTTTTCTTCCACTTTTTTTTTATTTTATGGAGAAAAGGAAATAAAAAGTTTCAGCCTCCTCCCAGCCTCCCATTTCCCTCTCCCTCCTCCCACCCTTCTGCCCCTCCCTCTCCAGTCCAAAGAGCAGTCAGGGTTCCCTGACCTGTGGAAAGTCCAAGGTCCTCCCCCCTCCGTCCATGCCTAGGAAGGTGAACATCCAAACTGGCTATAGGGAACCTGAAATGATTCTATCCTATAGCAATACTGACGAATTTCTTGCATATCACCACCTGCCAAGTTTTTACGGGGAGAGGAACTTTCCCTCTCTCCCTGGCCTGGAATGCCATTTTTTTTCACCTGCCGAGACCATATGCTTAAAAATACCAAGCGTGCACCTAAGAAAAAAGTTTTCCTCTCAAAAATGTCTTATCTTCATGTTCTTTCATTAACACTACTTATTCCACCAGATTTATAGTGTTACAGACTGCTCTTTCTCTGGCCAGGGCCATTGACCTTCAGCTCTCACCCCAGAAGGTCAGAGTTGCATTCTCCAGAAACAGACTTCTCCAAAGCTACCTGCTTTCCCCAATCTCCAAGACCTAAAACTTTGCCCCTTATCAGCAAGAAGTAATCATGAAAGAATCCTACACCCCACGTCACCTTTTTGACTGACCTGTCTTTAAAACATGTCCCATTACTAATTGTATAGATTCTGCCCACAATCTCCATTTGTATTTCTGACAATTGTTCTGCTATGAAAACCTCACTATGTATGTTTTGAGATAATTGGTATTGTCCTCACATAGCCAAAATGGTTTATTATTGCCTTGATCACTAATTTGATTTACCAGGTCTACTTCCAACTACAGCCTTGATCCTACGCATACCACTAACCAGGTAAACTCTTAACAATGCTTCATCAAAATACAGTCTATTAACCAAAGACTAATAGATAAAACTAACATTTTAAACTAACACTCCTTTCTTCTAGTAACTCAAACAACTTTAGACAAGCTTAACAACATCTTGTCATGCTGATTATGTAAGTAGATTTGTGTTACATCCCTGCCCTTTAACGGATAAGAAATGTCCTGGAATGGTACAAACCCACCTGAAGAGTATCTAAAATATTTCCCAGCTAGGTATATATTCTCAAATTAGTGCTATCAACCATTCCAGACTCCAACATTCCTCTGCAGAAGAGACAATTACATCATTAACTCAAAGATTTTGTTAATAGAAATTCCTCATGAAACCTTTTTATTAACTTGATAATTTTAGGAACTAAGACTTTTATTCCAGTCATCGTCAAAAAAAATTTAGGATCAGCTATGTGTTACTCAGAGAAAAATTAACTTCATTAAATGAAAAAATGAAAAAATGGGAATGCTACAAGCTGCAACATTTTACAGTGTAATTGCTCAATCATCTTTCTACCAGCGACTCACCAGAACCAAGGGATCTGGTAAAGGCAAAAAAAAAAAAAAAAAAAGCAAAGCTTTTTGGCGCTATTGTTTTGTAAATAGTAAAGTGGCTGTCCTTTGCTGTGGATTTTTTTTTTTTTTTGCTCTAACTCCCTTTCCGTTACATATTTGGGAATTAATTCCCCACACCTGTTAAGACACCAGGGTGCCTGTACTAACCCTCAAATATAAGCATAATCAGAATTTCTTTTTTAAAATATGTCATTTTTAAAAAGCTGGGCCACAGTAGTTCAAAAGCCAAATACAAACTTGAGGCCAGGTCACTATAGAAAACATTCCCATGAGCTGTTTGAATGAAGTCTTATTACACTGATCTGGTCACCAGTTTAAAGTGGATAGTGGAAGAAATGACAAGAAATTTACCCATTAATTAGGTTTCCAGAAGAATATTCTACAAACGCCATAAATGAACAAGAAGATGAAGCCAACAAAGATCGGTATTTCTAACCAAAAACCTTATTTTAACGAACAACAGACTAAAAAGACAGACATAGCTATACAGCCAGTCTGTCTCAGACAATAAAGCCATTAACAGATCAATTATGCACCATAATAAAAAAATAAAAGAAAATAATAAAAAAGTAAAAAAAAATATGCACCATAAGACCCATCTATGAACACGCAATTTCTGCTTATATTTACATTATGAGGTTGAAAAAAAGCTAAAATATTTTGCACATTTCTAATCTTTAGGATCTATAGTTAGTTCTTCTAATCCCTTTACAATAGAAACTTTATTTTTTTTTCTTTTCAATAGAAACTTTATAATATACTTCTTTACACCCCAAGTTTCCAAACACCATGGATTACTCATCAGCTTTTTCCTAACAACCACAAGTACTGTAACAATGATAACAACAACAATGGTTGACAATGATACTTTACTATTTGTGCCTCAAGAGCAAACGAGTTACCAAGTCTTTCTGTTTTGGCAACCAATCCTAGTTAAGAAATTTTTATTGTAATTATGAAAACCTGACCTTTTTTTGTTTGTTTATTTTTTGAGACAGGGCTTCTCTATGTAGCCCTGGTTATTCTGAACTCATTCTGTAGACCAGGCTGGGGTACAACTCCCAGAGATCCACTTGCCTCTGCCTCCCAAATTAATGTTGGGATTAAAAGCGTGTGCCACCACTGCCCAACGAAAACTTGACTTTTAAGCAGAAGCTGGTACTATGGAACCCAACCTATCTTGGTTAGCTTAAAACATTAGTTTTTAGGTAAACAATAAAGAAAGTGACTGCAGTCCAAGGATAGTATCAAGTCAGTAAGCAAATGAGGGACAAGGTAGTGTCTGCATCAGAATACCCAACTGCAATTCTGTAGTGCCATTTCTAATAATCTAAAAGTTTTCGTATGGAAAGAGTCAAAGGATGACTGATTGACATGTTAACGCCGTAGTACTCGTTTTACCCTTTTGTAAACTGTTAAAACGCATTAAAATCTTAAACACCAGAAACCAAGCTTTAAAAACGGGTTTTCACAACAAAATTTATTAGAAGAATAGTGGTTTTTAAAGTCTAGCATCCAGTGAGAACTACCATACACAACATTACAGCTGGGAATGTTTCTCCAAAATGTCATGGTCAAATAATACAATGGAACCATTAAGTCTTACACATGCACGAAAGAACTAGTGCTTCTGACATACAATGTAGGAAAAAAATAAACAAAAGGGGAACCACATGGATTAAAATTTAAGTACTCATCACATACATTAAGACACAGCTTATTTTAGTCCAGTCAAAATCAGAACTGCATTAAAAAATTTAATGTAGTGCAATCAAACCCAAAAACTTATTTTGTGATCATAAGTGCTCTACTACATAAACAAATGATTACAGCAAGAACAAAAAGTTCAAATCACACAGTACAAAAATCTGTAAATAAATATAAACTACAGTACAAGAGAAATATTAAATTATACAATTCCGTCAAACTGTAAACAGTATATTGAAATGAGGTCCATAGAGTAATGGGGGTTCCTGTTTTGTTGCATGACACTGAACTTCTAGAAATCTGAAAAAAATGCCATTTTCCATATCTTCAAAGGCTATGGGCTTTATAGAGTTTCTCTCAGATGTAAGATATCAAATACTAAAGCAGAGGGCTGTCTTATTTGCTAAGCACAGGCAGCACTGTGGAAAACAAGTGTTTAAAAGACAAGTCACCACTAGAAGGAACTTGTCACTGAGGTCTTTGAGGCTGTAAAATACACTGAGATAAAAACTTTCTGCTGCATGCAAACCTAGACCTCTGCTTTTTTTTTTTTGACATTTTACATACTTAATGATAAAATACCAACTTTGGCAGGATCACTACTGATAAACTCAAAGCACTTATGGCCCAATGGTTCCATCACAGTGGCCAGTGCACAGATTCTCTGAAGACATTGCATAAATAGAATGTAGAGGTCAGACACCTGAGGACCAGTGCTTGAATTTAGTAGTAGTTATGATGAAGAAACAAGAGCCACATCAAGGAGAAACTGCATCTGTTAGAGTTTAGAGAAGCAGCTAGGAATGTCATTTGTTTTCATTGTGCTGGTTATTAGTGGCATTTAAAAATATATAGTTTACGTGTGTGTGTGTGTGATGGCTATACATGTATGCATGTTTAAAAAATACACCATTAACAGGAACCCCCATATATCTGCTCAGTAGTTATAACTGAATCTATAGAATGCCACTATAAGAGTGTGAGGCACCGTGTGCTGGAAAGTTACGCAGCTTTAAAATCTGTTTGGCTGAGTTATACCTGGATACCTGAACTGAGTTTTTAAGTTGACATTCATCAAAGATGTGCTACCAGCACGTTGAAATAAAAGCAAAACAGAAAAATACAAGTCACTGTTAGGTTTACGAATAGCATCAAAGTACCTGAATTGAGTGAGAAAAGTGTGAAAACTGTCCCTGAGGGTTTTAAAACAGTGTGTACAAGTTGGTTTTCTAAGAACATTAGCTTTATTTAACAGTGTGGACTGATAAAATACCAATGTCTGACAGCTTAAAGTGGAGGTCATAAAGAATTATACGCAAACGCTCCAATGTATAGTTTATGCATTTCCCCCAAAGCAGCAACAAGCCACTGTTAAGTGCACATCCCATCACAACAAGCACACGTGGGGGTCGGACAAAGGTTTCTTCTGGTCTGTTTTTTTTTTTTTTTTGACAGCACAGCATATCAATATCCAAGGACTATATCTTTCCTAGATCAGAATGTAACTAATTTTGACTAGCAATATAGGATTAGACTTTTAATCAAACACTTCGCTATTACATACTAAGATTCCTTAAACTCACTAATGCTGGTAATACTAACCTAGTTAATCAACCCCCCCCTTGGTTTTAGAAATATACCCTTCCACAACTTAAAAACCATTAAGATCCATATCAGTCCTCTGATGTAAAAAGCATGTGAGTGAATTAGTATTAAAAATTTACACAGTAAAAAGGCTTGAATTTCAGCCAAAGATTCTAAATACTGCTCAATCCCTGAAGACTTAAAAGGGAGAGAATCTCTACCCATTTCCTTAGTGGTTTATACTTCTAAAATGGTCTGGTAACATGTTTCATTTGGGGAATTTCCCCCTTTCTCTCAAATTCCTATGCCTGAATTGCTTAAATGAAATGGGGAAAATGAGGCAATTACTTAGAATTACTAGAAAGGTACAAAATGTTATTGTCATTTGTTAAAATAAGGATTACTTATATAATTGTGATTTGACCCCATATCATGTAGTTATGGTTTTTAAAATAATCATCCTAAAACTTACAGTACCTAAGACTCTGAAGATAAATTAAGACTTTAGTGTTTCAACAGAAAAGTGCTGACTTATCCCTTCTCTAGAACTTCAAACATTTGGGGAAGTGCTTTCCTAATGACAGTGAGGTTCACTATATACCCAACCACCAAGCAGGAAAAGGTCACCCGGATGAAACACTTTCAGGAGTGTAGCGATGGTCATTTACCAAATAGGAATCATTTTGTTCATTCTGTGGGGGCAAAAATATTCTAGACTGAAATTCTATTTGGCTACTGAATTTTAAAAATCCCTGCTCTACTGTGTCAGTATCCTGTGTCCAACTATTCCCAACCCCCACCCCCACCCCTTACACACTATCCACTGAGACGGTAATCTCCAAAGAGATTTAAAAATTTATGTTTTCAGGACATACCTGAGAAAGGGTGCAATTATGCAGAACAAGGAACCCAAGACTGCACTAATACTGGTTATAGGTTCACAAAATGTTTTTCAAGACAAATCTAAGAAGTTTAAGAGGTATGAATCTTCAAATGTCTCACTGCTTTAGGTTATTTATTTGGTATGTGTGTAGGGTCATTTCCAGTGTTGAGAACATCTCGAGCCTGTTCAATGACAGTTCAAGGAATAAAGAGTTCATTTTCACATTCAAACAATAAAAGTTAAATATTATGAATATTTGCTACATCCAATAAATCTGTGGTTTACTAAAAGTGCTTGCTTTTCATGCTCTTTTATGAATATAGCTCTAAATGAACTGGAAATCTTAAAATTACCTCCCAAATAGTTGTAAAATTAACTCATGTTTACTGTCTGCCAAACAAACACTAGATTCAATTCTCATTTTCAAACAAAGTAAAAAATTTTCCTATCAAATGCACATTATCCAATTTTATATACAGTGTCTTGAAACTCGCTCTTAGTTTATCTAAGACAACAGGGGCAGCTGATTTTTATCCTCTTTTCTAAAGTTTACACCTGTCCACCTTTTGTTCCAGCCCTTGCTCCAAGCTCCCTTTATAACATTTCCAGCACTCAGCCTGTGTTACAGCATAGGGCTAATGCTTGCTTCTTTAAAGGGCAAACGCAGAAGTTGGAATAAAGAGGCTATGGAAAGAAATTTCTCTATTTTCCCTTGCCACCATGTTCACCAATCTTTAAGTCTCAAAGACAGTATTAGTCCAAAATAAAGAGTATGGAGGTCTGTGTTCCTTGTACCACAATTAGATATATTATATATATTTAAAGCAGTTA
>NC_022015.1:69000248-69026820 GCF_000317375.1 Microtus ochrogaster | reverse complement strand
ACTATTTGGCTAAAGCCATCAAGCTTTGAATAATACTGGATTGACCAGAATATTGATAAAAATTGAATTCTAATGGAAAGGAAACAAAAAAAAAACCACCCATGTGTGACGTTTTCCTGTAATTTTCAATCTGCTAATAAAATATTAAGTGGGGCAATCCAACCTATTGTCATATTCTATCGCCAATTACAGCAACCCAAATAAACACAAAAATGGAGACATGAAAACAATCTCAAACATTTGGTTAAATAAAGAATTACATACAGAAGCAAACATTTGTTTCAAAATGAAAGCTACTAGGCTACAATAGCTTTCAAATAAAGTAACACAATTTGATGGCTCTAAAGAATTTCAGGTTCTGACACTGAACTAAGAATCTGTTTTATGAAAACAACCAAATAAGTCCAAGTTTCATCATCATAGGGCAATACAATGTAAAAGGATCACAAAAGCTTAGAACCAGGTCTGGCAACATGTGCTTGGGGTAGGCATAGAACACACCAGCAGCTCAAAGGTTGCCATGTACTGCCTAATGACAGCAGGTAGTTAGGATATGGGCCACAGCAGTAGTCATTTCTAGTCTGAGTTAAGAGTTCTCTCCAGAAAATTGGGAACTAAACACCTAATTGTGCCACTTAATGTTTTGCTATCTGATCCCATACAGCTCATATTACAGCTAAGGTAAAACACAGGGGATAGAAACGCCAATTGGTTGAGGTAATGATTTATAAGATAACCAGAGTTCTAAAGCACTTCAAATGTTGTAAAGTAAAACTGTACCAAATAAAGCTAATACACACTTCACACCTCTGAGCTTGCTCACCAGAACTGAACAGTAATTAACTTCACATAAGGACCCTACTATTACACAAAGCCTTGCTCATATTCATGATCTGCTGCAGCAAAGGTTTATCAAGCAACATCTAAACTTCAGAATAACAACAAACATATTTAAAAGTATTATACACAAATATAAATATTTTTTCCTGAATGAGAGACCTTGTCCTTCATGGTATTTGGGGATCAGAATAAAAGTGTATAGCTCATCAAATAATTCAGCCACTTGAAAGACTGCTGAACAAAGTAAGATAATATACTCTACTGGTCATGCCTGATTTTGCTCTCTCAGAAATAAGAATTCTAATGATAAAATGCCATCCCCCAACTCTCTTTCTCCTACAACTGTTTAATGGTTCTGATGTCACAGTATTGCAGCTTATCTAGTATGTGATAGTAATGTTCTCTCACTAAAAAGCAAGAATTTATTTTAAATATATTATTTCCTATCATTAGCTCAAATAATGTTATGTAATTTGAATTTGTCATCATTTGCCTTACTGGAAATATGAGAAAAAAGGCTTTTGTGACAGGCAGATGTGAACTATACTTTCCCATACCATAAAAATGGTCAACTGTTGTTTGGGCCATTCAAAACTCTGATTAGCAGAAATTAAGCATGCAAGTAGACCAATCTCCACCACACATGTATGAGGACGTCTCCAAACTAGAATATCTACACTGAAAGTGCCATACAACATAGTGGCAAATCAAGAGAGAAACCAAATATTAAGGGACCACTGTGGTATGAAGACTGGTAGCCACCTCCAAGAAATATGTAGTATAATGGAACTCTGAACACAAAGTTTAACATTAAAAGTGCACCTGAATATTACAAACTAACTTTACAAACCTACAATAAGGTAAAATATATATCTTTTGAAATATTCAGCAGCTTTTGTCTTTTTTTTTAAGTCTTTTTTTCGAGAGGCTCATGAATTTTAAAAGGGACCACTATCTAATTTCAACCATGCTTCACAAAACAATAATGGCTATTTTATATTGCAGTTACCAATGTAATGCAATTAGTGCTTTAAAACAACCTACACTCTAACAAAACAACAGCGAAAGAAAAAAGGAGAGAAAGAAACCAGCCAACCAACCTTTGGAGGAAAATATGCTTACTCAAAAGCTTCTTGGAAAAGAAAATTTACCTGAATATCAAGTCATGACTGATCAAGTGTAATGTTAAAAGCTTCACAGACATGAATATTACAATCTTCAGGTCTCAGGACTTTAATCTGAGAAGTTTAGAGTTTGGTTTGTTTTTAAAATTCACTTTCTAACCAAAACAAATAATAGAAGTACTCAATTTCCACTATTTACAACTCTCAGCCTACAGTCTGAAATGACACAATACAAGTTCTCTTATTTAAACTGCAGCATTAAAGAGTAGGCACACCATTCTTCTGCTGCTCGATTGTCATCCACTGAAACACACATAGAAAATATTTATGTTAGTAAAATGATCACTCTCATTACACTACAATGACAAAGGTTACATAACTCAACTCATACATCACTACAAACTACCACAAGGATTAAACCTCTCTCTGAAGAATAAAAGTACAAAAGTTCAACTTTTTAGGGCCAGATTTTTAGATGGGCCTTTAATGATGTCTTTCTGAGAGGGAATAAAAGCACAAATTAATTTCTCAAAGGATCTTTTTGCAACAATTCTGGGATACTGAGTACCCCAAACATTGTGCAAAAGGGAACCATGGCTACAATTAATTGTGTGCTAACTGAGAGGGAACAAAGGAGGTTTTCCTTCTTAAGCTTAGCCTTTTGCTTTCAGCAAACCTCACACAACTTCAACTGCAGATGAAAATCATGCATCTCATATTGTATTTTTATTGCAACTTCCAGCTAGGCCAGGAAATCTTGCAGTCACATTAATACTACCAAACTCTTTGTCTGTTGAGACTAAAAAGCCAAGAAGCAGGTGTCACCCACTGATAACATTGCTTTACAAAATAAACCAAATCAAAAGAGGAATCCACACCCAACCTATGTCAAAAAATGAGTAGTGTCTTAATTTTAACAGCAGCAATGGTGTGCCTAACCTTTGAACACACAGGTTGCAAGTGAAATCTGTTACCTAACTGAATTAATGGGTCCAAAGTTCTCAAGTAGGAATTTGCGCCTGGTGACTGTCTGGACTTATTCTTACTACTTCTCAAGTTGTTAGTGTTCTCCTGAAATAACCAATCTTAACCTAATCATCATTGTATGCTTATTTTATTTTACTCAGAAATGGCAATAATCTGGGGGTTTGGCTAAGCATTTAGAAGGGCCTGATCACCTTTCTCAGCAGATTAGGATATAGGGTATAAGTAGTGTGGATTTTACTTTGCACAAAATACTAATTTTAGCCTAATCATAGTAAGAGATTAAATTCCACTGAATTTACTTATCAGGTATTCTTGCAATTATCTGTTGAAAATAAATCTTCCAAATTTAACTTACTGCAATTTCATGTGCCCATCTCAAACAAAGCTTAAGACGTTCTTTAAGGAGTGCTTACACAAAAATGATCAGAAAGGGCCTGAAATGTGTGCTAAACAACCAGAAAAAGTCAAGAAGGGGATATTATGTAGGATGCCATAAAAACAAGGGGAAAAAGAAATTCAGTTAAACAAAATTAACTAAAATCTAAAATCCAACCTCTCCCAATCTTGTAGCAGTATCTGAATTAGTTAAAGAACAGAAACTCCAGGAAGCTAAACTACCAATTGAACTAATAACAGAATTAACATGCAACCTAATCCTATTAGGTCACCTTGGAATTGTGATTTTTCTTCTTACCAAAAACTTAGATCCTTCATCTATGTAGAAATTATCAAGGCTAAAAATTCTAAGCATCATTTTAGCTTCGCCAAAATTACTGATACACATTGCTTTGTCTATTCTCTGATTTCCAATAAACACAGCTTGGATATCTTAAAACTACTGGCCGCAACAATACTCAGTTGTTGGTTAATACATGACCACTTCTATAAAACCACTGAAAAATATAAAGAAACCTAAGTTTGCAAAAACGAGGCATCCTCCATTGTTTATGAAATGTACCCTGACTGCTCCTGAGTAAGAAGGGAGCGCGTCCTCCATGAGATAAGGCTATAATCTCACTTGTTGGTGAGAGCAAATTCTACCCTTAGAAAATCTCAAATGAAATTACAGCAAAGGTAGTGTTCCAAGCAATAAACTGAAACGTTTTTGAAGGTAGTGTGTGCACATCTCCACCGCCTCCCCTCTGGGTGAGCACTAAGACATTGCTAATTTAGTAAGTAAATTTAATAATGAAAAGGAAATAATAAAGTATAATTATAAATGACCCAAGTATTTATCGAGAAACCAAATTTCTTAATGTCAAAGTCATTTGTTTTAGCTTAAACCTTCAATTAGTTGAATCAAAGAAGAAAAATGTGAATATTTTTGTAAGATGGCTTTCCAATTTGTAATGACAAAGCTCCCAGTATAACAGAGGTAATTTTCTAAAAGGGTGCTTTTTTTTCTTCTTTTCCTTCTTCTTTTCTTTTTTTTTTTAAAAGTAAAGGCAAACATAACTTAAGGGAAAAAAAAGAAAATAAAGAAAAACATGCAGGCTCTACAGGCAAGGAGTCCACTTCCATGTATCTGGTCTCTGTGAGGTAACTCAATTCTCTGTGTAGAGAAACATGCAAAAGGCCAAACAATATTCCGAGCCATACTGCACATGGAAATTTAAAATATGCAACATTCAGAATGCACCTTTCACCTCTGTGCACAAGTCAATGCAAAACCTGCAAAGAAGCGTGTCACAGTAATGAAGCCAGGTGCAGCAGTGACAGCTGAACAATGATGCAGTAGTGCTCACCCAGTTTGTACAGTAATTGGCACTCTACAGTATTCCTACTCAGTTTTTGATTCATTTGCACTTTGTGCTGCCTCTCCCTGGGGATCTAATTCAATCTTTACAGAAACATCTGGCCCCTCCGACCTCATTAATTTCATCTTTTTCTTTGGAGGGTTTTTCAAAGTGCCCAGCCTCTCCTTTACTTTGTACTCCAGTGTACTGTGGGGAATCCCATAAATACTCTGAGCTTTGGAAACACTCATTTTTCCACTCATAACCACCGAGATTGCTTCCTCCAGTATCTCACTGTTGTACTGTCTGTAACGCCCTCTTTTCTTCCGAGGCTGCTTGGAGCCAGGGTCTCCTTCTTGATCCGACGTGGGATATGGCTGTCCAGAGGTAGACTGCTCAGCATCTGAGCCCCAAGAATCAGGTCCAGCATCTAATATGCTTTTTCTATTTTGTTTTGGAAGAATAGCCCTTAATTTTTTACTA
Organism: Microtus ochrogaster; assembly: GCF_000317375.1. Taxonomy (NCBI): domain Eukaryota; kingdom Metazoa; phylum Chordata; class Mammalia; order Rodentia; family Cricetidae; genus Microtus; species Microtus ochrogaster. Next base: position 69,021,650 of record NC_022015.1, on the reverse strand, counting down.
AGCGCGCTCTCCGTTTGTGAACCCATTACCAAAGAGCTATAGCTGTATTGATCACCAGTGCGAGACTCCCAAGAAAGATCCATTCCTCGAACTTGTGGTATCTTTAAATCTACAGGAGATGAATGGCTCATGTCCCTTTTTCCATCTTGTTTTGTTTGATGTGCCATTTTTGGAAAGGCAGAGTTCTCTGCAAGAAAAGGAAGGTCACTGATGTTGCTGAGTGCACCATTTCCCCTGAACTTCATGCGGTTGAGGTTAAATTCATAATGAGGTTTTGCCCAAGAGGCTTCCCTGGATAATATTAAGTGCTGTCCATGATTCTGTAATCCAGACGGCCCAAGGCTGGCAGCTGTGGACAATTGGTTTCTGCTCAGTAGCTCTTCACTAATCTGCAGGGATCGAGCCAGTGGAACTTTGAGTGATGTGGAGTGTCCAAAACCTTCCCTGGTTCCATCCTGTAAGCTTCTTGGAGGTACCCCATCACCACTCCGAAGTCCATCTGGGCGGTACTGGCTGGGTCTCCCAGGTCGCCTAATTGGATGGAAGGAAACTGATGTGAGCAGGACTTGCACAGGAAGGGAGGGGCGGGTGAGGGGACCACTCCTTTATTAGAAGGCCTTGCTTGGGTAACATCACTTTGTGTTATTTATTTATTTTTCTCTAAAATTAAAAAAAAAACAACACATTGTCTCAGCAGTTAGTTTAAAAACTTGATCACAAAAAGGGAAAAAAAGAAAAAAAAAACAGGAATTTTTTGGGCAAAGAAAAATTAAACCTGTTGGCAGTCTCTGGTTGGGTTCACAAATTTTCGGAGAAAAAGTTTCGCGCAACTGTTTGAAAATAGCACCTTAACCATTAATTACAAAGAATCATTAGTGTCTTCATTATCTATACAGAATTGTTTACCAACGTGACGTTACCACTAAACAAGCACAGTAATAAAAGAGTAAGCCAAATTATTTATTTTAATGTAATGCATTCAACATTCATAACAACTAGCTAGAAAGCTGGCAGCATTCAGACTGGTGGAACCCAGAGATAATTGCTCATTATGCTACAAACAAGTTAACGTTTATCATTAAAAATTAAACAATTCCAAATGACATTTCTTGTACTGTTTGGAAAAAAACCTATACATGGCAAGCAGCCCCAAGGTGAGGGAGGAAGTCAAGCGAAGTTGATAACTTACCACACTTCTTCATTACAACCCTAGTGACTATAGGCTGACATAAGCACCACACTTCCGCAAAGTAACTTTGTATTTTACCCCAAATTTTGTTAAGTGACACTCAAAGCCAATATAACCAGAAGTATAAATAACTTGGTAGCAATCTTTAAGAAAAACCTTTTTCCTTAAAATGCCATGTTTATGCTGAAATAATATTTTAAAGTCAATTACTTATAAAGTTAACTCATAAGATTTTGTTGTTGTTTTAGGATATTTATGTGTCTTCCTTCTTTGGTCATTCTTCTCCCTTCTTTTTCAGGAGAGGGGACTTTTTTCTCACTGAACCTGGAGCTCACTGATTCAGCAGGCAGGCTGACCAATGACCTCCAGGCAGCCTTCTGTCCCCATCCCACTCCCAGGGTTGGTAGCCCTGCCACCTATGAGTGATAGAGACCCAAACTGAGGTCTTCATGCCTGTGGAAGGCTCTTCAGTAACTGAGCCATCAGTTACATAAATTAATTATGTTAATTTTCATAACAGAGAAAGGATACTGATCTTAAGACTGATGATAGCTGGCAAAACATCCCTAAGAGGAATGATTATATCAGTGCAACCCAAAAGTGGTATTTTACAGAAATAAATGGTAAACTATATTCCCCTGGATTTTACAGAGACCATTGCCACTATTAACACAGTAACATTGAATGCTCAACTGAAAGATGGGAAGTACTACTGATGAATTAATCTTCCATGAAACAAAACATTTCTCACTCAAGAGAAATAAACACAGCAGCTTAAACAATACAGAACACAAATCTGGCAGCCAGGTTTAAGGTGAATCTTAAACAGGGATTTGTTTATGGAAACTGTACTTGGGCTTCTACTACGTACGCTCTTACACAACTCAAGTGTTTTTGGTATTGAAAAGGAACCCAAATAATTTGGAATTATGCTGGATTATATTTAGTATACATGCAAGGAAATTCTGAGAAGAGCTTATATTAAAACATAAGAAAACAGATTAATGTTTTTAGACTGAATAGAGTGGGAGGGGAGGAAGACAAATGGAATTTAGGAGAAAATAAGGGGAATTTTTAGAAGTCAGTAGAAGAATCCTTCAGTTTCAAAGTATGAGTAGGGTGGAAAAGTCCATTTAGTGTCTAGTTATTCCTCTAGTATCTAAAAAACCTCCCCATATCAACAGTATTAAAAAGTTTAAGGAAAACACTATTTAAACTTACCACATAATTTTTCATATCTACATGTTATAATTTTCTAATGGTGTCTAAATATTTATTATCTGCTTTATCAAAATGGTTACTAAATATACATCATGAAAATTATGTATTCTTACAGTATAAAACGAAAGTGGTCACAATTCACTGAGGGGTTAAGAGTTATCAAACTGAGTATATAATAATATTTGGCAACATTAGATGGTTACTCATCTACCTACAGCACTCTATTAAAACAAAATCACATACAATTACATTTTCTGAACTGCCATGGAATTAAAACTGCAGTTCAAATCAACAGCCAATAAAACCAAAAACCAAACCAAAACAAACAAAAATGAACACACATTAACACACACCTCACTAGGGATAGCAAATGAAACACAGGAGCCTAATTTTCATTCAATAACTTGAACACATATTAACACCCTCTTCACTTCTATACTTTACAATTACTTAGCACAGGTTCCACACTCTATGAAGCACTGACAAAAGGTCCAAGGATACATTTTCCTTCATTGATAGACTGAGTCATTTTATGAATGGCTCACCTGCAAGACTGTTAAGCTGAAGGGTTAAGTTTTTATAATGCTCAAGGAAACTGGTTGAATCGCCTTTGATGAATTATCTATATAACAGTTAGACTATAAAGGTTTTTCCTTACCCGTTCCCTTGAGTACTGGAGCAGCCTGAAGAATGGCTCAGGGAAGTGCTGCTAGCACATGGACTTTTCTTAGTAGATAAATCAAGTACACCGTCTGTAGAGACACAAAGAAATACCTGAGGACATTAAGAACTGAAGCAAGTGTAAACCAGATATTAATAAAAATTAGAAAAAAGTCAAGGTAACATTTGGCATACTGAGGTATTACATTCAAAAACAAAAATCAAGGTCACCAAGGTTCTTCAGAAGGAACCAAATCTAGCAAACCTGGTATACTGTTATAGGCATAATAAACATGTATTTCTCAGGGCTAATTATCTTGTTAATAGGGCAAAAGAAAATTAAAACATTATAGAAGATGCTAAGATATAATAAGATATTGAAAACAAAGCACAGGTTCTGCACTAGAATTGTTACACTTCATTTTCTAAACTTTTATTCAAATATATGAATTTATTTTTACAAATCCCCAAATTCCTCAAGATTGATACTTTAAACTCCAAAATCACTTGAACTTAAATGTGAAAAATTTATAATCAGAGAATTATCTGTAAATTATTTGATTATATTTTACGTATATACAAGACACTCTGAAGAAACGAATCACTTAATGTCTTATAATTTATATGCATTTTAACTATTCTTTTTTATTGTTTACTTTGTTTTTTTGAGACAGGGTTTCTCTGTGCAACCCTGGCTGTCCTTGAACTCACTTTGTAGACCAGGCTGGCCTTGAATTCAAAGAGGTCCACCTGTCTCTGCCTCCCAAGTCTTGGGATTAAAGTACCATTACTTACATTAAAATACCTGGTATTAAGTACCATTACTTCCCAGTTAACTATTCTTTTGGTACAAAAAAATGTGTATTTGAGTTAAATCTTTTAAGAACCTGCAAATTCAAATTTCAATCATTAAATCTTGTTTAAGAGCTTTTTTACAAAATTAAAGTACTTTAAAATGGTGTTCAAATTTAGTAAGAAAAAAAAAGGAAACATCTTAGTATAACAGCTTGAAAATGTAACCTAAAAATGAGATGAATCACAGATTTGTGTATTAATACATAAAATTAAAGCCTTTCTTTTCCTCAAAGTTAATTTTCCCTTTATAGACATAATTTGACTACTTCCAAAGCTGTCGTTCCATCCAGGGTTAAGAACAAGTCAGAGCTTCTGATTTTGATTTCTAGCTGGCTAGCAGGAAGGTCTTTATATCTATGTCAACAATAAATCCTGGATAGGATCAACTTAAAACTTGAAGCACAGTTTCATTAAAACTTGAATCGCAGTTTCAAGTTGTTAGAAATATGCAACCAACCCTCTAAAATTAAAAGAGCCCAACTCCTAAGAAGTTTTGTTCTTAGAATTCACTAAAGAATCTACAAGCATAACTATTATGGTAAAGAACAAAGTAGCATCTTATTTAATATCTAATACCCATCCAGAGATCTACAAACTAAATGCAGTGCTTAGAGTATTTCTAACCCAAGACACTTGCTGTAAGTTAGCCTCCCTCCACTACTAATATCTCTACGTTGCCACTCTTTTCTAAATCTGAAGCGTTGCCACTCTTTTCTAAATCTGAAGCTTTTGATGCAGTATCTAGAGTCAAGAGACTTTTACTGAAAATGTCATTTTGTTGTAAAAACAACAATCCTCAATAAAACAGGAACATGCCAGGGAAGCAGAGGCAGGCAGGCGGATCTCTGAGAGTTCAAGACCAGCCTGAACAGCCGGGACAATACAGAGAAACCTGGTCTTGGAAAAAACAAACAAAACATAACTTTGTAAATTCAATAAGCAAAGGTGCACTGGTCAGTGTGAACAGAGGGCTAGAAGGGTTCCTGTACAGGCCAATCTCCAAACAAGGTATTCTGCTTACTGTACATCATACTCAAACAGGGAGAAAAAGGAGAACAAAAGAAAGCCTACTCCAATACATACCTCAATAAGTAACTAACACCAGTCCATTAAAGGAGACATCTTCATAAATTACTTAAAATAAGAAAAAATGGGTCCTTCTGAAAATATTATTTTAAAAATTTTTTTCTAAAATCAAGATATTTCTTTCCAATAAATCCACACATAACATACCTTTTCTTCTATTCTTAAGTTTTGAAGACAATAAAATCTTTTTCCTAAGGCATCATCAATTATAATTATTTTAGAAATTCAAACAGTGCCTCAGTTGCAAAACTGTTGACAGCACATTGTGAGAATACAAAGAAGCAGGAATTTTCAATCTATTTAAAATATTCTTCAGAGACACAAGAAACATCTGAACAAAACTGATGACCTCTTAATGTTTTCACTGATTTGGATCCTCAATAGTACTTATTTTGGAAATATCTTCAACTTATTTCCTTAATTTAGTACATATACATATATATATATATACACACATTACACATAACAATTTAAAGTACATTCTATTGTCTTTTATTCATAATACTATTTATTTTTATTTTTAAACATAGGTTTTATTATGCAGTCATTGCTGGTCTGGTACACTAGGCTAGCTTCAAACTCACAGAGGATCCTGTGCCTCCCAAGTGCTGGGATTAAAGGTATACATTAGTACACCTGGCCTGATACTCTTGAAATTACAATACATATTTTTACTTATCTCATTCGTAGAGTGTAACTTCCAAGCAAAGGGTGTTTCTCAGATAGATAATAATACTAGAGCACTGAGGATAAATAGAAAACTTTGCCTTTTTACAATTTTCAGAATCTGATGTTATTTTAGAAAGTGAAAACGCTCATGTTAAAGTTTAAAAATAATTACCTGACTTTCCTGTGTAGTGTACCCATCACAACCACTGTCTGCTAATGGGTTGAGACTGCAACAATGCTATCTGTTCACCTCTCTACCACTGAATGCTCAGGACAATTTAATTAAAACATTATTTTTATTTTTAAGAGACAAGGTCTCACTATGCTGCCCAGATGATGCACTTGCCTCAGTCCATGTAGCTGGAATGCACAGGGTCACATGCCCATGACCAGCTAGAATCACATTGTTTTCTGTCCTATTCTTGTGGTTGGCTTTCTAGTTGTAATTTTCTTTCTCCCCAAATCAAAGTCTTCTGATTGGACAGAGGAGACCACAACATCAAACCATACCTTGTTCGCTAGGTTCTGACTGAGACTTTCTGACAGTAAGGTCCAGAGGTGAGTCTTGGTCAGCCATGAGAAGCTTGCTGAGCACGGGGTTCTGAGTAGTTGCAGCGGTGGGAGAGGTGGTGACTGGAGATGCTTTCGGCAGGCTTTGGTTCTTTGTGCTATTGGGCTGGCCGGGGTCCTGAGTAGAGCTATTTTTTGAGGTATATTCAGCAGCAAATTGTTGGATCATTCGCTGCATGATCTCACGGGCCACTAGGGGAATATTGGGGTCGGAGACCCAGGGACTGTCTGTAAACAAAGATTTATTTACTTTTAAAGTGGGACATGAACTAAGGAAAAAAAAAAAAAAGCTTTCAAGAAAACATGAAACTTCACTTTAGTTTTTTTTTTTAATTAATCTAGTATCCTAACAACTGTATTAACCATTTGTTTATATTCTTAATTGGTAAATATTTAGATCGCAGATTATTGAAAATTAAATTTCTTAAGTGTTTATAAACAGTTTACCCCTAGGCTTATGAAATTAAATATAGGGATAGCAAATGGTATCTACTGGTAAGAATCACTTACCTGGTATGGAAATACCTAAGCCTTCTCTAGGAAACATTTTCTGTCAACATCTACAGATAATGTCAAGTTTTCCCTAAACTAACTCCTCATATCCTTTAAGTTTCTGAATCTATGAGTGCTTAATTTAGTCCTTGCAAATGACTAAAAGAATAACAAGACTATAAAAGATATTTAACTTTGGGATCCAGGATTTAATTTCAAGATCCATATAAAGACAGATTGCTGGGTGCTGTCCCCAGAATTTCTGATTCAGCAGTTTGAGGCCTCAAGAAGTGACATTCCCAAAAAGCTGACAGCTGCTGCTGGTTTGAGAGTCACAGTTTTAGAACTCCGAGGTAGGAGTTTAAATGTCACACTTCAAAAGCTAAAGATATAACGTATTTTTCACAAGTTCTTTAAGTATAACCTGCTAACATTCAAACAATAGCTAGAAAAGTAATAAAATGAACACCTAAGGAGTCAACGTTTAGATAATGTTAATTCAAAACAAAGAACACAGGAATTCAAAGACTGGAAAGGAACTTCAAGTTCAAATGGGGTTAAGATGAAAGGGGAAACAATCCGGGTAAACCTGTTATCCTCATACCTAGAGACTATCTGATGATTTCTGTATCCCTAATCTTGCCTGGTGTAAAGTGTCTGATCAATTTATTTGGGTAATAAATACAAATCAAATCAATTACCAAATAATACCTTTAATACAAGAGAAATGTGACATAAATTTGTATAGGATGTTACTAATAAAACTAGCTATAACTACAAGTTTTAGCTACCTTATTTGTTAAGATTTAGCTAGAAAAAGCAAGTAAGTGTTCATAATAATTTGGAAATGTGAGGGACTCTAGAAGTTGATTCATAAAGTTAAAGAAAATCTGATTTTTAGTTACTACTAAAATATAAAACCTCCACAATAATAATAAATAAATCAAAACCCAACAAGGCTCCCAATAGATGCCAAAGAACAATACTTGGTATCAGAAGATGCTCATGAAGTGACACTTTTATCTATAGACTTGCTCTATATGTTTTTACTCACCTAAACCATATTTAATAACCCCACAGTTTCTCTATAAATACACTCAATGTTGCAATCGGTTTATCAAAGATATTTAATAAAACTGTTTTTACAACTAATTGCAATGTTTTGTCATGTTTTAATAAAATATGTGCCATATAGTACCTCTAAAAGTATTTTTATCCGGGCTAGAGAGGTGTCTCAGTGGTGTAATAGCACTTGCTGCTCTTCCAGAAGACAAGGGTTCAATTCCCAGCACCCACAAAGCAGCTCATAACTGTCTGTAACTCCAAGTCCATGGAATCCAACACCCTCACATAAATATATACACAGGTAAAACACCAATGCACATGAAATAAAAATATTTAAAGAAAGGTATTTTTATCCACTCAATTTTTGTGTGCAGGGCTGTAGGGCACTAGTGTCATGGTGCATATGGAAGTCAAAGGGCAATTTGCACAAGTCTAGTCTCTCCTTTATCATGGAATTCATGGGAGTCTTGGGGATTCAATCTGGACTGTCAGGTCTGACAGCAAAAGCACCTTTATTCATTGAGTCTAGCCCTTTTGAAATTCGTTTAATGTGTATGTGTGAGTACCTGCATATGTGTGTGTTAAATGAATATTAATATAAATTAACACAAATTAAACATAAATTACTATCTATGTCTGAAGTCTGTACAGGTCAGAGAAGGCATCTCCTGGAACTGGTTTTGAGTGGCTATGTATATGCTAAGAACTGAACCCACATCGTCTGTCAAGAGCAGCAAGGCTTGGTTGGCCTGTAACTCACTATGTAGACCAAGCTGGTCTGGAACTTAGTGATTTGACTACTTCTACCATCCAGGATTAAATGCACATGAATCACACTTGGCTTCTGAATTTTCCTTCTTATTTTATTTATTTATTTATTTATTTATTTATTTATTTATTTATTTATTTATTTATTTATTTTTGGTGGGGAGGGGGTTTGAGGCAGGATTTCTCTGTGTATCCCTGGCTATCATGGAACTCACTCTGTAGACCAGGCTGGCCTTGCACTCAATATATCCTCTCGACTCTGCTTCCCAAGTGCTGGGATTTAACGTGTGCATCACCACCACTTGGCCTGAATTTTCTTATTACTAGTTATTGACTTTACAGTTAAGACCTATTTCCCCTACATAAAATATAATCTCTATATGGAAGACTACATAAAACTTCCAGTGTATTAGTGGAATATATGAGGTATGTATGCTTTTGCCTCATGGAAAGCAAGAGAATATATAATAAAGAGATGGCAAAATGCAGTAATTTATGGGATTTCTGTGTTAATTAATAACTATTAAAGCTTTGTGGTCAATAAGATTTCATGGTAAGAATTATTAAGTTCCACCTTGGATGTGTAAACGTCAGTATTATACCTTGTCCCTTTATTGAATAAACACCACAGTCATGAGATAAAATATTCAATGTGTATGACTGGCATTGCTGCCATTTAAAGTTCTCTAGAGTCTGAGTTTCCTGAATGTATTCATTCTTTGATTTATTTAGAACATTCTGTAATTATGGTCATACCTAGTGAAACACTCACAATGGAGTCAAGTAAAAGCAACTATGATCAGATGCAGGAGGAGAGAACCTACAGATAAACATATAACTGTTACAGCACAGCACAGCTGGATGTAGTGGCACACCTTTTATCCCAGCACTCTGGAGGCAGAGGCAAACTGGAGGCTAAGCTGATCTACAAAGTGAACTTCAGCAAAGTAAGAGCTAGCTACACTGAGACCCTGTCTCTGAAAGAAACAAACAAGCAACCACACACACAAATGCTCTATTACAGCACAGTCAGTGGTATATTTCAAAAAGTAAACACTATTTTAAAAAATTATTAAGTGAATCTTTGAGATATCTCTCTCTCCTCCTCCTCCTCCCTCCCTCCCTCTCTCCCCTAGAGCTCACTTTGTAGACAAGTCTGGACTTGAACTCACAAAGACCCATTTGCCTTTGCCTCCCAAATGCGGGGATTAAAGGTTACCATAGCTGGCAAAATTATCAAAATGTCTAACACAGGGAATAGAATGGCTGACAAAGAATGTGACTGTGACAACTGTGAGAGGTACAGTGCCTGTCCTTAGGATTTGCTGCACAGGCCCAATTACGAAGACTACTACATGGATACTGCATGTACAGCCCGACTCAGCTTTACAAAAACTCCTAAGTAATTATTTAAAATACACAATTTACAACCCTTGGACAAACTAAAACCAAGCACCACAATTAAAGGCTAAACACAACAAACATGAAAATCTAAACTGCAAAATGCTCTGAAATTCTAATCATTCAAGTGTTGATATAACACTCAAAAATGTTTGAATTTTGGATTTTCTGATTAGAGCTCTAAATTGATGAAGTATACACAAAGATTCCAAAACGTGAAACTTAAAAACATCTTCACACTCTTCAGCATTTAGGATAAGAGAAAGCCAATCTTGAGTTATACAAATTATTCTCTTCAGAAAAACTCATTGTCATCTCTGTGGATAATTGTCCATTTTTGGCATTACTGCATGCAAATGTCCATCTCTGAGATATTTTCATGAAGATTAATAAAATACTTATAAATTAACAATATTAACATATAATACAAAGAGAAAGAACTTCTAATCCAAAGCAAGTTCCTTTTTCTAAGTACCTCACAACAGTGTGCAACAAATATACAAGTAACTTGTTTCTTAAAAATTCGAACTTTTGAAATCCTAAAACCAATTCTAAGGTAAGAATTCCTGCTGTAAACATTATGAGCCAAAAGCTTATAAGAATTTCAACCGAAGTTATTCTTTGAGGACAAAGACACAGAACTAAGTAGGGTAGAACGTCACTGAAGGAATCTTCTGTCAGTACCCCCTAACCAAGAAGTAAGTAGAAGGCTTCCCATCTCGAGTTTAAAAGGTTGCTAAAAGAGCACACAGACCAAGGACATTGTCTGTTTACACTCTGGTGGAACGACTGTAAACATATTTGGATAATAAGCTGTTTCTACGTTATACCTCAAATGTCAATCTCCCCACCCTTTCTTGAGACAGTCTCACTATGTAGACTGTCCTGGAACTATACGGGATTGAAGATTGAAGGAGTGATATCACACTTGGCAATGTGAATTCTTACTGAAACAATAAAATATTAGTAAAATTAATAAAACTACTTTTTGAAAAAAAAAACGTAATTTTGGAAGTGGGGTACTTAATTTGATAAAGTGAGTCTGACAGAGCAATGAAAATACAAAACCATGTATTTTTCCCCAAACAATAACTTAGTTAAGGAATACCCTGAGTTTATAGGACATCTCACTTAAATAAGGTTCTGAAAACACTGGCCATACTAAGCAGGACAGCTGGTATCCAACAGTAACCAATATTAGAATCCTATTTCACTCCTCTAGTACACTGTCAACCTTGAGAAGGCTGGCAGGCATCTCAGGAGGAATGAGTTGTCTAAGTAGCACTGGACAGGTGATTGAGTGCACTAAAGGAGATGGGCGCTCTGGGTCTGCTGGGGGTTAAATGTAGCCAAGATAATCAGCAATACCAAGAACTCCTTTCCCCTCACCCAACTTCCCAACTGCCTGGATTACACGTGCACACTATGACGTATGCCTACGTCGAGGAAACATTTTTAGAAACTATCATAATCATCTCTACCTTAGCAGAAGAAGGAATGTGTAATTAAGGAACAGAAATTAATTCAGAAAGAATTTATTGAAGGTGAAAACTCTACTGGGCATAGTGGCACACAACTATGGAAAGGAGGGGAGGAGAAGGGAAGAGGAGAGAGGAGAGGAGAAAGGAAAGGAAGAGACAGACAGAAAATAGAGACTCTTCACTAATTCAAACAAGATCATAAAGAGATTATACAGATTAAGAAAAGAATTAAAGCTGGGAGTAGTAATACAAGCCTTTAATTCCAGCATTTGGGAGGCAGACGCAGGCAGATTCTGTGAGTTCCAGGGTATAATTTGGTCTACAGAGTGGGATCCAGAACAACCAGTTACATAGTCAGACCCTGCAGGAAGTGTGGTGAGGGGATAGGAGTGGGGCATGGGAGCAGGGTGGGGATAAGTGGGGAGGAAGGCAAAATGGATGAAACTGACAACAACATAAAAAGAAAGACAAAGAAAAGGGTTGGAGAAATGGCTCAGTGGTTAAGAGTATTTGTTTTTGTAGGGGACTGGGATTTGATTTCCAGCACCCACATAGTAGCTCACAATCATCTATATATAATCCCAATACCTTCAAGAGCACCAAGCGCACATGTAGCGCACATACATACAATCAGGGGAAACATTCATATGTAAAATAAAATGAATCGATTTTTTTAAGTTTTTTTTAAAGAAATAGAAGAATTACTGTCTCTACGAATCCCTAAGCCTCAAGACTGACATATGCCTCTACATATGACACAGCAAAAATAATGTCACCATGCCAACTCCATTTAAAAAAAAAAAAAAAAATCTCAAGATATGTTTACCAGGCCAGCCTGGTCTACAGAGCAAGTTCCAGGATGGAATCTAAAGATACACATAGAAACCCTGTCTCGAAAGAAAAAAAAAAATGCTTACAAATATGAGTCAACTACATTTTCACTTCAAATAAAATTTCAGGTCAGGCTGGGCGGTGGTGGCGCACGCCTTTAATCCCAGCACTCGGGAGGCAGAGGCAGGTGGATCTCTGGGAGTTGGAGTCCAGTCTGGTCTACAAAAGCTAGTTCCAGGACAGGCTAGAAAACCACAGAGAAACCCTGTCTCGAAAAACAAAACAAAACAAAACAAAAAAAAATTCAGGTCAGATTCTCAATTTACAGAACTGGTTTTTATAAATGTTAAGGATTTAAACAGTAGCATTTTATATTTTAAAGCTTGTCTAACAAATTGCAGTCATAATAAATTTCTAAACTACTTAACTAAACCCCTACTCCAGTATTAAAGAGGGCAATAGGTGTCTTAACCTTATTCCAAATTTAATGTGATAAAGGAACAGAGAAATGTTTTAGGAATAACTTAAAATGACACTGAAATTACGGAAATTAATATAAGACAAGCAGGCTATGTTGTTTGCCACCAAAACCAACCTTTTCTATAAAAGACTGCATTGAGGAACTCTTCTGTTTGTCTCTGGAGTCGAGTGACTTTTGCGTGCTCTTGTTTAAGCAAAGCTTCTTGCCCAGCTCCGGAAGCTGGTTCATCCAGACCGACTAAGTATCCCTGCAAAAATATCACGTGAAATGTTTGTACAAAATCTCTCCCCATTTAAAAATCCAAAGCACAGATGCATAAAAACAAGTGTTACTAGCCAATAAGACAAACTAGCATAATACAATTAAAATATTTAGAAACTTTTAATCTGTTTAAATACTTAGAACTTAAATTCTGTTCCTAAATATCAGTATTGTAATAGTAGTCCTCAGATCTTACTGTATTGTTCAATTAATTGATAAATAAGTCAAAACTAGCACTATGATAGAGAGCTAAAATCACACACCGCCTGTTACAAGTACACTTAGGTATTTTAGTTATAGTAATATATGTGCTTGAACACATATTACATACACGCAATAAAATAGGGATTAAAAGTTCCCAAAATGTTACAATCAACTCACTCCAGAGACTGCCAACATTACTTCAAGGCTGCTGCAGCGCTATGGTAAGCTGATAGTTCTCTGCATTTACTTCCAGCCTTGCCTCTTACAAGTAAACAGGAGGCCAGAACAATGACAGTGACCACAGAAAACAAGATAGAGAAATGCACAGTATACCTTCTAAGCATCCATTAAGTACTGTGTTCACATGCCTTCCACATCACAGCAGCGTTTAAACTCATGCATTTACAAATTTTCACCACAGACTACTTAAAGAAGCTTTCTAAATGTGTTTAAGAATTGAAAGCACATTATAACCCACAAACTCCTTACACGTTTAAAATACACCCACTAATGTCTGAAACCACTTCCTAGGATTTTCCTATTATAATCACCATCATACCTATTTGTTTCACATTTAAACTCTTTCATTTCATTAAGATATAATTCAATGATACAACTCACCCATGTAATGTAAAACCCAATGGATTTTATTCATAACTATAAATTGTTACCATCACAATGTGAGTATTTGTATCCCATTTACACACAACCTCTATCCGGCTGCTTGCAACCAGCCCTAAGCAGCCAGTTATACTTTATTTCACTTCTGAAGATACGCCTATTGTGACCACTTCATCTAAATGGAGCCTTTTTTTTTAAGGCGGTGGCATTTTCTCCTAGAATATAATTTCAAGATTCATCTATATCATAGAAGATGTTTGCATTTCCTTTTATTGCTGAATGAACATTCCATTTTATGGCTATACTACATATTATCCATTTAACAGCTGATGACTATTTGGACAGTTTCCACTTTTCCACTATCACATAAGTAATGAGAGTATTAAGTACGCAAGTTTTTGTGTGGGTGCCTATTTTAAATCTCATAACTATACATACAGTTAAAAGGTAATTTCTAGATCACTATGTTTAGCATTTGAAGAAGTGTGAAAGTAGCTGTAACCACAAAAATGTATGGAGTTCCAAGTTTTCCATACAGTCATGAATACCTTCTTTTTTTTTAAAAAGAAAAAAAAATCCATCAGTGATAGGTCTGAATATAAGTGGCCCCCATAACCTCAAAGGGTATGGCAGTATTAGGTGTGGCTTTGTTGGAGTGGATATATCCTTGTGCCACTGTGAGGGTGGGCTCTGAGGTTTCTTATGCTCAGGATACTGGCCAGTGTCTCAAATTCCTGCTGCCTTCAAGATGTAGGACTCTAAGTTACTACTCCAGCACCATGTTTGCCTGCATACCACCACACTCCCTGCCATAATGATGATGGATTGAACTTCTTAAATTGTAAGTAAGCCACCCCAATTAAATGTTTTACTGTATAAGAGATGCCGTAGTCATGGTATCTTTTCACAGCAATAGGAACCCTAAGATACCATTCTAAGAGAAAAGTGTTATGTATGTTATGCTTTGGCTTAGGTTTATATCTGCCTGCTGTCATTTGTCAATTGATGTCAAACTTTTTCTGTGGTCTTTGGTCATGTGAACACTTCTTTGAAGATTCAGATTATCTGCTCACCTTTTAATTAGACTATGTTGTTATTGTTATGAGTTCTTGATATATTCTTTATTATGAAGCATATAAAAGCCTTCCCTACCATACTTCAGAAAAGTTAATTAAGAATTAGTATTAATACTTTAAGCATCTGATAAAACCAGAATCCATGGTTTTTCCTTGATAATTTATAAAAAAAGATTTTTATTATCTGCATGAGTGTTTGCCAACATGCATATATGTTCCTAGTGCTCACAGAACTCAGAAGGTGGTATTCAATCCTCTGGGTCTGAATGTAAGTACTGGGAACCAAACCTGGGTCTTTTGAAAGAATAACCAGTGCTTTGAACTGCTGTGCTACCTCTCCAGCCTCCAGACTATAGGTGTGTGTGAAATAATCCTTTTGTAAACTGTAAAGATTTGTCATTCAAATTGGCTTAATTAACAACTGACTGGCCTACAGCTAGGCAGAAGAGTTTGGGCAAGAGAGACCGACTAGGAGAATTCTGGAAGAACAAGGGTGGCGTTAGGAGAGTCTCCAGCCAGACACAGAGGAAGCAAGACGTGTACAAACTGAGGGCAAGACGTGTACAAAATGTGGTAACAAGCCATGAGTCACATGGTAGAATTTAGATAAAAAATATAGGCTAATTTAAGTTGTAAGAGTTTTTTAGTAATAAGCCTGAGTTATCAGTCTCTGTGTCAGAACTGGTAGGTAGGAAAGAAAAGTCCACTTACAAATGGCACCCAACATCGAGGGCCATATAAATAAAGCCTGAGAAAGCTTAAAAAAAAAAAAAGAGTTCTAAAATGCACAGAAACAGAGCCAAATGGAGCTTCCTTATCGCATGTCTCCCAGAAGCTGCCTGTGGGAAGAGCCAGCTGCCAATTGCCATGCACTAAGCTAAGCTACACCTGCAGCAGCTGACACAGCAGTTTAAGATTTGTCTCATGCAATCAAAAAATACTGATATTCAGTAAAGACTGATTCAGATGGAAAAATACCTCTAAATGGTTACAGTGTGCTTAAAAATATACATTGGCTTGGGAGAGAAAAAAGAAGGTATAGACAGTCATAAAAAAAGAAATATAAAAAAAACCAAAAAAGTTTTAAAATGATAAAACCCTTAAAAGATGGAATAAAGATGAAAATTACAGAGCTTGAATACTATATGTAATTGTATTGTTTTTTAATTTTTTGACTGCTAAGGAAGGAATAACAGCTGCGAAGACACACTGGATTATAAAAACTGCTAGATTTTTTAAACCAACCTATACATTTTTAAGGATGTCTTGACTTCAAAATGAAAGTCAAAAGATATGTTACTTTGGGGAAGAGGTTATGCTTTTACTGTCACAGAAAATGAGAGGCTGCAGATTCATTCCAGATTAAAGGTAATCAGGTTTGATCGGGAAAGACCCCCTGAAAAACATAAATAAACCTGGAAGAACTACAAGACATGTGATGTATATTTTACATGCTCAAAACATAGAACAAAAAAAAAATCATCTTTGGTTAATTTATGTACAACACAGTCTACACTTGCATTAATACAGATTTATATGTTACCTTTAAAAGTTTATATATTTTCAGAGTAAGAGGACCAGATACCAATAAAAATGGGTTGCTCAGGTGATCCAGCATCCAGAACAGCTTCAAGGCTGCTAACTGAGATGATCCAAACTTACAGAATATTACAGCCAAGACCTAACAATTATCCTGATTTTCTCAAGTTTCCCCTCAAAATTACCAAAGCCCCCAAACAACAAGTAGGCAGGAGAACTATGCCCACATCCCCAAAAGATGGGTTATGGATGCTTATTATCATTTAAGTGGGGGATTGGCTACAAGTTGTTATTGGCAACCATCAGGAAAAAAAAAAAAGCTGAATGAAGGAGATTAGATTCAGTGTTTCCTTTCTGGAAAAAAAAAGGGGGGGGGGATATAGAAATAACAGATAAAAAGTTAGATTATTAAATTTACTTTTAAACTAAAAGAGTAACTACTAGTCTTAAATACTTCACAGTGTATATTGATAGAAATCTGAAGTTAATTTTGTTATACTACAAACTGAAGCTGATCTGCATATACTTAGGTCACACATCTGATGGAGGAAGGTCATTGGTTAAAAAAATAAAGAAACTGCTTGGCTGGCCCTCATAGGTTAAAACATAGGTGGGAGGAGTAAACAGAACAGAATGCTGGGAGGAAGAGGAAGTGAGCTCAGACTCGACAGCTCTGCTCTGGAGCAGAGACGCTATGCTCCCATCTCCAGGGCGGACGCGAGAGCTCTGCTCTCTGAGGCACACATGATGAAGCTCCAACCCATGATGGACGTAGGCTAGAATCTCCCTGGTAAGCCACCTCGTGGGCTACACTAGAAATGGGCTAGTCCAGGTGCGAGAGTTAGCCGAGAAGAGGCTAGATAGAAATGGGCCAAGCAGTGTTTAAATGAATACAGTTTGTGTGTTGTTATTTCGGGCCATAAGCTAGCCAGGCAGCTGGGGTGCCAGGGATGCAGCCCCGCCGCTCTTATTACTACACACATCAAGCTGTTATTCTTCAATGGCTGTTTCTTAACTATTCTACCGTTTTTGCCAAATACTGGGGCATAAATTGCTAAGTCTATTACAACAAAAATAAGGTTATTTTGCAGAAGTAAACTACCATTAAATTTTAAAATCAGATTTCAGGAAAACTTTCTTCACTTGCTTCTTTTTTCTGGTAATATTAACATTTTTGTTTAAATTTTTTAAATTTTATTTATTTGTTTATTTATTTATTTTTGAGACAAGGTTTCTCTGTTTAACCCTGGCTGTTCTGGAACTTGCTCTGTAGAATGAGCTGGCCTTGAACTCAGAGATCTGCCTGCCTCAGTGCTGAGACTAAAAGTATGCACCACCACTGCCAGGCTTAATGTTAACTTTTTAACACATAGCGTTATCTTTTTAACACATATGTTATTTCAGCTGTTACTAAACAGGAGCTATCAGTCTCCTCTGAATTGTAAACCAAAACAATTTTATTTTTTAATAATGCCTTTAGGCACTTTCTAAGTGTATTCTAATTTGTCTACCTAGAAAGAGTTGTAAGAGTTCTCTGTTCTTAAGGTCTAGCACATCTGTCAGAAGAATGTTTGAGCTCTTATTGCATATAAGAGCTAGGGATTAAGACAGTGTTACACAGTTGTTTTAAAATTAATTACTTTTAGGAACTGGGAAGATGGTTCAATCGGCAAAATTACTGTCATGCAAGCATAAGGACTTGAGTTCAGATCCTTAGCACTCAAAAAAAAAAAGCCAGACAAGCATGGCCCACAATATCAGCACTAGAAAGATAAAGACACTGGATCTCTAGAACTTGCTGGCAGACTGTTTAGCCCTACAGAATGGTGATTTTCAGTGAGAAACTGTCTCAAAAAATTAAGGTGATGAAGAACTGAAAGAGACCTCCACTAACCTATATACTCTAGCCACGTGAGACTGAATACATGTGCACAAGTCAAACTGTGTGCACACATGCAGACACATACTACACATACAAATGACTTATCAGTTAAATGACTCTTTCACTTACTTTTTATGCATAGCGATAACTAACTGTTAAACATAGAACAAAAATCATACATTTTGCTTTGCTTTTATTATACTTTTTTTTATCAACTGCTCCTAGACATGCTGTTTACAAATTTAGCCAGGTGTAGATAGATAGATAGATAGATAGATAGATAGATAGATAGATAGATAGATAGATAGATAGATGGATGGATGGATGGATGGATGGATGGATGGATGGATGGATGGATGGATGGATGGATGGATGGATAATAGATATAATCTTTAATCCCAGCAACTCAGAAGGCAGAGGCAATGTGAGCTCTAGGCTAGCCTGGTTTATAAAGAGAAACCCTGTCTCAGGAGGAAAAAAATTTTTACAGGGAAGATGCATTAAAAAAAAATGGCTTACTGTCTGTCCTGACCCTTGCTGTATATACATAGACAAAATATAAAAAGAAACAATAAAAACAAGAAAGTTTATGTGGCATACAGTTCAACAGTCAGATGATAGCAAATCAACAACAAAATACTCCAGCATTGCTCCTACACATCTGCAATTTAAATAGATGCATTATATATGGTATAGCAAAAACTAACCGAAATATGTAATACTATCCTATATTTTTTTTGAAAGGACACTGGGAACTTCAACTATAAAAAAGAAGCTTTTGGCCATAGGCAAATGGGAGTAAAGCTGAAGGTCTAAACTAGCATGGAAAGCCAAAACTGAGCCTATTCCACCTTGTCTGAAGGTCAGAGAGTTTGAGCTTATTTTTGCTCTTTCAAAGTTGTTTACAGCAGGTGTGGCTACAAAACAAGATATCCTGACCTAGGGTGTGCTTACTTGGTGTTTTAGACATTAAGATGGCCCACAGAGGTAGAGCTGCTCCACCCTGAACAAAGATCAGAGAATTCAAGCATACTTCTACTCCTGCTTTTGAAATAGAAGTTTGTGGCTGCCTGTAGGTTTAGGGTTTTTTCACTGCCCCAGACATCAAATACTTTTCTCAGGAATTAATGGCTTGATGTCTCAAGTATTGAAACAAGTAACTATTCTGGTTGTCTTTTGTATCATGTTAAAACAGCCTTTTGCCTTCCTTCTCCCTTTTGTATTGGGGTATAAAAGTGTATGAAAAATAAGACAGGCAAATTCAGCATTCAGTATTCGCTGAGTTGCCCTCCCTGTTACTATTCTGTCTCTGTGTTTCTTATTTCTGTTCCTCCTACTTAACATCTCTAATCCTCACACCTCTCTACCCTGGAACATAGGAACCCATGGGTAGGATAGCAGCATAAGTCACCACAAAAAACTGGCTCCTGACAAGCGAGAATTTCTATCTTTTAGGAGTTACTTCCGTTAGGATAAACAGTTAGTGATTCGGTTTACACCTACAGTTGATTCTGTTTCCAAAATCCACTTAATTATCATAATCACACAGTACTGAGTAATTAACTATACAGTTATTAATGAAATAACATTCAATTCTAAAGGAGCAACAGTGATAAGGAGAAATAGTGAACAGGATAAGATCTTCTCCAGTAAGAAGACATCAAGTTCTTTACTAAAAACTTTAACATGGGCTCAGCAGTTAAGAGCACTGGCTACTCTTCCAGAGGACCCAAGATCAACCTCCAATACCCTCATGGTAGTTAACAACAGTCTGTAACTACTGGGGATCCACTGACCTTTTAGAGCCTACTTGGCCCTGCACAAACATAGTGTACAGACATACATGCAAGCAAAATGTTCATGCACATAAAAATAAAAAGAAATCCTTGAAAATATGTCCTCTTGTCACCTAATATTGTGCACCACTGTCTGCCTGAGGGAACCCAGAAGAGGTCTGGGACTCTGCAGCCTGCTCTGGCCCTTACACAGGAAAGGTCACAAACTTGTACCTCCAGTACGGTGGCGTACTCCCTTTGATGTTAGAGGGAATTAAGAACTGAGTGCTGTATGTCTTGAAACTCTAGACAAGATTGACCCAGAAAAGATCTCAGTAAATTCTCATCTTATGAAAGATCTGGGATTAGACAGTTTGGACCAAGTGGAGATTATTATAGCCATGAAAGACGAACTTGGATTTGAAATTCCTGGTACAGATGCACACACAGTGTGTGTCTATGTATGAATAGAGAGAGGAATGGAAAGAAAGGGAGAGATGAATATGAATGAAAATTTCAACATCAAATGTCATCCAAGAAATAAAAACTACAACTGTCATCAGACAGACTCCCATTGGGTAACATGAAGACTGACAACACTAACCCTGGCATGATATGAGACACTGGTTTCCCCTTATATGGTTGATAAAAGATAAGTAACACAGCATGAAAAGAGATTCAATGCCTTCAAAGAGACTTATAAATAAGTCAGTCACAATAGTCATCATCTAACAACAACTTAGTGGTGCATAAAAAAATGAACACCATGGGGACAGAGATGCCTCAGTGGATGAGAACACTTGCTCTTCTTACAGAGGATGGAGGTTGCGTTCCAAGCATCATAAGGTAGCTCACAACATTCTGTAACTCCAGTTTCAGGATATCTGACACTTTCTTTTGACCGCTGCAAGCAATAGGCACATATGCGGTACACAAACATGTACATGTGCAGGACAGACACTCCTACACATAAAATATGTTTTAATAAAAATGAAGAGCTAAATTGGGTTGTGCCTATGCTAAGGAAAATTACAAAGAAAATAAAAAGGTCAAGCACTGGTGGCACATGCCTTTCATCCTAGTGCTCGGGAGGCAGAGGCAGGTGGATCTCTTTGAGTTCAACACCAGCATGGTCTATACATAGCTATAGTTCCAGGACAGTCAGGGCTACACAGTGAAACCCTATCTTGAAACAAAACAGAGAGACAGAAAGATAGAGAAAGAGACAGAGAGAGAGAGAGAGAGAGAGAGAGAGAGAGAGAGAGAGAGAGAGAG
>NC_022015.1:68987567-69000148 GCF_000317375.1 Microtus ochrogaster | reverse complement strand
GAGAGAGAGAGAGAGAGAGAGAGAGAGAGAGAGAGAGAGAGAGAGAGAGAGAGAGAGAGAGAGCCAGAGAGAGAGAGCCAGAGAGAGGCAGAGAGAGGAACAAAACATACATAAAAACAAATATTTAAAAATAACTTAAAAATTTATGTTACGCTAAAATAGCCAAACATAAAACTGCACATTGCAGGATCATACATAATACTAGGAAAGATAAAATTCTAGTGATTGCATAAGCCTGGATGACTGTGGGAAGCAGAACGAGGAAAACATTAGGGTAAGCAGAACCTTCACTATGCTAGTGGATATGAATGAAAACATTTACCAAAATCAGCTAACCCTACTCTTTCAATTAGTTTTACTGTATAAAAATATTACTTCAAATTTGAAAGATCACTGAAAATTAGTTTCAGGGTAGTAAAGATAAAAAGTTCCAAATGTGTCACTGAGAGTAAATGTTCCACTCAAAGTAAGAATTGTTCTGTTAAGGTTCACACAGTAAATACTTAGGTCTTACAAGCCACATGCAAGTTCTGCTGCATACACAGTCCCTTCTTTTAATTTGAAGGTACTAAAAAAGCAGTGTGTGGGCAAGACTTAGTGACAAAGCACATTTTGCTGACCTGATAGAAATGTGAAACTTTTCCCAGACTTAAAACAACCATTGCTCCAGGGGTCCCTGGAATAGCAAAGGTGTCACTAAATAAACAAAGCAAGAAACCTATATCAGCATGAAAGTCAGCCATCACAGCAATAAACTGTTAATAAAGTTAAATTTTAAATAGTAAGGCCGAACATTTCTTACCATTTCTTTTTTAAGTCTAACATTTGTCAAACTACATCTGGGGAGGTAAGACGAGAGGAGAATGAAAGCTTAAATAAATGGCTGTTTATTTTCTCTTAATGGAATGAAAGAAAAGAAAAATGGAAAAAAAATCAAATGACAAGTTTTACTTGAGGAAAATAAAGCAGCCTGGGTTTCCTAAGTGTAATACAAAAGTGAAAGAATGATTTTTGAAAGCTACTCCGATCTAAATACATACCTAGTGTGTGCCTTGATCATCTAAATTTAGGTGTAATTGTTATGAATTCATACCATAGGACATAAAAACCTAGGAACTAAAAGCAAGTGTATATACACAAGTTGTTTTTTTTTTTTTAGTAATTATGTTAGAAAAGCCTTCCAGAGTCATGATTCTAAAGCTACAGCTCTGCCTGTTACCCATGGCTTTCTGACATTTTAAGCAATGAGTTAAAAAGAGCTGACAAGATGCAATTCATTGATTTAAATGCCAATCTCCCTCATCTTATTATTTTAAATGCCAGCAAGTCCCAGATAAAATGGCTCCATCACTTTAAATGTTCATTTACTTTAAGGTCAATTATATAAGAGAATCTTAAAATTATTGTTCTTTATATAAAAAAGATATAAATCGTGCTTAATACAATTTTTGTTATATATAAATGCTGTCTTCGGTTTGGCTAAGCGTAATACCAAGTTAATGAGTAGGAATACAAGTAAATTTAAAGGCTGAAAGACACTGAAGCATTTTTAATTTGGGAGGACTATTAATACATCTGAAAAACGAGTATGTGAAGACCTCAAACACAAGGGAAGTATTGGTTCAACACTAATGTAGCTACAAGAATTAGGATTTCAAAGAGGTAGAGACATTAACATAGACATTTTTTAAAAATAAGACTTTGAAAACTCAATGATCTGATAAAATCCCTAGGAATATCTGTAAAGAGTTGTAAGAAATCCAGGAGGCAGGAGGATTTCAGTGAGTTCAAGGACAGCCTGGTCTACAGTTAAACAGGGAAACTCTGTCTGGAAGGAAAAAACAAACAAACAAAACAAAAAAACTTTAAAAAGAATGGGAGGCAGAGGCAGGTGAATCTCTGTGAGTTAGAGGCCAGCCTGGTCTATAAAGCGAGTTCCAGGACAACCAGGATTGTTTCATAGAGAAACTCTGTCATGAAAAGACAGAAACGAACCAAAAGAATCTCAAGTCTGTTGCCATTAGTATTCAAATAAGAGACCTTCAGCCAGCTGCCCCACTGCTCAAGAGTTTCTCATATGAATACTAGATCCATAACTGAGTATCACCCAGTACCTTTATCTCCCACTGGCTGGTACTTTTGTGCAAGAGTATAATGTACAGTTGCTGATTTTACTATTGGAAGTAAGTAAATCCTTTTTATAAAACAGACAACTATTTAGTATTAAGATGTTGATACTACTCCAAACAATCTGTTTAATACAATTCCTATAAAACTGGTTAACTATTCCAACACTCCCGCCCCCTGCCTCATACACATTTAATAAAGCAGACCTGCAACCTCATAAGGTGAAAGAAAATGGCAACCATCCTGTAGGCATCTGAAAGAAAATGAATTATCCTCTAGGCACCTGTCTTTTGGAACTTCCTAAAGGAACTCTACAGAAACTGTGTTTTATGTAGTATTCAAAATGTACAGCAACTAACCATTTGTTGTGGATAGTTTTCTTACATGACACAAGCACAAGCAATTAAAAAGTAATAAAGATAAATTTAAGTCACCCTCACAATAATAAGGATAATAGTAAGGATTTCTTCTTTTTAAAAAGACTTATTTATTATGTATACTATGTCCTGACTGTGTGTAAGCCTAAACACCAGAAGAGGGCATCAGATCTCATTACAAATGGTTGTAAGCCACCAGGTGGTTGCTGGGAATTGAACTCAGAACCTCTGGAAGAGTAGCCAGTATTTTTAACCTCTGAACCATCTCTCCAGCCCAAGGGTTTCTATTTATTGGAAATCCAAAACGGATATTATTTCTAATTTTTATTCAAAAGTCCAATACATGAGAAGGCTTTCTGAAATTTTTATCCCTCTCCTCTTATGACTATGGCTGTCCGTAGATGTCTATCATCATTTTAAGTGCAAGGACATAAAAACCATCCATTTAGGATAATAGCATTATAAAGTCTAAGCAATATGTGAACTCCTACAGCACTATATCTATACATGAAACAGCACTAGTTTTATATCTTGCATTACCTATTTCTTTCCTTCTTCCTTCCCTCCTTTCTTTTCTTTTTGTATACTGTATTTCAATTTCATTTATGAAACTCTATTTGGACTGAACATTTTCAATTCTATGCTTATTTTCACTATAAACTGCTTTCCAAGTAACTTCAATTGGCTGCTTCACCTTTCTTCCCTTCCCCACCTGAGCTTGGAAGCTGATTCCTTCTACTTTTTCTTTTACATCCACTAAACATTTACATAATACTTCTATAGTCACCAAGTACCGGTAATACTTTAGACCAGATTTCCTAAATGAATCCCTATGAATATTCAAATTAAAAAGTCTAGTTCAGGCTCATTATCTGGGTTACTGCTAGATCCTATGATTTTCTCATTATGAATCTCTCTACTGCACACTAAAAAACAACTACTTACATCAACTGCTTTAGTACAGATTTTCTTTTGAGGTACAAATTAGTTTCTACTTCCTAGATAAAGCAACTCTAGTAACTTCTATTATTTTTATTATTTATTTCTCTTGTATTATCAATTTGCTCTAAAAATACTTATATGAGATTGGGGAATTTGTCCTTAATGCTTCCTACTTGGGGTTCTACATATTATAGCACCATCATGCACAATTTATGCCTTAAAAAAATCTTTTAAAGGCTAAATGCCAGGCATGGTGGCACTCAGGCTACTGAGGCAGGAGTGATGTGGAATGCCCCTCTGCATGCTGTGAATATGTTTTATTATTATTGGTTAATAAAGAAGCTGCTTTGGCCTATGGCAGGACAGAATATAGCTAGGCAAGAAAGCCAAATAGAATACAAAGAGAAAAGAATGCAGAGGAGTCAAGGAGATGCTAGCAGCCTAAGGGGGAAAAAGATGTGAGGTAACAAGCCACAAGCTTCGTGGTAAGATATAGATTAATAGAAATGGGTCAGTATAAGTTTTAAGAGCTAGCTAATAAGAAATAAGCCATAATATTAAGCCCCAGAGTGGTTATTTGGGAACTGACAGGCAAGAGAGAAAAATCACCTAGTACATGGGACGATTAGCAGTATAAGACCGACATGGTCTATGAGTAAATCTATCTCAAAGCAACAACAAAAAAACAATATCCCTCCCTGCCCAAAGAAAAAAATTTAACAAGCAGATGAGTAAGTAATGAGGATTACAAATATGTTCTTGGCAGATGGATGGATACACCCAAAATACACATTAATATAATTTTTCAAATTTATGAAATCTCTTGCTTCTTTTTTAATAAATACACAGAATACTTACTTTTGCCAATAAACAAAAAAGGAAAAGATGTAAGCAAGTCAAGAAGTCAGGGACTCACTGGCTCCCAGCATAGCTAAAACTGGCCATTTCAAACAGCACTGAACTATTTTACACTCATTTATTTTCCTCATCCCAAGTCCTGCTGAATTCTTCCTCTCACGTTCAGCATTTCCATTGCTATTTTTGTTAACAAACTGGATTAATGCCAAAAACAAACGTGAAATCTCAACTATGCAGCTTTGCCTGTAACAGTCTCTGACCCCTTCGTTCCATTTTCTTATTTGTAAAATTAGAATATTTTTAAACCAACTTCACAGGATTGTTTTGAGGATTAAACCATAACATACAAAAAAGTATTGGCAGAGAGGTTACTCAAAAGATGGCTATCGTTACCTATAAATTATATTCCCTAAGCTCTGTGGTATTTCATTAAAGCAGTTTCTCTTATTGGTGGTTTTACTTTCCATAGTTTCCATGTCAACTATTAAATGCAAAATCCCAGTAATAAGCTGGAGGTGGTGGCACACGCCTTTAATCCCAGCACTCGGGAGGCAGAGGCAGGCGGATCTCTGGGAGTTCGAGGCCAGCCTGGTCTAGAAGAGCTAGTTCCAGGACAGGAACCAAAAAGCTACGGAGAAACCCTGTCTCAAAAATTTAAACCCCCCCCCCCAAAAAAAACCAGTAATAATTACCAAGTTTTGGTATGTGCTATTACAGGTAAGGTGAAATCTCAAGCTGCCGCACTCTGGTCTGGTACATTCACGCCATACACAACAGTCATATGTCAGTCACCAAACTGCCATGCTACCATAGTGCTGTCTACAGTTAAAGACTGTATCTTACTAAATAATGCCCAAAACACTAATGTAGTGAAGCTGGAAATTCCAAAATGCCATAAAATACTTCATATGAGTGAAAGGTTCTTAATATTCTAAGGGTTAAAAAAAAATCATATGCTGAGCTGGATTAAAATATGTATCACTCCTCCCAGAATTAACAGAATTCAATTTTTTGCATCCACATCAAAATTCCATTGTAGGGATCCAACACCTCTGGTATCCACTGGCACAAGCTCCTCCTTCCAACATACACATATACACATGATTAAAAAATAAAGATGAAACTAATAATAGGGGCTGAAGAGCTAGCTCAGCAGTTAATTAAGAGCACTTGTTCTTCCAGAGAATCCAGGTTCAAGTCCCAATATCCACATAGCAGCTCACAACCTTCTGTAATTTCACTTCCAGGAGACGCAATGCCCTCTTTTGACCTTAGCAGGCACCAGGCATGAATATAATGCACAGGCATATATGCAAGCAAAACACTGACACACGTTAAAATGAAATAAATAAATCTTTAAAAAAAAACAATTGAGGGATAGGCTCAATCTGTGAAAATGTTAAGGAAAGCAAAATTTGTGCTAGTTTTGACAAAGTTATAGCCATGATACATCAAAGCGCTTAGTTAAGGCAGAAAGGGCACTAATCAGATGAACGGAAGCATAAACAGGAAACATTCTGAGTGTTACAACTTTAGTCATTGTTGTTTGCTTTCTACTGTGCCCAATTATAAGATATACGCTTTTATACACAGGAAAAAGCAGTATGTATACAAGACTCAATAATACACGCAATAACTTTAGGTCGTAGAAATACATTCTCCCAGAAAGAATGACTGCTGTAAACAATAGGTGATTATCAGTTCCATTTCCCAAAGATAGCTAGCTATTTTTGATTTTTTCACCTATATACGAGTAAATATTAAAGTTGTATTTACGTTATTCATTCTAACAGCTTCATTAGTCACTAAAATTCCAATTACCTTAAAAAAATACATAACATCAATCTCTTTCTCGGATAGGCTATTAATTCTGTTTTTCCAGACATATTCTCTAGATTATCTCATCATTAACCCCAAACTCATGGATCCAGTAACATGCACGACATTGTTAGATATTATCATATTTTCTTGATATTTCCATTATTTTCTATTTTTATATAGGTAAGCTACAAAGCAATAGGTTTATTTCTAAATTCTAATCTTTCTCAGGTAAGATGTTATGTCTGCAAAGAGTCTCAGGACATATAATACATTTAGTATAATACAACAAAGGCTATTTATAAATTTTATATTTTTATATTATATATATATTACATATTATAAATTTTATATTACTTAGGCTTCTTCACTTCCTATTTTCCAGTACTGGATGGCTCTCTTGGAAAAAAAAATCATAAATCACAGAGATTGTGTGGTGTCAAATGAAGAAAGCAGACTCTTAGAACCAACTGAGCTGTCAAACAGAAACACCCTTTCTCCATTTGGGGAGATGACTCAGTAAGTTCAGATCCCCAGAACCCATGAAAAGGTCAAGCACGAAGAGTACACACCTGGAATAGCTGCAGGGAGCTAGGTGAACAAAGGACACAGATGGATGCCAAGGGTTCACTAGCCAAACAGTCTGAATGTCAGCAGTGACATCCAGGTTCAGTGTTTCAAATGATAAAGTGAAGAGCAATAGAGGAAGATATCCACAGTCAACCCTCTGGCCTCTATTTGTGTACGCATACAGATGAGCAAACCTGCACACATATGTGCACATACCCCCTCCCCACAGAAAAATATTTTAAGTTAAAATTCAATCATATTACAGTAACATACTGTACCCATTACTTGGCCGAGAATAACTTTCTTCCCAATTCTAATCTGAAAAGAAAAGAACTGGTTCTCCTTTCCTACCACAATTCCTAATTAAATGCTTTGCTCAATAGCTAGTATCCAAGATATACACATAAATGCAAACACGCAGAATTTAAACATCAAACATTAACTCCAACTATAGCCTACAGTTAAAAATGTTGCTTTATTCTCTACTCATTCAAATCCAGTAAATTTCAAAAAAACTTTGTTTTTAATTTAACAAAAATAGACTACCATGTATAGCAGTAGCAACAATTTTTCATGTGGAAAACAAGAAAAAGATGCCCTAATATATCTAAGAAGCTCTTAAACTGCTCACACGATAGCATTCAGATGTCAAACACTACATTTCAGCAATAATCAGTAAAACAGCAATAACTGATACAAAGAAGATGTAAGTATGGCCATTTTCAGCAATTGGAAATAAAGGAACAAATACTCAAAACTTTCAGAAAAGGCAGAACAAAATAAGGCCTAATACCAACTAAAAAGTAATTGGTATAAATTACATAGATTACAACACTATGAAAGGTGAAATGGCAACAGGAGCAGGTATATACCATTCATAGGACAGCAGAGCCATAAGAAAAAAGCAAGAGATTCTCAAGCTACAAAGAAGGGGTATTTAAGAAAATGTCCAGAAATAATGCTACGAGTATGGACTACAGTAATGACCATAGAGATGAAAAAAGAACAAAATTCAACAGGAGTAACTGACAGAAGTTTGCCAATGAAGTAAAGTTAGTCCAAAAAAGAAAGAATAAACCATAATGCTTCCTAGGCTTTGTAGCAGGAAACTTTTGGGAACAGGATACCATGAAAGCAAGGGAAGGTGGTAAACCCACCATTGAGTTTTTAGTAACTGAAATCTTTCCAACACAATGATGGAGGAAGGTCATTGGTTAAGTAATAAAGAAACTGCTTGCCCTCATAGGTTAAAACATAGGTGGGAGGAGTAAACAGAACAGAATGCTGGGAGGAAGAGGAAGTGAGCTCAGAGGCCATGCTCCCCTCTCCCCAGACATGCTGAATCTTTCTCAGTAAGACTGATGCTACACAGATGATTAGAAATGGGCTAGTCCAGGCGCGAGAGTTAGCTGAGAAGAGGCTAGATATAATGGGACAAGCTGTGTTTAAAAGAATACAATTTGTGTGTTGTTATTTTGGGGCATAAGCTAGCCAGGCGGCCGGGGTGCTGGGAACACAGCCCCGCCGCTCTTATTACAACAGCACAAAATTATGCTTTTTTTTTTCAAGGCAGTAAAACAGAAACCCAAAGGTTGAACATGGCCAGAAACATTTACAAAAACACATTTAAAAATATAAACTTACTAAGTCTTAAGTCTACATTAATTGGTAACTACTATCTTTTTATATCACAAAAGACTTCTATTTTTTAAATTACCATAAACTTTTATATTTAAGATAAACAGCTTGAGACCCAGTCAATTATTCTGCCTAAATATATATAAGAATGTATGTCAGGATGTAAGATTTTAATAGGCTCATCAACATACTGGAAACTGTTTAAACTGAAAAGACAGTTACAATCAACTCTTGTATATAAACAGGAAATCAAATTTTCCTTTTCCTGAAAATGATTTAATTTTTTTAAAAAGGAAACTAAGATACCATACTAGACAGTTTCCCAAATTTCTTGGTTACCTTTACTTTATCTCTTCTCAAGCAACAGAACAAACAATTCTCATCAAAAGCCCAATCAGAAATGCTTTCGGGTTCACACTCTGCAAAAGTAAGGAAAACAAGTTTTAATAGTCATAAAAAATTTTTCCAGAAAATAAACTATAGCTAACTTCAAAATATGATGTAGTGTAAGAAAACCCTCATTAAATTCTTATGGGTTTTTTCCCCAAAAAACAGGTTTCTCTGTTTAACAGTCCTAGCACTAGGCTAGCCTCAAAGTCTGCCTCTGCCTTCTGAGTGCTGGGATTAAAGGTGTGTACCACCACAGCCCGAATGAATTCTTGTGTTTTAATCAAACTCAAAGGTCCCACACATGCAAATATTTGTACTCTACCCCAGCCATACCCTGAAATTCTTTCCACTATACCCCCCAACCACTTCTGTCTTAAAAATTCTTCACTAGCTGCTCACTAGTTAATTATGCTACCTACACACATACTAACAGTATAGAACAAACAAGGATGCTAACACAAATGCAGTTTGATCCTGACAAAACTGAGTGTGAGACCTAAATCACCAGGGTTGTGAAATACCACAAGTATTTTTAATACCTTTAATTAAACTGAGATCTTTTAATAATGCAGGTCCAAACAGCCCTTCAAGAATACTTTCAAATCCTGAAAGGATAAAATAAAATAAAATCCATTATCACAATATTCACTGAAAAATATTGCTTTCTTCTGTTTCTCAAGAATCATTGGTTAATATTCTGATTCTCAGCAAAGAGTCACACACAAATCTAAAAAGGGGTGTTTGCATTTTTGTTAATGATTAACACAGCAAAAATTCAAAGTACATTCAAGAGCAAAAAAGAAAAAAAAACAAGAAATTAGAAATAACCAATGATGGAATGGAAATTCACAGTTCTCTAATTGTTCTACAAAACTTTACAGGAATTAGCATTTTAAAAAGTGCCTTCCCAAAGAAGTATCATGATTCAGAATTTCATAAGCTTTCTAGAATAATCTAAATAGTCCGCTTTTTTTTTTTACGTAACAGTTGATGCATAAATCTCTCTTGGGTCAGTAATTTTCTAAAGAAAATTCTCAAGAACAGTTTCCCCACCTCTCACTATTTTTAAAAGGAAAGCCCTGTATTATTCCATAATGTAATATTAACTACTTGACCAGTTCCTTTATAAATGTAAAACCTAGGTCCATGAACAGAAAAGAGAGAAAATTCACACAGCTGTACAAAACATTTAAAACCACTGTGTCCTCCCACCAGTGTGAAAGAAGAAAACCAGGTTTTCTAACTGACTACATCAAATACTACTATGTAGTTAATGAAAGTTAACCTAAATATCTTGCTGTTGTGGGTTGTTAAGAAAGAGAAAACCCTGAGAAAGTGGAATCTGCAGTGGCTCCCCCAACCTCAGCAAAAAAAAAAAAAAAAGCCAAGGACCTCATTATAAAGTTCAAATACTTATTACAAAAGATCTGAGACTGGGCTGGAGAGATGGCTCAGTGGTTAAGAGCAGTGCCTGCTCTTCCAAAGGTCCTGAGTTCAATTCCCAGCAACCACATGGTGGTTCACAACCATCTGTAATGAGGTCTGGTGCCCTCTTCTGGCCTGCAGACATACACAGACAGAACATTGTATACAAAATAAATAAATAAATAAATAAGATCTGAGACTCTGACTCTGTATGCACTTTAACTGTGACCTTTACAAAGAATGCCATGCACATTTGGTACACATTATTATTTTTCAACGAATTTAGAAAGCAAAAGAGGAAAGAAAAGAAAGCTGGCCTTTAAGGGGCTGGAGAGATGGCTCAAGATTCTCTTCCAGAGGACCAGAGTTTGATTCCCAGCATCTGTATGCACCTCTTAACTGTCCCTTAGTAACACCAGTCCCAGGGGTCCAATACCCTTTTTGGTCTACTATATGCACATGGTACGCAGACACATAAGCAGGTACAATACCCCGATACATATACAATTAAAATTAAAAGGAAAAAGGTAGTCTTCAAAAACAGCACTATCGCCAGGCGATGGTGGCACACGCCTTTAATCCCAGCACTCGGGAGGCAGAGGCAGGCGGATCTCTGTGAGTTCCAGACCAGCCTGGTCTACAGAGCTAGTTCCAGGACAGGCTCCAAAGGCACAGAAAAAAAAAAAAAAGCACTATTTTGTTTAACTGGCAAAAAAAAGCCAAATTGTAATTCAAGAAATGTTTTGTCCTACTTCCTAGAAAGCTGTAATTTTCAACACAATAGCTGCTAAAGGTGTATTGTAATTAAAGTTTATTTTTAGATTGTAACTTTTTCATTTTTTGTTAGAAAGCCAACTGTCTACTTTATTTCTTGACATAAAATTATTCAAATAGCAAAATTAAATTACTCATTAATCAAATAGCAACTTGTTTCCCTAATTAATCCCCTAATATAATTAATTACTGTATCCTCCTGCTCTTCCAAACATTCGAAAAAAAGAAAGTATTTGGGTTAGAAACAATGATGAAGATTAAAAGCTATCTATCATAGTTCCTGGAGACTATATACTCTCAATAGCTAATCTCTGTTCCTTTAAGTAAATCTCAAAAACAGTCTCCAACTCTTAAGACCTCTTATTTTCCAGAAAGAAACTTTTATTTTTAAAATTGAAGTGAAAAAATTTGAGTATCTTGGAATTAAATATCTAAAAATCTAGCTGACAAATATGATTGGTTATTGGTAGTTCTTACATGAAGGAATAAGCTAATATTTTTCACCTGGGTTTATATAAAATTATAAGAAATGTCAAACTTCCAGAGCAAGCAAATTTTACTTATTTATTTTTGAGACAGGGTTTATGTATATAGCCCAGGATGATATCCAATTCTGATCCTTCTACCTCAGTTTCCAGAGTGTTAAGGTTACAAGTACCACTATGTCATGCTGTGCTCTAAGTCTCAATTTCTAAAAAGGAAAATGTAAATACAGCAAGAAATACTAGCAAAGTAGAAAAAGAGGTAACAACTTGAGAGATAATAATTTAAAATTTACAAAGAACAGAACCTGAAATAGGTCAACTGAAGAATAACAGTAACACATAATCACTACCAAAAAAATTACAGATCAAGGGGGGGGGCACTCACTGGATATGATGTATGCCTATAATCTAGCATTCAAGAGGTTAAGTGAGAAGGAATGCCACAAGTTCAGAGCTACTCTACATATTAAGCTCCACACCCAGCCTGGGCTACCGATTCAAGTTCTGTATTAGGGGAGGAGAGTAAGCACACTTACTTTTTCTAGTAAGCAAGCAGTCAACAGCACAATAACAACAAATTTAGTCATAAAAGAACTATTTAGTCGCAACTAATTTTGTTCTAAATAATAACCATATACAAGTCATTTCTCTTCTGTTCACACTTGCCTCAATACACTAACTTTACACTTAGACACGGTATACTATAAGATCCACATTCTGCTGTTCTCTGTTCACTGAATGTTAACACTACTCAGTTTTGCTAATAATAAATATTGAATTTAGCAGTTGCATAGTAACATTGAATTATCCAACATGCTATGCTTGCTTGACATTAACAAAAGGCAAATAAGAACAAAGACACTCAAAAATTCATTACAAGATTTCATAGAAAAGCCATGAAGAATGATTAACAAAGTGCCATAAAGAATACTGAGCCAGGCGGTGGTAGTGCATACCTTTAATCCCAGCACTTGGGAACTCTCTGTGAGTTTGAGGCCAGCCTGGTTCCAGGACAGGCACCAAAGCTACACAGAGAAACACTGTCTCGAAAAGAGAGATAGAGAAGGGGGGGTAAGGAAAGGACTGAGCTCCCAGGCATAATGGTGGCTGATCTTGGTTGATTTGTGTGTGTGTGTGTGTGTGTGTGTGTGTGTGTGTGTGTGTGTGTGTGTGTGTG
>NC_022015.1:68976682-68986782 GCF_000317375.1 Microtus ochrogaster | reverse complement strand
AAAAAAAAAAAAAAAAAAAGATGAACTTGAGCTAAGATTTCAGGCAAACAATGAGGAAGTTCTTTACTGGAGATTCACTGAACAATCTACAATGTACGGTGGGAGACTAAACCAGAATGGATAAGAAAATTACTATAGAGGTTTCTCAACCAACAAAACATATAACTACTGTATTATTCAAAGGTGCTCAAGTATCCATGTTTACTGTGGTCCTATTCACAATGACAAGAAAATGGAATCAGTGTAGATATCCATTCACTGATAAACAAATAATAAAAATGTGCCACACAAAAACTTATTTACTTGCAAAGAAAGATCAAACTGTGAAACTTGCAGATGGATCTGCAAATTAAGTGAGGTAGCCCGGATTTAGAAAGGCAAATAATATGTTTTCTCTCATACACAGATCCTAGTTAGCATGTGTGTATGTGTTAGTATAGGTCATGAATCTAGAGAAGGGACCAGAGAGGAAGAGGTAGTGAGGAAGAAAAGAGGTCAAGAGGACACATACACCATGAAAGCAGACAGGGGACACTGGAGGTGGGGGAGATTTAAGAAAGATACATAGCGGATCTCTGTGAGTTCGAGACCAGCCTGGTCTACAAGAGCTAGTTCCAGGACAGGTTCCAAAACCAGAGAAACCCTGTCTCGAAAAACAAAAACAAAAACAAAACAAAACAAAACAAAAAGACAGATACATGGGAAAGAACAATGGAAGAGGATAAACAAAAAAATTATTATAAAAATGCCACATGAAGCCTACTATTTTGTATGCCAATTTAGAAGTTTTACAAACAGTGCTGGGGAGATAGCTCAGGGTCTAGGAGCACTGGCTACTCTCCCAGAGGGCCTAGTTCTGATTCCCAGCACCCATGACAAACATCTGTAATTTCAGTCTAAGGGATCCGACGCTGTCTTTCTGCCTCTCCAGACATGAAGATTTGAAAGGATAGTTAATAGAACAGAAAAGGCAACTGATATCTGCTAGAGAAAGATGATTTTCTATCCCAGATCAACCTAGTTTCCCAAATCTATAGACCAAAACCAGAAATGAAAAGGGGTTTTTGAAAATTCAAAAACAAGAGAACTGTTTTTTTACAATTTATTACTATACATTTTATACAATCCTGCGATCACAATAAACCTAAAAAACAAAGTAGGAAAAACAAAACCCAATTTTAAAAAGAAAACAGTGTTATTAATAATAAAGAGAAAGGACTGCTAGAACATTTAAAGTGTCATTTTATATAATTATATTTCTATGTTTAACATGTAGACCCATGAAGGAGATTCCTATGTACTGAGTGACCAAAATATTGAAGATACACAATAGCTAGGAGAGAGAAATGTAGGTCTTTAAGAGCAGTTGAGTCAGATGTTCTAATATGTGTTGTATGTATCTGTCTTCGTGATTATGTTTCGGTAAAGAAGCCATTTAAATGTAAAGTTTGAAGCTGATTAAGGGTGAGTCAATTACACCCACTGACAATCTGTGGGTCCCAATCCCTTAGAGGACCTTAATCATTTAAGGTCAAAAAAGCCCTATGAATGTCATCCTCCCCTGCTCCCTCTATGTGAGTATCAGTGAGTGAGAAGGAGGGAGGGAAGGAAAGAAGGGGGGGAGAGACAGAGTGAAGGGGGAAGTAATTTTTCTTAAATATATCAAAAGTATAAATTACAACACAGCAGGTAAGCACAAGATAAAAAGCAGTCCTCATGTTTCTTGGGGAGTCAGTCATGGAGTTTACTAAAACAGAACTACAAGCTGAATTATTTCCTGCATTTTAATGGAAATGGGAATCTTTGTGATTGAAAACACAGAGACAAAATTAAACTTTCACAATATTAAAAGAAAGAAGATTCGCCGGGCGGTGGTGACGCACACCTTTAATCCCAGCACTCGGGAGGCAGAGGCAGGCGGATCTCTGGGAGTTCGAGACCAGCCTGGTCTACAAGAGCTAGTTCCAGGACAGGCTCCAAAACCACAGAGAAACCCTGTCTCGAAAAACTACAAAATAAAAAAAAAAAGAAGAAGAAAGAAGATTCATTTTTTAGACCTAGTATGACTGGTAGGAGCTTTATACTGTAAGGGCTTCATTTATTTAAGATAGAATCTGAAAGTATTTGACAAAGAAACCAGGGAGTTTGCATTTTGTATTCCTTCTTTGTCCCCTGTAATTTAAAAGACAATTAAATAAAATGGTAATTATACATCTGTATGATAAATATTGGGGTGAGAGACTACACAGAATGAAAGCATTTTACAAAGTGTTATTAATTCAAAATACAGCTACAAATTAAGCTAATTATACTGCTCAAAGAAAATACTAAGAATGTAACTAGAAATGTACAGAAGATATGAGATGAGAAAGGGTGAGGTATAGTTCAGTGGTAAAGCACTTGCCTAAAGAAAGAGAATAAGTTACAGAACATCTAACCCCTCCAATTAAAAGACATATATTGGCAGAATGGATTTGGGCAAGTTTGTTTTGTGAGACAGGGTTTCTCTGTGCAGCCCTGGCTGACCTCGACCTCACAAGATTCACCTGCTTCTGTCTCCTAAGCACTGGGATTGAAAGCATGCACCGCCACCTACAACTATGATGCAATCACATAACATTCATTAAAGGGACTTAGCTTGAGCCAAAAAGGGGGGGGTTGAAGTATTATTATTTAAATAAATTTAAAAACTAATGATTTTTTAAAATTGTAAACAGTAACCAAAAAGAGAAACGAACTGGCTCTATCTTATGCCCCTTTTTCTGTAAGGAATTCATTCCAACATTTTCAATAGATCCTTGAAACTATGAACAGTACTGACTCCCTCATGTCATACTTTTTCCCATATACAAGCTTTATAACTACGTTTTGCTTATTAAGTAGATACAGTAATAAATTAGTAACTTATCAGGGCAATTACAGCAAAATACTATACAAAGTTACACAAATAATTCAAGTCCAAGTCTCTTTCGGACCCTGCCAGTATTCTTTACTTGCATTCAATGGTTTCATGCCACTTGTTCGGAGTTGCCAAATTCTTTGTGCAGACTTGATGCTTTCTGAAACCCATTTTTAAAAAAGAAAAAAATTCATTCCTTCTACTAATAAATTTAATGCTTTTCAATACCAACCAAGCATTTGTATCATGTACTAAGGCTGCAACTTGTAGTTTGAGGTTCAGAGAGCAAAACTAGCACTGATGTCCTTTACATTTCAAAAATAGGTTTGTTTTTACTACAGATCTTAGGAAACTGGGCGTTTTTTTTTTAAACTACATTGTCAATCAAAGGAAGTACTTTAATTGCTTCTGTTTGCCAGTATTGCTGCATTTGAGCTTTGGGGTCATTACTGAATAAAATAAAGGCTAACTGAATATAGCCCCAATAATACTATGACTGTTCATTTGATAACTCAGGTGGCTACCAAGAACTAATAGGCAAGTGGTTTATACAGTGTGGATATGCTAGACCAAGGTGAGATGGTATAAGACTAAATGACACTACTCAGAATACACACAATTTAAAACTTAATTTCTAGAACTTTACATTGATAGTTTTAGACTATGGTTTACAGAAGCAACTAAAAATCTTTGGAAACCACACTTCACCAAGAAGCCTTTATGCTGAGATCCTATCCAACAAGGTCACAGGATTAAGAAACGTGCATTCAGAAAGTGATAGGTCACAAAGGCAGAGGCTCATAAGTAAAAAGAGGCCCAAGAGAGATCCTGTACTTGTTTTGCCACATGAACACATAGCAGAAAGGCAGGGATCCACGAATCAGAAAGTAGGCCCCCAAAAGACATCTAATATACTTTTACCCTTTTCTTAGATTTCTCAGATTTTCTTTGATTTCTCGGACTCCAG
This sequence comes from Microtus ochrogaster, assembly GCF_000317375.1. Lineage (NCBI taxonomy): Eukaryota > Metazoa > Chordata > Mammalia > Rodentia > Cricetidae > Microtus > Microtus ochrogaster. Next base: position 68,982,916 of record NC_022015.1, on the reverse strand, counting down.
AACTCTGAAAATTTAATTTCTGTTGCTATTAAGACAATCCATGGTATTTTAGCAGACTAATAAATAAATGGGCTCCAGGAGTAAGATCCCATGGCCACACTCTAAAAACATCGATATAGACTAGAGGAATTTTGAGGCACATACTTGCTTTAAAAAGTACATTCTGGGGCTGGAGAGATGGCTTAGAAGGTTAAGAGTACTGGCTGCTCTTCCAGAGGTCCTGAGTTCAATTCCCAGCAACTACATGGTGGTTCACAACCATGTATAATGGGATCTGGTGCCCTCTTCTGGCATGAAGGCATACATGCAGGAGGAATACTGTATACTTAATAAACTAAAAAAAATCTTTAAAAAAATAAGTACATTATGCTAAAACCAAACTGCTGTGAGTGGTGCTGGTAAAGATGTAAAAGAATCAATCAGAGAGGGGGCTGAAGAGATGGCTCAGCAGTTAAGAGCACTGGCTGCTCTTCCAGAGGACCCAGGTTCAATTCCCAGCACCCACATGGCAATTCAAAACTGTCTGTTAACTCCAGTTCCAAGGAATCTAACATCCTCACATAGAAATACATGCAGGCAAAATACTAATTAACATAAAATAAAATTTAAAAATTAAAAAAAAAGAAAAAATCAGAGAGCTAGAACTGGAGAGATGGCCCAGCAGTTAAGAGCACTGGCTGATCTACCAAAGAACCTGGGTTTGATTCCTAGCACCAATAGCATGGCAACTCACATCTTTGACTTCATTCAGTCCCAGAGTATCCAATACCCTCTTTTTGCCCCTTTGGGCACTGTTTACACACAAGTGATACACAGAAATATATGCAGGCAAAATATATATATACATAGAAATAAGGGGTGGGTGACTAAGAAAAGCCACAATATCTTTAGATATACCTAAGCTATCAGGAACTAAATATGCTAGGAATATGGAGAGTAAAGACCTTTCTGATGAGGACTCAAAGGAAAATGTTATTGAATGATGTAGGGATATCCACCCTGTCATAAAATAGGAAAGAACTTGACTGAACAGTGTTTATGTCTCAGTAGCTTAAGAAAGACAGAAAGAAAATGAGTAATAAAACTGGATATTTAGACAAAGAAAGAGCTAAAGTTTCCTCCTGACTTCTTGGAGTCAAATGAGAAATGATTTAAAGATAAAACCTCTTAATTCATCAGAAAGGAAGCAAAACTTAAAAGAATGGGAAAATTTTCTTTACATATATATTTTAAAGAGTAAGAAAACAGAGCACCAATGCTGTTGTCATTTAACTGTCTAATAAAAAGACAACTCCAGGGCTGGAGAGATGGCTCAGAGGTTGAGAGCATTGCCTGCTCTTCCAAAGGTCCTGAGTTCAATTCCCAGCAACCACATGGTGGCTCACGACCATCTGTGGTGAGGTCTGGTGCCCTCTTCTGGCCTGCAGTCATACACACAGAATATTGTATACATAATAATAAAAAAAATTTTTAAAAAAGCCTTTAAAAAATAAAATAAATAAAAAGACAACTCCAGTTTTAATCTTTGTCAATGAAGGCAATTCATAAATTACAAAAGACTGTTCTTCCCATCAGAGGATAAGAATGCAAAAGCCTCTTCAAACACCAAGCTAAGAACCTCAGACTGGTAAAGACTTAACATAATTTGAGCTTTGGAGATGCACGAGCACATACTCTAGGTATATAGTCATCATAGAAATAGGAATGCCCAAGGCTGAGAGAACAAGTCTACCATTCTAGTGGGTTCAAAGTGTACCTACCCCAGAGATCTGGCAAGAGCATCCTACAAAATGTCTCTGCTCTATTGAACTTTGTACTTATTTGGAACTTATTAGCACTTTCGTCTTTCTTTATTTCCTTCCATTTTGAATGGGAGTGCCTATAACATACCTATCTCACCAGTATTATCTGAGAGGCATATAAAAGATATGCCAAGCCGGGCGGTGGTGGCGCACGCCTTTAATCCCAGCACTAGGGAGGCAGAGGCAGGTGGATCTCTGGGAGTTCGAGTCCAGCCTGGTCTACAAGAGCTAGTTCCGGGACAGGCTCCAAAGCTACAGAGAAACCCTGTCTCGAAAAACCAAAAAAAAAAAAAAAAAAAAAAAAAAAAAAAAAAAAAAAAAAAAAAGATATGCCATCTCAGGTTCAAAGCTAGAAAGCAATGACTCAAGACAGATTGTAATTTAGTCTTATTCCTACCTGATTTACATATTTAGATGAGACTCTGGATATTTGACTTTTGGCTGATATTAAATGAGGTACCAGAGCTATTGGAAGAAATAAATGCATTCTTAGAAAGAACAGGGGAAATTCAGTGGGGAAGCTGTGATTAGAATGTATCGTTGAAATGGTGATGACTTTAGGACGTGTGACTTTAGGAGATAAAAGATCTTGAAAGCTAGGAAAACATTCTATTACTGCCCTAATAAAAAGAGGCCCAAAAGAAAGACCCTCCATCCTTTAACTGCAGAGAATGTGAAAAGAACCAAGAAACAGCTTTTCCCAGATAATCTATTAAAACCTTCATCTTCAAGTTCCCAGTCACAAGAACTTTGAGAAACTAGTATCTGTTGCTTATAAACCATCCAGATTGTGGAATTGTTATATAAGTCCAACCAAGCTAAGACAGACTTCGAGATAAAACATGTTAAGACAACAAGGGAGCACAGTACATAACGAGAACAGAGCAAATCCATCAAAACCTAGCAGGGATGAAGAGATGACTCAGTGGTTAAACGCACTTGTTGCTCTGGCAGAGGACCCAGGTTCAAATTCCAGCACCAATATGGTGGCTAACAACCATCTGCAACTTCAGTTCCAGTGGATCCAATGCCCTCTTCTGACTTCCACAGGCACCAAAAATACAGGTGGTACATATATAAATATGCAAGCAAAACACACATACAATGAGCAGAGCTTTTTTTTAATTAGCTACGTGTGGTGCTGCACACCTTTAATCCCAGCACCTGGAGGCAGAAGCAGGCAGATCTCAATGGCATTTGAGGCCACAAAGTTAAGGCCAGCCTGGTCTACACAGTGAGCTCCAGGCTACCCTGTTCTAATGGAAGCTCGCCAAGTCCAGAGGGACCAGGTCTGAATGAGCATACAATCAAACTGGACTCCGAATGTGACTGAAAATGGGGGCTGACTGAGAAGCCATTGATAAAGGCACTGGGACTTATTTCTGCTGCATGTACTGGCTTTTTGGGACCCTAGTCTATTTGTATATTTGGATGCAAAGCTTCCTAGGACTGCATGGGGTGGAGACTTGGACTTCCCACAGGGCAGGGTTCCCTACCCTCTTTGGGGGGGGGGGGGAGTAGGAGAGCAGGAGGGGAATGGGAGGAGGGGAGGAAGTGTAAATTTTTTGAATGGAAAAAAGAAAACAAACAAACAAAAAAAGGTCTTGAAGAGAGCAGGGATACAAGGAACATACCTAAACATAATAAAGGCAATATACAGCTAGCCAACAGCTAATATCAAACTAAACGGAGAGAAACTCACAGCGATCCCACTGAAATCAGGAACAAGACAAGGTTGTCCACTCTTTTAATATCTATTCAATATAGCTGCTGAGCTCCTAGCTAAAGCAATGAGACAACAAAGGAAGATCAAGGGGATAAAAATCGGAAAAGAAGAAGTCAAACTCTCACTATTTGCTGATGATATAATAGTTTACATATGTGACCCCAAAAATTCTACCAAGGAACTTCTACAACTCATCAACACTTGCAGTAATGTGGGAGGGTACAAGATTAACTAAAAAAAAATAAATCAGTAGCTCTCCTGTACACAGATGATGAATGGGCTGAGAAAGAAATCAGAGACGCATCACCTTCACAATAGCCACAAAGAGCATAAAATGTCTTGGAGTAACTCTAACCAAACAAGTGAAAAACTTGCATGACAAGAACTTTAAATCTTTGAAGAAGGAAATTGAAGATGACACCAGAAAGTAGAAAGATCTCCCATGTTTCTGGGTAGGTAGAATTAACATAGTAAAAATGGTAATCTTACAAATTCAATGCAATGCCCAGCAAAATTCTTCAGACCTAAGATGAACAGTACTCAACTTCACATGGAAAAGCAAAAAACCAAGGACAGTCAAAACAATCCTGTACAATAAAAGAATTTCTGGAGGCATTACAATTCCTGACTTCAAACTCTACTACAGAGCTACAGTACTGAAAACATCCTGGTACTGGCATAAAAAGAAAGGAGGACCAATGGAATCAAATCGAAGACCCACATATTAATCCACACTTTCGAACACCTGATTTTTGACAAAAAAAATATCAAATGGAAAAAAAGAAAGCATATTTAACACATGGTGCTGGCATAACTGGACATCAACATGTAGAAGGATGAAAATAGATCCATATCTATCACCATGCACAAAAATGGATCAAAGACCTCAACATAAAGCCAGCCACACTTAACCTCATAGAAGAGAAAGTGGGAAGTACACTTGAATGCATTAGTACAAGAGACCACTTCCTAAATATAACCCCAGTAGCACAGACACTGAGAGAAACAATTAATAAATGGGACCTCCTGAAAGTGAAAAGCTTCTGTAAAGCAAAGGACACAGTCAACAAGACAAAATGACAGCCTACAAAATGGGAAAAGATCTTCACTAACCCCACATCAGACAAGAGTTCTGATCTCCAAAATATACAAAGAACTCAAGAAATTGGACACCAAAGGATCACATAATCCAATAAAAAAGAAAAATGGAGTACAGACCTAAACAGAGAACTCTCAAGAGAGGAATCTAAAATGCCTGAAAGACACTTAAGGAACTGTTCAACAACCTTAGCCATCAGAGAAATGCCAATCTAAACAAGTCTGAGATTCCATCTTACACCTGTAAGAATGGCCAAGATCAAAAACACTGGTGACAACTTATGCTGGAGAGGTTCTGGGGAAAGGAAACGCTTCTGCATTATTGGTGGGAATGCAAGTACAATTATCATATGTACTCACACATAAGTGGTTTTTAAGCATACAGCGAAGAAAACCAGCCTACAAATCATAATCCCAGAGAACCCAGACAACAATGAGGACTCTAAGAGAGACATACATAGGAAGTAGAAAAAGACAAGATTTCTTGAGTAAATTGGGAGCATGGGGAACTTGGGGGCATGGTTTAAGGGGAGGGGAAGGGAGAAGAGAAGAATGGACGGGAGCAGAGAAAAATGCAGAGCTCAACAAAAATCAATAAAAAAAAAAAAACCAAAAAAACCTAAGAGTTGAAATTGGTAGAAGAGAGAGAATACACTTGAAGATCCAGACAAGAAGCCAGGTGTGGTGGTGCACGCCTTTAATCCCAGCACTTAGGGAGGCAGAGGCAAGTGGGTCTCTGTAAATAGTTAAGTTCCAGGTCAGCTAAAGCTACACAGAAAGAGACCAATATCAAAATTAAAACAATAAGATGCAGCACTTTCCAAATATGACTGTTGAGGATATAAAGTACAACTCAAAAGGTTCTGTACAACTAAGGAAATCATCAATAGAGTAAAAAAGCAGTCATCAAAATGGGAGAAAAATCTTTGCCAGCTATACATCTGACAAAGGATTAGTATCTAGACTATAAAAGAAACTCAAGAAACAACCCAATCAAAAATTGGGCTATGAACCAGAACACAAGAGTTCTCAAAAGAAGAAATGCAAATTAATAATAAATATTTTAAGATGTTTGACATCATCAGCCATCAGGGAAGAACAAATTAAAACTACTTTGAGATTTTACTTCACCCTAATCAGAACTGTCAGCATAAAGAAAGCAAATGATGGATATCACACACCTTTAAGCCCAGCACTTGGGAGGCAGAGGCAGGTGGATCTCTGTGCATCTGAGGCCAGCCTGGCCCTACAACATAAGTTCCAGGACAGCCAAAAACAAAAATTTTTAGGGAAGGGGGGAGGGAGAGACACAGACAGAGAGAAAGAAAAAAAAAGGAAAATGACAATAAACGTTGGGGAAGCACATTGGGAAAGGACAATTCTCAATTCAGCATTGGCCAAAGTATACATAAACTGGTACAACCATTATGAAAATCAGTGTAGAGGTATCTCAATAAGTTAAAAATATGGGGGTTGACAGGATGACACAGTTGAGAGTGCTTCTTTTTATTTATTTATTTATTTTTAATTTTTTTAAAATGTATTTATTAAGGATTTCTGCCTCCTCCCCGCCACCACCTCCCAATTCCCTCCCCCTCCCCCGATCAA
>NC_022015.1:68965359-68976157 GCF_000317375.1 Microtus ochrogaster | reverse complement strand
ACTCTAATATGTATATATTCCATACTTTCTTCATCCATTCTTCCATTGAAGGGCATCTAGGTTGTTTCCAGGTTCTGGCTATTACAAACAGTGCTGCTATGAACATAGTTGAGCATATACTTTTGTTGTATGACAGGGCCTCTCTTGGGTATATTCCCAAGAGTGAGAGTGCTTCTTGATAGTCCAGGACCAAAATTTGGTTCCCAGTACCTAATGTTGGGTAGTGCACAACAATCCACCCGTAACTCTAGTTCCAGGGGATCCAACACCCTCTTGATCCCTGTGGGCACCCACACATGTGGCCTATACTCACATAGACCCATGAGTATACATATAAATAAAAATAAATCAATAGATTTTTAAAAGAACATTAAATTGGGGGAGCATATTGAAGAGGAAGGGTGTTAAATGGATATGGATATGATGAATATTTTCATCATATATGTATATAGTTATATATATAACAGGAGCACTAAGCGGGCTGGATTCTGGAGCCCACATTGTGGAAACAAGCAATTTCCATGAACTGTCTGTCCTCTGACCTTCATGCCCACAGTGGTACTTGGCTCATATACACCCATTTACCCACATTTCACCTGCACAAATAAATGTAAATAGTTATCTTTTTCAAAAGTGAAAATTATTATATGATCTAGTATTCTACACTGGGGTATACACTCAAGAGAAAGAAAAACCAACAGAAACTTATACATGAATGTTCACAGAAATATTCATAATAGTTAAAAAGTAGAATCTATCAGATAATCTCACAACAAAATGTTATTCAGATATAAAAGTAACTGTTATAGACTAAAAGTAGCAGCACTTCCACCCATCCCTATGGAAAAGCCCTAGTTTCATTTAGAGATGGAAATTTTAAAGAAGCAATGAAAATTATGTCATTAGAGTGGGGCCCTCTGCCAACAGAATTCAAGTCATTAGAAGAGATACTAGGTAAAGTGCACACCTGTATCAATCTTGCTCTTTCTGCATACAAAAGGCTATGTGTAATAATAATGAGGAAACAGAAAGACGAAGAGCCCCCAGCAGGAGCAAACATTGCTGAACTCTGATCTTAGAACTACACTGTATGGAAACAAATATTTGTCCTTGAAAGCATCCTGTCTATGCTGTTTTGTTGTGGTAACCTAAGCTGCCCAATCATACAAAGGAAGTAGTGAAACAACAGCCTGGAAAAAGGTTCAATTGGAAATAAAATATGGATTGACCAATTAATAACTTCAAATTCTTACATATAGAATAATACTATCTACACAACATTCTCAAAAAGATAAAACTACAGAAATGAAGAACAGATCAGAAGTTGCCCGAGGATTGCTAAAAAAGAATGCCTCTCACAGTACTTGGGAAATGGAGGAAGAGTTTTAGGCCAATCTGAGCTACAAAAACAAGACACAGCCGGGCGGTGGTGGCGCATGCCTTTAATCCCAGCACTCGGGAGGCAGAGGCAGGCGGATCTCTGTGAGTTCGAGGCCAGCCTGGTCTACAAGAGCTAGTTCCAGGACAGGAACCAAAAGCTACGGAGACACCCTGTCTTGAAAAAAAAAAAAAAAAAAAAAAAAAAAAAAAACAACAACAAAAAACAAGACACTAGGGTGCTTAAAAGTGCTCTATCACTGAATATAGCCGTGGCCTCTATACTATTTTATCTACCTTAACTGAGGTACACAAGAATCTATATACAGTAAAAATCCCAGAACCATATACAAAGAGAGCTGCAGATTTCCTGTATCTGAATTTTAAAAGTTAAACATTTCCTAAAAGATTAACTATTATCCAGGTCTATTTTATAGTTGTTTTTAAAAAAAGAATCCTGACTAGCGTTACCTCTTTTATATCATCCACTGGTTATTTGTACAGCATCTACCTGGTGAGCTATGTGGATTTTTCCAAATATACTTCATTATCTAACCTCCTACTAATGATCTTCTCTTAATTCTTTTGTTTGAGATAGGGTCATGTATCCCAAATCGACATCAAACTATCTATGTAGGGGAGGATAGCTTTTTGATCTGTAATGTATGTAAACATTTTTTGTATGTAAGGATTTAAAACTATTATGACATATACAATCATATGTGAAATACTAATGTATAAGTGAGCTGTATAGTTAAGTGTTTTAAGAAAGATACTATTTGTTTTCCTTTACAATGATTATGTGTACCTAGTCAAGTGTTCTAATGAGTTACAGCTCCAGACCAAATTGTACATTTATTAACCTTTAAATTAAGCTATTCTGCCATATATACATCCACTAAGACATCATGTTTTACAGCATAAACATGTAAAAATTTTATCACTTAAAAAAATTAACTTAGGGGCTGGAAGGTAGTTCAGAGGTTAAGAGCACTCACTGGCTGTTCTTTTCAAAGTTCTGAGTTCAATTCCCAGCAACCTCATGGTGGCTCACAACCATCTGTAATGAGATCTGGTGCCCTTTCCTGTTGTGTAGGCAAACATGCAGACAGAGCACTGTATATATAATACAGAAATAAATCTTAAAAATCTAAAAATCAAACAGGACTAGCCAGATGGCTCAGGAGGACTCATGATGGAAGCAGAAAACCAACTCCTGCAGGTTGTCCTCTGATCTCAATGCCCTAACTCTCCAATAATTAACAAGCAAATAAGTAAATAAAGTAATAAGAGCAAGAAACTATCATGAAAAATGAGGACAAAAAAATTACAAAAGACAAATACAGTATGGTGGCACAGCCTTAATCCCTGGGAGGCAAAGGCAGACAGTTCTGAGTTGGAGGCCAGTCTGATCTACAGAGCAAGTTTCAGAGCTACACAGAGAAACCTTGTCTTGAAAAACCAAAATAAAATAAAAGCAAAACAAAAAAAGATACCATATCTACATCTTTTTATTAGCATTTGCAGCTTACTATTGATTTTTACATTATACAAATAAAATTTTGTTGCTTTGGGGTTTTTTTTGGGGGGGGGTGGCTTTGTATAATAGCTCAAGCTATCCTCAAACTCAATGACCCTACTGTTTGAGGTTCTGGGAGTTCAGGGTTTGCCACTATATATCCTAAGCTCAAGTAACAATTTCTAAAGCTACTCACATGCCTGTTACTCATAACCTCTGTGTGTAGATGACTTGGAATAAGCTTTGGGTCCATGCCAGGAGTCCCACTCTATATTTTTACTACAAAGAAATCACAGGGAATGCAAAACAAGGAAAAGAAAATACATCTATTTGATCAGGAGATAAACACAGTCAGGCTTGAGCTGTGCTTAGACGAGAGTAGAGGAACACACCACTACATATGGTTTATGACCTTACTTCTGAAATCAAACAATGTGGGTTTGACTCTGAGCTTTGCTTTTTCTACAATGCAGGACCTTGGGTAAGTTCCTTATTACTATATGCTTCATGTGAGACAGGTATGATACTAACAATGTACTTATTTCATGGGGTTTTTATGAGGACTGAATAAACCGTATTTGAACATTTAGGCATAATCAACACTGAGTAGATGTTATACACGTCTAGTAAAACACAAAAAAATTTTAAAAAAACTTCCCACAAAAAAAAAAAATCAGGAACAACCTTGAATGACAGAGTGAAAATTTGCATGGTTCCAAACACTCTGAGACTGGCAGTGAAGGGATACCTCATTCATGCCAACTTTCTCATACCCTTGCTTCTTAAATATAGTAATAAACTCACTGAAAACCTATTTAGCCTCCTTTAAATTGTATTAAGTCTACCCATTCTTGGTAAATGACAACCTTGAACTTCTAATTGTTTAAACCAAAAAGCCTTAAAGTCTTCTCATTCTCCATATTATTCTCTAGGGAAACTGTGGGTCCACCAACCCTCAACCTTCTCATTACATTCACAGTCTTAACTCCTTCCCTCTTTCTCCTACTACATGAATGGAGCAACCTTCACCTCCCATAACCTGTTGAAACACAATGAAGAACGCACCATGGATCTGTGGGACCCCTGGCTCCCAATCCCAAAACGCTTGCCCTATTTTTCAAAATGTCAGCTAGTTTGCTCAAACTCAAGCAGATCTCATCACATTAACTCTCCAACTAATAAAAAACAACTTCCAATGCTGACAACTTTGCTCAGCGTAGAAGTTTCAGTCCTCACAATAGCCGACATACTTCCTCAAGTTAAAATCTGGAGTCACCAAACATTTTTGCTCTAACATGGTCCTCAAAAGACATGGATTTTGGAGCTCTTCAGATTATGAACACAGAAGTCATTCACTAGCAGTCTGTGTAAATATGCTAAAATCTAAACAAGTCTGATTTCAAGCATTTATATATAGCTTTACAATGGTCTGCCTGCTGTTACTTTTTTTTTAAATTAAATTTGGACTAATGATTATAGATTAGAATATAGTTTAGGGCAGTGCTTTGGCCTATTTCATAAAATCAAGTACATGATAATTGGGCATGGTGACACATGGCAATCCAGAGAATGAGACAGCAAGACCACAAATTCAATGCCAATCATCCCTAGACCCTGATTTTAAAGGTGTTATTATGAGGAGAAAAGTAGATGGGTGGAGAGATGGTTCAGTGGTTAAGGGCATGCACCATACTTGCAGAGAAAAGAGTTCACTTCCCAGCACCTGTGTCAGGTGACTCATGACCACCTATATATTTAACTCTGGATCCAAAAAATCTCAAGCCCTCTTGTCTTCATGACACATATATACTCAAAAACACATATCCATATATAAATATATAATTTAAAATAAGTATATATTAAATAAAGACAGAGATGGCTCAGTGGTTAGGTGCACTTACTGCTCTTAAGAGGACCTCGTTTGGTTCCCAGCATTCACATGGTAGCTCACAAACTACCTGTAATTCTAGTTCCAGAAAATCCAATACCTTTTCTGGTTTCCTCAGACATCACCTACATGATACCATACATAGACGCAGACAATATACTCACACATAAAATAAAAATAGTACCTCTAAAAATAGTAGTGCTGCTATAAACACTGGATTTGTATTAATCTGATATGATCTGATATCTACTGCAATCATTTTTTTTAAATATCTGAAATTTTCCAGCTTAGACCAGCAGGAGAACCTTTAAGATAGCCCCTTTGATGGTTCAAATTGTCAGCAAAACAAGCAAAGAGTTTTACCTTACAGTTTCAAACTCCTCAATTAAAATCAAGATTAAACATTATTTATCTTCATTGGATATTTAATTCTAAGATGCTCATTCATTTCCTTGTCCATATGTTCTAACAGACTATCAATCTCTTAATACAGCCAAAATTATATATTCATTAGAACTGTGTATATAGAATGTACAAAGGTAGAAAATGAGAGCACAGCTCTACTTACAAAATTACAAGCCATTATGAAGACTGTCCATGTCAGTGTCAGCATGTAAAATGCTATATGAATGTTAGCTGCTACTATACTGATTTGAGACATGCAGAAAAATTAAGTTAAATGGTCAGCAATAATTATTCATTCATGAAAATTATGGGGATCAAATGAAGGATTTCTAACATGTTAAAGGCATGATGTTTAGAAAAAGGGCACTGACAATGCCAAAGACAAGATGGAACAAAACAGGCAAGAACCACAAAGAATCTTTAATGCCAGTGTACACAAAAGTGACAAAAACTTTTTATTAAATATAAGGAACCTGCAAACAACTTGCAGGATCTCTTAGCATACTGATTAAGACAGCAAACTGTGTGTGTGTGTGTGTGTGTGTGTGTGTGTGTGTGTGTGTGTGTGTGTGTGTGTTTGGTGCTGCCCAAAGACATCAGAAGATACAGAACTGCCATGTGGGTAATGGAAACTGAACCTGGGTCCTCTGCAATAGTAACAAGTAGAACTCATATGTGACTCACAACTATCTACAACCCTGGTTCTAAAGGACCGACACCCTCCTTTGATTTCTGAATATACCAGGCACTTATGTGGTTGGTGCACATACACACATGCAGGTAAAACTTACACATTAAAAAAAGAATTAAAAATGACTCAGAAAAATTTGGAGGACAAAGAAACAGTATTGTTTTAGTGGAAGATTTTACCTTTAGGGGAAAAAAAACTAGAATATGTTTAACAGAATAATTTCAAGTTCTAATTTATTTCTTTTCTTTTTTTTTTTTTTTTTTTTTTTTGATTTTTCGAGACAGGGTTTCTCCGTAGCTTTTTGGTTCCTGTCCTTCTAATTTATTTCTTGTATGCAATGGGTTTACAGCACATGTAAAAAACACATGTCAGTGTTTTTTGTCTTTGAGTAATTTTATTAGTTATAAATGTTTTATTTTAATAGTTCCTACTTCTGGAACAAACTCAGAACTTGCTATGAAGACCAGTTTAGCCTTCAGCTCACAGGGATCTGCCTGCCTCTGCCTACCAGGTATGGGCTGCCACAGTCTAGCTAAGACTTAATGTTTAGAAATTCAGGCACTGAGTCAGAACTTGACTGGATTTAAATAAGAGCCCCACTAATCACTAACAGACACTTAATGGTAAGTCTCCAGTCTTCAAGAAAGCTTACAGTTTAATGTCATATGAAATTCTGCTAAAGAAGGATTGAGACACTGATTTCCATTCATTCAAAAACTATCTAAGGAACAAGTACTTACTGAATACTCACTACATGCCAGACTTATTTTCAAGTAAAATAACAATGTGAAACAAGGTAAGTAGAAGTCCCTACTATCAAATAATGTGATTCAAATATACAATCATACAGTTATAAATACACAAACAAAAACTGTGAAGTTTGGAAGTGTAGCTAAATTAGAATGTGAATGCGTCAAGCCCTAAATTCAATCTGCACCATCAAAACAAAATGAAACAAAACCTATTAAAAAAATGTTAAATGCAAACTATACTTATAGGGGAATTTGATTTAATACAAAGGGCCTCTGTATTACCTAAAACTACAATTCGTTATGTTAAAAATGCAATGACTTTTGGCTGGCCACTGGTAGTTATGCCTTTAAGTCCAGTACTCAGTAGACAGAGATAGGTGGATCTCGAGTTTTGAGGCCAGCCTGATCTACACGACTAAATTCCAGACCAGCCAGGGATAAACAGAGAGACCCTGGAATGAATGAATGAATGAATGAATGAATGAATAAATAAGACTTTGTAAAGGTAACCACTCCTTATAGAATACCATATTGGAAAATTTAGCATTAAAGCTATCAATTCCTCCTCACTAAATTAATATTTTAGTGGGCTACTTTGGTGATAAAGACGATTGTTCAATTTACATGTGATACATATTACCTGTAGACAAATCTTACAAAGCAACAATGCTGCAATATTAACGATTCTAGTTATAGAAGGACCTTAAATTTAAAAAAAAAAATTAAAAAAAAAGATTAACCAACTAGTTTTAAAAAAAAACTTGGGAGTGGGAGCATGAAACAATCAGTGGTCATGGAAAATTATTAGTGTGTTCAAATTAGAAAAGAGTGCTAAGTGACAATGTAAGGTAGTAACATAACCTATTAAGAGAACAGTTTGGCAGTTTCACATAAAATTAAAATACATCATATCATCTCTTCCCTTTGACCCAGTATTTTCATTACTAGGTATTTAGCTAAGATTAAGTTTAAGAATAAAGTCCATAAAAAAAGACTTGAACAGAAATATTTAAAGCAGTCTTATTTACAACACCATCAAACAACCCAATGATTTACTAGCAACAGAATGGGTAAACTGACATAACTATACAATGGAATATTAGTCAAAAAAAAAAGGAACTAAGTGAGGTGGGGATGGTTCTTGTTTGCAATCCCAGTACTCTGAAGGTAAAACAAGAGGAACTGACATGAATTTTAGACCACTCTGAACTTCACAGTGTAAAACCCTTCACACACACACACACACACACACACACACACACACACACACACACACACACCCCTTTCAGTACAGGTGAATCTACACAAAGTAAAATTAGTAAGGTGTGGCTTGTTTAGGGGATACAAGAGAAAGTAGTAACAGGATGAGGAATGACTATCCTAAAATGTGTCTATGGCAATAGTTGCACAACTGAATCGCTGAACTGGATTAATTCTATGTCATATAAATTATATTTCAAACAAAAAAGTGAATGAGCTAATTAATGCAACACACGCAAACTCTACGTTAAGCTGGGGGGAGTACACGCCTTTAATCCCCGCACTAGGAAGGCAGAGGCAGGCAGATCTCTGTGTGTTCCAGGCCATCGTGGTCTACAAAGTGAGTTCCAGGACAGACAGAGCTATTTATTATTGAGACACCTCGTCTTAAAAAACCAAAAACCAAACCAAACAAACAAAAGAACCCATTATGATTAGCCTTTAATCTCAGCACTCAGGTAGGCAGAAACTGCTCTTTCATTCCTGGTCACGCAGATCTTCTGAATAACCACACAGAAACTATTATTAATTGCAACACTGTTTGGCTTATTAGCTCAGGCTTCTTATTAACTAACTCTGATATCTTAAATTAACCCATTTCTATTAATCTGTGTATTGCCACAAGGGTGTGGCTTACCAGAAAGGTTCCAGGCATATTCCTCCTTTGGCAGCTACATTGCATCTCTCTGTCTCTGCCTACTTTCTATATCTCTTTCAGCTTGTTTATATTCTGCTAGGCCACTGGCTGAAACAACTTTATTCATTAGCCAATATAAAAGCAACACACATACAGAAGGACATCCCACATCTCTAAATTCAAGGCCAGCCGGGTCTATAAAATAAGTTCTAGGACAACCAGGGCTACAACAGAGAAAATATCCCAAAACCAAAACAAAACTATTATGTTTCAATAAAACAGGCCTTTCAAACACCAAAAATTACATGTGTTAAGGCCAATTTGGTCTACAAAGTGAGTTTCAGGCCAACCAGGGCTACACAGTAAAAATCTATTTCAAATAAATAGCTGTTTAAATCCTACAAAGTTTAATCTTTTTAAAGAATGTTTAAATGTGATAAGTAGTAAAAATCAGGTCTAATTTTTATTTTACAGACTTTTTAAAAATAGTCTGAAAGTATTATGTAGAAGACTATTTTTCTACCCAGTACCTTTTCCCTCCCCTTCTTCCTATTTACTCAACCCTCTTGCTCTTTTAACTATGAAATTACAATTTCTTTTCTCAGAAAGTCTCCTACCCCCATAATACACATAGAGAGTGTCTTGTTTCAGAACATTTGTAAGGCTGCTGTTTCTCTTATTAAGTTCTGTGTAGTATGAACACAGTTTACTCTGCCCCCTCATTCACCATCACTGTATTCCTGTGTACAAATGCTCATAGAATATTTAGCTTAATGACTAAATTAAAACACAATCCAACCAAATCATCTAATGACCCCAAAGTAAATGAAGTGTACTCTTCTTATAAATCAATATGCCTTTAGTTGGCAGAGAACATTTTGGATTAGTATCTATGAATCACTGAATAGCTACTTCCTTATCAACCAGGATCTCAAAATACAGGACTGACCTCTGTGTTATTAGTTTCTACCAACACTTAACTCTTCTTTGGTTCTTCCTTAACTGGGCACATTTATTACTAATCCTTGCTGTGTATATTTCCACTGTGAGCTTCTCCCGTAGTTTCTAGGTATCATAAGAGAATTAACTAATAATGTCCAAATCAGAGTAGGAAAAACAAGCATGCCCAAATAAAGCACCCAATTCACTAGAACACACTAAATAAAAAGCTAAACCACCTAACAAACTCAACTTCCACTACACTAATTAAATAAATGCTACTACCCTAATTAAGTATTCAAGTAAACACAAGGCCATGCCTTCAGACACTTTCTGAACAATTTGCTGATTTGTTTTATGAAGACAGAGCCTTCTTTGCAACCCTTGAAATAATGGTCCTCCTGTCTTGGCCTCCCTTAGGGCCATTACAGGTATGGCTGAGCCTGGTGGTTTATAGGGACCACATAACCCCTTTAAATCTTACTCTCTTAAAACTCTTATGGCTCAAAAACATAACCATATTTCAGGCTTCCTACAGAAGCATCAAGGCAGCCCAGCTTTCAGAATCCATCCCCCACTGAAGGAGAGAGTGTCCAGGAGTCTTATTTCTCACTACGTAGAAATAAGACTTTGTACATGTAGCTTTGGCTGGTCTGAGGAGTTGGAGGAAGATGGACAAATGGTAGCCACAGTGGATACAAACAGACTTTTTATCACATGCTTCAGAGTTCCAGGTTTTGAACTGAAAAGATATTACTAAAATTTAAAAAATACCATGTCAAACATGTACAAATGAAAAACAGCCTTACCAAATTCATTATTACTAATTTAAGATAGAATTATTTCTTTCTAGTAAATTTGGAAAAAGAATTTAGGGAGCAGAGTAGAGAAGGGAGGATCAAGGTCTCACTACATAGCCCTGGCTGGCCTTGAAATGCTCAGAGATCCACCTTCCTCTGCTGGGATTAAAGACTTGCATCACCAAGCCCAGAAAAGGGGAGGAGGTAATGTTTGCTATACCCCCAAACTCTAATTTTTCAATAAAATCTTAAGTTCCTTAAAAGTGAATCTATAGACCACAAAGTTCTAAAGTATTACCTACAGAAAATACCCACTTTTAAGTTGGCATGGTACAGCCAGCTTGAAGTACAGAGCAAAACACTGTCATCAAGAAATAAAAATATAGTGGCTCCCAGGAGCCCAAGCCGAGGTCCCCAGTTAGTTCCCTGGACAGCTGAGGATAAAGAACCTGAAATGACCCTATCCTATAGCAACACTGACGAATATCTTGCATATCATCATAGAACCTTCATCTGGTGATGGATGGCGT
>NC_022015.1:68952729-68964906 GCF_000317375.1 Microtus ochrogaster | reverse complement strand
GAAACTTGTTTTTTTTTTCCTTTTCTCAATAAAATAAAAAAAAAGAAATAAAAATATATACATATATAAATTAGAAACTTGAAAATTCACAAGTGTACTAGTTCTGTCAGCGTTAAAGGTGTTAACCAACTCTGCAGAAAATGAGTTCAAACACAGAAATACTATTTTAAGCTAACCTTAGTTTTTTTTTGCTTAGTCTCACCAAAATATTAACTACCACCTTAACAGCTATATGCTGAGACACTTTCTTTTATACTCTGGCTTCTGGTTCATATTTACTATAGAGATCTCATTTTGTGTTCACTGCTGGTTTAGAAGGTGCTATACTCTTTTGGAGTCAGACTCTGAGAATTAACTTCAACTAAACAATAACTTAGACTCTTAAGTTATAGAGTTCAATAAATACATCAGTCACATAAATATGGGAAGGGAAATACTCTGTATTTGTAATGTCAAACCTATAAATTCCCAAGGCACTAAAAATTCCCATAAAACACTTAAAAGGTATGACATATCCACTGAGTAAATTTCATCGATATCTTATTCAACACATAGGAGTATGGAAATTTAAAACTGGCTAGGGGTATTAGTTCAGTGTAAAGTACCAATTCAGTATGCATCAAATATATCATCATGAACACTGGAGAAGTGCTTTAATATGGTACACAAATTTGCAATTCCAGAGGCCAGGAGACAGAGGTAGCAGTACCCACAGGGAATGCTCCCCCAAAGGCTTTCCTTTGCTTCTTTCTAGATTGTAGTGGCTGCCAGCAATCCTTGGTATTTAACTCCACTTCAGTCCACCTGTCTTCCCTCTCTATCCAAATTCCCATCTTCCTAAAAAGGCATCAACCATAATATTAATATCAGAATCAGCCCTAATCAAGCATGTCCTCAACAAAAATTCCACAGGAGGTCACATCTAAAAGTGATGGGGGCAGGAAAACAATTTCTAAGGAGTTGTGATCCCATTCATCGTATGGTCCTAATCCATCAAGAGAACTGGAGTCACAAGTACATTTTTCTATAGAGTTTTGCCTACTATACCTATTTCTCCTTCTTAAGAAATAAGATCTAGAGCTGGGCGGTGGTGACGCACGCCTTTAATCCCAGCACTCGGGAGGCAGAGGCAGGTGGATCTCTGAATTCGAGACCAGCCTGGTCTACAAGAGCTAATTCCAGTACAGGAACCAGAAGCTACGGAGAAACCCTGTCTCGAAAAACCAAAATAAATAAATAAATAAATAAAAACCAAACCCCCCCAAAAAAAAAAAAGAAAAAGAAATAAGATCTAATTTGTCTTGAAAACTAATTTTGGCCGGGCGGTGGTAGCGCACGCCTTTAATCCCAGCACTTGGGAGGCAGAGGTAGGCGGATCTCTGTGAGTTCGAGACCAGCCTGGTCTACAAGAGCTAGTTCCAGGACAGGCTCCAAAACCACAGAGAAACCCTGTCTCAAAAAACCAAAAACTAATTTTGTCCTTTCTCCAAACTTGCAGAACTGAATGATACTCCAGCCTTAGATTCCTTCAGGGGCTGAAACTATCATTTTGTTTTTGTTTTGTCTTTGGAGACAGGGTTTCTCAGTGTGGTCCTGGCCCTTCTAGAAAACTTGCTTTGTAGATCAGTCTGGAGCCGCCTATCACAGCCTCCAGAGTTCTGGGATTAAAGGCTATTGCCACCACTGCTGGGCTCTAACTATAGCTTCTTAAACAAATCCTTCAGCAATTTTGCTCAAGTGCTCAGTACTTTAAAAAATACTTCAAGCAGGTATTTTTCTAAAGCTTTTCAAGCAGTCTTAACATGCAAAGGGAAGGTGTTGGAGGCTATCACTATGAAGCAGCCTAAACTTCCACTGGTCTATAGGTGAAGAGATGAGCTGAGAGGAAAGGAGTAACTATGGGTTTAAGAGCCATTGCAGCAACTAGCCATGAATACACAAAAGAATCCCTATTGCTGACAACCCAGCTAAATTTTACAAATTACATACAACAAAAGTAAATTTGTTATAACAATTCACACAGCTTTTTAGGCGTCCTGCAAAATTAAAATAGGGGTCACGTAAGGTTACTGTGATGTTAAATAGCATAAAATAAAAGATGTAAAAATGTGGGATGATCAAGAATGTAAGACTTTTAACATTTCTAAGTGGTAAAAAGGTATAAAGTCCAGGCATGGTAGCAGGAGTTTGAGGCAGCCTGGTCTACATAGCGAAATTCCAAAACAACCAGGATAACATAGTTAAGACCCTGCATCAAAAAACAAAAACAAAACAAAACAAACAAACAAACAAAATAAAAAAATAAGATAGGAGTGAGGGGGAGGTAGCTCATGCCTCCTTTTGACTCCAGCATTCAGGAGGTAGAGGCAGGCGGATCTTTGTGAGTTCGAGGCCAGCCTGATCTACCCAGGACAGCCAGGAATACACTGAGAAACTGTCTTAGAAAAACAATAACAAACAAACAAACAAAAAAAAAGCCACCCCAAAGGTACAGGGATGTTTTAGGAATATATGTTTATTATATTTTATTTCAAGAATGTGCTATTTAAAAGCTGAGGATGTAGTTAAGCAGTAATGAACGCATCTAAGACTCTGTTTGATCCCCTGGCATCCTTCCCCATCCCCCAAAAAGGATTTTACTATTTGAACTCTTCAGTTTATTCATACCATGTTTGTTGACCTAATACATTATTATATATACATATATATATACACACACTGATTTTTAAAATGAGGGGCTAGGAAGATGGCTCAGAAGTCAATAGCACAGGCCATTCTTGCCAAGAACCAGGTTCAAGCACATGGAAGCTCACAACACCATCTGCAATTCCAGGTCCAAGGGGATTAAACCCTCTTTGGCTTCTGCTGGAACCTATAAACATGTGGCATTCACACATATAAACACACACACACTAAGAAAAATCATTATTTAAAACTTTAAAGTGTTGAGTCTTTTCTTTGGGTGGATGGGGGGTGGGGGTTGATATAAGGTTTCTTTGTGTAGCTCTGACTGTCCTGAAACTTGTAGACCAGGCTGGCTTTGAACTCAGAGATCCACCTGTCTCTGCCTCCCAAATGCTTGGACTATAGGGGTGTGTCACCACTGCTCGACCTAAGTCAGTTTCTTAACAAACTAAATCCAAAAAATAAAAATTTACTTCATATACACAAAAGAGAAAAGAAATAGATAAAAAAGATGGTGAGGGGCTGGAGAAATGGCTTAGTGATTAAGATTGCAGGTTGCTCTTCCTGATGGCCTGTTTCAATTTCTAGTACCCACAGGGAAGCTTATAGGGGATCAGACACCCTCTTCTGGCCTCTTCAGGCACCAGGCACACAAGTGATGCACAGGCATACATGTAGGCACAATACCTATACATACAAAAGAACAAAATAAAATAAAAAGATGGAGATACAGCCACATAAAAAGAAATGTCCCTGACAGAATCGTAGACTGCATTTTTGTATCAAGTACCTGAAGATCCTCAATATGCTACCACCTAAGACTATCCTTTCAGCATTCCATTTGGAAGTATATGACTTGTTTCAAAATCCAATCAAATACTACAGCAAACTATCTACCACTGCTTACACTTCTGCTTCTGAGTAACAGAAAGCACAACAGCATACTCCTGCCTATCCTTTATTATCTACTTATAGCTGGATATATAGTCACATCCCTCAGAGTTCATTTTATTTGGAT
This sequence comes from Microtus ochrogaster, assembly GCF_000317375.1. NCBI lineage: Eukaryota > Metazoa > Chordata > Mammalia > Rodentia > Cricetidae > Microtus > Microtus ochrogaster. Next base: position 68,961,203 of record NC_022015.1, on the reverse strand, counting down.
AATTTGTTAAATAAAAGAATCTGGCAAAATTGCTGGTTGCTTAGATACAATAATTACTAAAAGTATTTGTAACCTAAATATCTTTACAGTTTTAAGGAATTTCTGTAGGCTAATGTCAAAGAGATAATACACAAAATAGTAATCATTTAACAATAACAAATTTTGTTTTAAAAATATAATTTAGGCCATTTTGGCACACAGTTTTAATCCCAGCACTCAGAAGGTAGAAGAAGGCAGACAACAAGGTATTCTACATTGTAAGACCTGTCTCAAAAAATAATCAATCACCCAATAATTTAAACCCTCAGGAAACAGAGGAGGAAAAAGTTTTTTTAAAAGAGGGGAGGTTTCAGTAACTCTGTAACTTATAGTTCATCTCACATTAATTTTTATTATATATCCATATTAGAATGCTCTTTGCTATTAATTACATTCTCTTTCTTTTAAAAGATAAAAACCTACAGCACAATCTTCTTCATAGTAAGCATTTCTCATCAAGAGGATTCATTCATTCAGGTTTCACTAATTTATTTTTTGTAAGAGTGTTTGGTTTGTAGGAATGTATGTGCACTGTATATGCACAGCATCCACGGCAGTCAGAAGGCAGCACTGGATCTCCTAGAACTGGAGCTACAGAGGACACACATGTGCCAGGAACTGACCCCAGATCCTTGACAAGAACAGCCAGTACACTAAACTGCTATGTCATTTCTCCAACCCCAGTCTACCTTCTTAGAAAAGTAACTCCTTCCTTATGTCTTCTCACCTGTTATGAAAAATTCTAGTTTTTTTCTTGTCATTCCTCTATTGATACAATTAGCTTTCACTAATAAAAGATACTAATCCCTGGTCTGGGCATGTTATATAAGTTCAGGAAAAGGGACCAGAAGGATGTTATCTTTTAGTTAAGAATGTATATTTGTATAGTGAACAATGAGGACTACTCAGAACTCAAGAACAATGGCAATGGGTTTTTGATCCTACTGCACGTACTGGCTTTGGGGGAGCCTAGGCAGTTTGGATGCTCACCTTACTAGACCTGGATGGAGGTGGGTGGTCCTTGGACTTCCCACAGGTCAGGGAACCCTGATTGCTCTTCCGGCTGATGATGGAGGAGGACTTGATCAGGGGAGGGGGAGGGAAATGGGAGGCGGTGGCAGGGAGGAGGCAGAAATCTTTAATAATAAATTTAAAAAAATGTATATTTGTAATCATAAACCATAGATTGTTATGAAACTGTTTTCACTAGATATACGTGGATTGCTAACTCTCTTTTTATTTTAAGCAGAATCTTTAATAAAGTGATATGGGGAAAAGTTATACATAGTAAATATACATACACATAAAATGTGTATACAAGTCTCACAAGGAAAATCATTTTATCTCTTAACTCAAATTTAGTCGTTATACCAAAGTTCTAATTATCTCTCAAAAATTGTTTTATTTTACCTTTATGTATTCTCTTTCCAGAAGAAAATCTGGGTATACGGTATTGTAAAAATATAGTTTAATTAAAGATAATCATGAAGTTTCCAATAGCTAAGTGAACACTCGTGAAATATCAACAAAACCTTTTTATAAGATTTAAGTTCTACTAAAGACACGTGACGTGAAAGTGAACACTTTTAAAAGGTTTATTTAGTAATTATAATCAGATTTACCTAGTTTTAAAAATCTACCTACAACTGAAGAATCGTTTTATCGTGATTAGACAAGCCCATTTAAACAAGTTAAACTGTCAGCTTACTTAGTAACTCAATGAAAATCTGAGTAACTAAAAACATAATGAGATTGATATTTATGTAATTAATCATACACAGAAAGCAACATTTCAACACAAGACAGTACAAACATTTGCATTCCTCTCATTTTTTATTTGAAATGAAAACAAGGTACTTCCCATAATTTTGTGATGAAAATTTCTCCCTATTACCTTTATCACATGATCGATACCATGCCTGCTAAGAAGCAGTACTGTATCAAGATCCATGTCCTTTTATTAGAACAGGGTAATATTTTCAAACATTTGTTACATCTTTCAGGAGACAGTAGCACATGCCTTTAGTTCCAGAACTTGGGAGGCAGAGGCAGATGAACCTCTGTCAACTTAAGGTCCATCAGGTCTACGTGTTTCAGGACAGCCAAGGCTAGACAGTGAAATCTGCCTTTTTCTTTTTAAGAATATAATTTAATTACAACACTTCTCCCTTCCCCTTCCTTCCCCCAAACCTTCTCATATACCCTTTACATCAAGACCCTGCCTAAAAAATAAGGTTGCCAATCTCTCCTTTCCATTCTCAGGGTTGCCCTCCAACCTTACCCCTGTCACCTTCAAGTGTCTGGGAAGGATATGAAAAGGTGAGGTACCTCCACAGTTACTGTAGCACCTTTGTTGGAGACCATAGTGCTGTCAACTCAACTGGTCCACACGCTTGCCAAACAAGGCAAGTACCACCTGGACCTCTTTTGCTTTCTTTCTCTTAGGCTCAAATCTTGTTTGATGGCAACCCATGAAAGAAAATTAAGCCAATGGAAACAGTCAGCTCAGAAGCCTGTTAACTCTGGGTATCATTTAAAAGAAAATTTAATCAAGAGAAAGGAAAACAAATAGGATTCCTGCTACTAAAGAGAAATAGTATTCTATTTCAGGCTACAGAATAAAAAAAGTAATCCTATACAGGTTACAGCAATATGGAAAGAGAAACCAGAATGATTCAAGTAACAAAAACAGGTATGTAATCAGTAAAGTGAAACAAAGAGCATAGAAATATCAATTCCAATCCCAGCCCTAGCAAACTTAAGATTATTATCCATCTTTTTCCTTCTCTGGTTTTTTTGAGATAGGACCCTGCTGTGTAGACCAGGCTGGCCTAGAGCTCTCAATCTTTCTGTCTCCATCTCTGGAGTACTGGGGTTACAGGTAAATACTATTTCTGGCATCATACATTTAAGTTTATCCACCAGTCTCACAAGATGTCTAACCATGCAACCCCAGCACTTAAGAAGTAGACGCAGAAGGATAATAAGTTCAACCAGCCTACACAGAGTATAAGATCAATCTGTGCTACACAAAACCCTATCTCCATTTTTTTTTTTAAACTGGCTATGAACCAATCAATAGGGGAAGGCAGATAAAGAAGTTGATGGTATCTTACAACAGACTAAAAAATTTTTTTATTTTTTTAGAGAGAGAGAGAGAGGTATCAAATATGGTGTCTAAGACTTGCTTCAAAATAATTCAGTGGGAATGAAACATGAATGTCCATTATTGAACTGGAGAGCTGCCTCAATGGTTAGGGGCACGCGCTGCTCTTACAGAGAGGGCCCAGGTTTGGTTCCCACACCTATACAGCGGCTCAAAACTTTCTGTAAACTCCAGTTCATGGTACTCTGATGCCCTCTTCTGCCTTCCACGGGCATCAGGAACACACAATGGTACACATACATGCATGAAGGTAAAACACTCATACATATAAAAATAATATACTCAGCTGTGGACCCTGAATGCTACACTAATGACTAAGAAGTGTCCACTAGTCCAATAACGCCAAGTCTGCTATGGAGGTAACCAACTGCTTTCTGATAACATTTGAGGCCCACTCCACAGAAGGAAATTCATGTCTGGTACTGTAAACCTGGCCAAAACCCAAGGCTGGGGAGGTCATAAGATCTAACAGAAAAGCCACTATTGCTGTTTTGCTAAATGGACATATTGTGCCCATCAAATTACCCTCTATTTATATTTATGCCCATAAATCAGTGCTTCTGTCAGCTCTCGCCTGAAAAGCTGATTTTTACAGTAGGTCATCGATGGTTCCTGAGAGACTCACAACTGGTTGAGGTGCTCAGAATTAGCAGCTGTTGAATGAGATCTCTATAGCACCCCTTCCCAAGTTCAGAGAACATCACCCAAGAAGCAAAAGAAAGACTTCAAGAACCAACGAAAGAGGCCCAGTGTTGTAGAACTGTGTTCAAGGCATGAAACAGTCACTGCGCTCATAAGCATATGTGATCACCTGCATAAGACACACACAAAATGGGTGGGGCCTGTAAGCGCTGCAGAGTATTTTTTAACTATGCAAGGATGGATTGCATTTGTTTAATCATGTAAAGATGTGTTGCTGCTTTACCTTGCCTGCCTAAGACATCTGACTGGTGTAATAAAAACCTGAACAGCCAATAGTGAGGGAGGAGGTATAGGTGGGATTTCCAGGTGGGGAGAGTAAATGGAAGTAGTTAACTAAAAAAAATGCTTCAAAAAGAGTTTGGTTCTGTTTTACTTACATCTGAGATACTAGATTAATTTCAGATAATTCTAACATTAAACTATCAGGCCAGCCTATGCTATATAGTGAGACTATTCCAAAAATCAAAAAGAAAAGTATTCCAAAAACCAAATAGATACAAGGCAAGTATACATATGCATGCTAAACTAAGTTAAAGATGACTCTACAGTAAGATATATTACTAAATGTTTTCTAACTAACCAATTTTTAAAATGTTTTTTAAATTAATTTTTTGGGGGTTTTGTGTGAACTTATATGCCCCACATGCACATAGGATCTGAGTATGTAGAAGAGACCATGAAATCAACTGGAATTGGAGTTAAAGACAATTGTGAGCTGCATGTGGATGCTGGAAATTGAATCTGGGTCCTCTGTAAAAGCAGCCAGTGCTCTACATTTACTTATTTGATGACTTTTTGTTTATTTAAGACAAGGTCCTATGTAACAGAGCCAGTGCTCTATGATTGTTTGTTTGCTTATTTATTTGGTTACTTAGTTGTTTTGTTTCTGTTTTTTGAGACAGGATCTCACTATGTAGCCCTAGCTAGCCTGGAATTCAATATGCAGACCAGGCCTCCAAATCACAAAGACCTGCCTGTCTCTGCCTCCAGAGTGCTGGGATTAAAGACATGCACCACCATGACTGGCCAGCTAGAGCTCTTAAAGCCTGAGTTGAGTTCTCTCTCCAGCCTCATAACAAACCACTTAAGAAAAAGATTTGTTTACTTTTATGCATATAACAGTGTTTTACCTTATGACCTGGTGACTTTCCTAGAACTAGAGTTACAAATGGTTGTGAACCACCATGTGGGTGCTGGGAACCAAGCGCAGACCCCTCTAGAAGAACAACGGCTATTAACCACACCACTGAACCATCTTCCCAGTAGCTAAAATTATTTTTTAGTATTTACCTTTACCTTCTAACATTTTTAAATAAAAACAATGAAATAGATGTAAGTTTTGCAAAAAATATAAAATGCCAAGGAACTAACACACACCTTTACCCTGGCACTTGGGAGACAAAAGTAAATTTCTCTGAGTTCAAGGTCAGCATGGACTACATAGTAACATCCTATCTCAAAACAGCAAAACACAAGAAAAAAGAAAAATTTGTTTCTATAGAGAAAGAATGGTGGTAACAAAAAAGAATGGTGGTAACAATGGGTTTTCTGATACTTTTTCATTTCTATATTAAATTTTAAGCAGTTAACATATTTACCTGCTTAATTCTACTTATCAAAAATCTGAGACAACCTAGTTTACATCATCAGTTTCTGTTATTTGTGTATGGTTCAGAAGCTGTAAGACAAGCTGCTTTGCTGCTACACTGCAGTTATTCTGTGATAGTTTCAGTACAATTACAAGGTAAAACTGCAAATTTCTCTTTAACATGAAATTCCAGTCTCCCAGCACCAAAATTTAAAATGTCAGTCTGAACACCACTGGTCACATCCGTTTCTTTTAACAATCCCTTTTGACACATCTACAATTAAAAATACACAATGATTTCATTCATAAGTTCATAACAAGCACTTCAAATACTAGTTTTATGTCTATAATTTTGCTGGCTTCTGTTTCAGAAAAAAAGATTGAGCTACTCAAGTAATTCTCTCCAACAAAATAGATGGAATGTGAAACAAAGGAAATAAAAACAAGACAAAAATCATTAGAAGCTGTCAATCAGTACTATCTGGCTTTCCTAACTTGCCCCTCACAATCCATTAAGCAAAGGCTCTGGATTGTCTAATTTTGTTGCATACCTCATCCAATGCTCAATTTCTTCTTTAAGGCCTCACTACAAGCTGGACATGGGGGCTGAGGGTTTCCTACTGCAATCTAAGAACTCCAAAGGGTAAGACAGGAACACTGCTAGCTCAAAAACTGCTGTGTTACACAACAAGACCCTGTCTCATAAAAAATGAAACCAGAACGTCATTTCCCCTGGGACTTTGTAGCACATCAAACCTACCTAACTAAAACATCAGCAAACTGGAAGCTGAAAAGAGGGCTCCATAGTTCTGAGTACTCACTGCTCTTCCCCAAGTATTCAATTCCAAGTACCAACATAGTGCCCTCTCCTACCTCCTGTGGGCACTGTAGACATAGGATTCAGACATACATGCAGGTAAAACACTTTTATGCATACAATAAAAGTAAATAAATCTTTTTTTAAAAATAGAGAAACTAAGAGTTACAACAAAATAATCATAATTTCCCATAAACTATTTAGCTTGTCAAGTTTCTAGCTTTGTAAAAAATAAGAATATAATCTTGAAATTTTAAAGCATAAGCCAGGCATAGTAGCAGAAATCTTTAATCCTTATATTAGGAAAGGCAGAAGTTGGATCTCTATGTTTGATTTGGGGTCCAGGCCAAATCAAACATAGACAAAATTCAGTAACAGAGCACTTTACTATCCAAAACTAAGGAAAAAAAGTTTGAGTAAAGAGGCATACCATATTACGTAGTGATTATTTTTTTTGTAATCTAACAAACAAAGCTTTCCTGAAGATCAGAATGCAGAGCTAGTCATTAGTTAGCCAAAGAGGCCAGGCAGTGGTGGCAACACCTTTAATCCCAGCAGGCAGGAAGCAGAGGCAGAGGGATCTCTTTGAGTTCAAGGGCACCCTGGACTACACAAAGAGAAGCAGAGCCAGGTGACTCACACCTTTAATCCCAATACTTAGAAGGCAGAAACAGGAATGACATGGCTGGGTGGCAAGAAGAATATAAATCAGGAGTAGAGAGGAGCTCAGACACAGTCTGAGGATGCAGTCTGGGAATTCAGTCTGAGGTTTTGCAGAGACAGTCAGAGGATTTGTGGAAACAGAATTGCCCCTCTGGTCTGAGAATTGGGAATTGGAAGAGGTAATAATTCTCTAGTGACTGGCCGCTCTGCTTCTCTGATTGTCAGCATTAACCCCTATATCTGACTCTGTTTTTTTATTATTAATACCAATTATAATTTGTGATACAATATTATCTGTGGTGTTTTTACGCCTTTAAAAAGCAGGAATTTAGGGCTGGAGAGATGGCTCAGCGGTGAAGAGTACTGGCTGCTCTTCCAGAGAACCGGGGTTCATTCCCAGCACCCATGTGGCAGCTCAACTGTCTGTAACTCAGGTTCTAGGGGATCTGATACCTCACATAGACAAATATGCAAACAAAACACCAATGCACATAACATTAGATCATTTTTAAAAAGCAGAAATTCAAAAGATTCAGATGCCTTAAAATAACTAATCACTTTATTGATTCATATAGAAAAAATATTTAAGCAATTCTTAATTGAAAACTTCCATCTCTGCTTATCCATTGTTTCTACCCATTATTCCTCTCACAAGAAATGCTCAGTTTAGCTTTCACTACAGTACATCTATTTACATGCTAACCTATAATTCTGAGGGAAAAAAATTACTTCTAAGATATATATACTGACATGGGTCTAATATTCAAAATAAAGAACTCTTACAACCTAACTGCAAATTTTCCCGAAGACAGACAAATGGCCAATAAACACAATAAAGGATGCCTTATGTCATCAGTCATGAACTCAAAGCAAAAAAAATTTAACGACATACTAATTCATACTCACTAATACAGCCATAATTTCAAAAATCGAAGAGAAAAAAGAACTGAGCAAAAACAGACAATAAAAAAATGTTGCCGTGCATTGGAACACTTAAACAATGATGGTAGGAATGTAAAATGTCCCCCAAAACTTTGGAAAATAGTAAACTCAAAAAGTTAAAACATAATCACCTGAGCCATCAATTCCATTCTATGTATTTATGTCCACACACAAACTTCTACACAAATTCTCATAGTGTCATTACTGAAATAGAAATGAAACATACTAAATGCCCACCAACTGATGCATGTACACACAAATTTGGACTGTCCATACAATGTAATATTTATTATTTAGTTATAAAAAGAATACAACAGTGGATGCAAATGAATGAAAATGTTACATGTTACAACCTGAATGAAATTTACAAATATTATGCTATGTGAAAAAAGTCAGATAAAAAGGGCCACAAAGTACATGATTTCATCTGTAAGAAACAAACCCACAGAAACAAAAAGCAGATTAGAAATTGCCAAGAGTTAAGCCAGGCGGTGGTGGCGCACGCCTTTAATCCCAGCACTCAGGAGGCAGAGGCAGGCGGATCTCTGTGAGTTCGA
>NC_022015.1:68947897-68952629 GCF_000317375.1 Microtus ochrogaster | reverse complement strand
AAAAAAAAAAAAAAAAAAGAAAAGAAAAGAAAAGAAAAGAAAGAAAGAAAGAAAGAAAGAAAGAAAGAAAGAAAGAAAGAAAGAAATTGCCAAGAGTTAAGTCACAGAAGAGCTGGGATGACTGCCTATGAGCAAAGGGGTTTCTTTTACTGAAATGATAATGTTTTGAAATTAATGGTGACATGTGCACAACTTTATGAATTAGAAAGCAGAAACTTTCAATATTTCAAACAGGTGAATTTTGCCAGGCATGGTAGTATCCACCAGTAAATCTAGATCTCCAGAGATCGAGGCAGGAAGATTGGGACTTGGAGGTCAGTCTTAGCTACAGAGCAAGTTTGGGACCAGTCTGGACTATGGAAGATCCTATCTCAAAAAACACATGAATTCCATTTTAGCTTAAATTTCAGGGTTGGACTTGGGATACCTTCCTGTACACATCAGAGAGTCAACAAAATGAAAACAGTTAACAGTTTATAATAGAATTATGATTAAAGCAATGTGCAAGTACACAGAACAGTTTTTAAAAGGGGGGGGGCTATACTTGCTGACAAATTAAAAGGTATTATGGAAAGTAAACACAGTCAGGTGTGGTGGCACACAATTGCAATCACAGCACTTGGAATGGAAGCAAGAGAATCGGAAATTTAAGGTTAGCCTTGGCTATAAAGTAAGTCTGAAAGCAGCCTAGGTCACATGAGAACCTGTCTCGGAACAAAAATAAGAGTTTGGGGGCAGTGTGGCCAGTCACATCTTTAATCCCGGCACCTGCGATTCAGAGGCAGGTGGATCTCTATGAGTTTGAGGCCAGCTTGGTCTACAGCATAAGACAAAGTTAGTTCCAGGCCAGTCAGACTTACATAGTGAAACCCTGTCTCAAAACAAAACAAGAAAGACAGGGTCTCACTATGTAGACCAGACAGACTGGCCTCAATCTGAGAGATCAACTTGTCTACCTCCCAGGTGCTGAGATTAAAGGCATGCACCAGCACAGCCAGCTAAATTCCACTTAACATTTAAAAATTCCTTCACAAACACATATGCCCCCTTCCATTAATCATGGACTGCAGCTTAAATTGACAACTTGTTCTTTTCCATTTTGTTCATGTTTCTCAGGAATAAATACCATTTCCACAAAGATCAAATTGAAGCTAAGAATGCCACCTCCATAAAGCCCTCCTGCCAAGAGATCTCTTTCACTTCTAGAATAACCCACACACCACTTATCTATACCATTATTCTACACATTTTGACTTGTACAATAAGCTATATATACTTTGTTTTTTGTAAGAACTAAAAGTTCTAATAAGACCATTTTTTGTAAGCTAATTTAAAATAAAACAATAAAACCCCAAAACGAAAACAAAAAACTCCTGAAATTTAGAGCAGCCATCTCAATCATGGTCTACAATATTTTTTTTATAAAGGTAGTATGCTTTAAAATAAATAGTTAAGTGAATTAATCACTTAGCTGTACCTCCCATTCCTAGTAACAGCACTAAACTCCAGTTGCTAAGGGACTAGATAGGTACTCACTCAGAAGTGCCCCCCCATTAAAAAAAATGCAATAATCAATTCTTTTGTTTGGTTGGTTTCTTCAAGACAGGGATTCTCTGTGTAGCTCTGGCTGTCCTGTAGCTTTCTCTGTAGACTAAGCTGACCTCAAATTCACAGAGATCCACTTATCTCTGCCTCCCGAGTGTTGGAATTAAAGGTGTGAGCCAAAATCCAGGCAAAATAATCAATTCTTACTATTAGAAAATTGCAACTCATTAAGGTTAAAAACTGGCATTATCACATATTTTTAGAATTGTACCTATAAACACATTTGACAAAATCAGTTACCTGAAATACTTTTCCAGGAGTCAAAGGCTTATTCTGTCCTTTTCCAGCCAAACTAGAACTAGCTGAAATCGTACTTCTTTCTATACCAAGGAGAGCTTAAGAATACAGTAAGGTTAGGGAGATCAGACAGGCCTGGAACCTAGATGGACCCCCTCAACAGCCACCAAAGTAAACAAACACCCATGACTGAAATAACTGCCTGAACCTAGTACAGGTTCTGTTCCAATCCAAAGTGTTCAAATAGGTTTGGGTTTTGGAGCAGCTGGGATTTCAAGTTTTCAGATTAGGGATATACAGTCAGTAAAATCCTTACAAACATTCCAAAATCTGAAAAACAGAAATTTCAAACACTTCTGACCTCAAGCACTTTGAAGAGATAGATACTCAATCTGTATAAACTCTGATTCAACTAAACTTATCACTGACTTGGTGACACTTGTCTTCCAGACACCACTGACATTTTACTCCCTCCTTGACAAAAACAATAAAAAGGAAAATTATATTCTAGAATGACTGAAACTTCATTTTTAACCCAAAGATTGCAATAAATTAAGTTTCACTTGAAAAGCAAACACCCCTAAAATACTAAGACAATTGACCAAGAGAATCAGATTTCTATCTGATTAAGATAGAAATTAAGATTAACTGTGCAGAACCAATCCTACTAAATTAAGAATTATTGTAGTAGTAAATAGCACAGCTTCTTTGAACTATATATAGGCTGCTGCCTGCCCTTTAAAATACAAATCTAACAACAACATTTAAAACGCTCCCCTTAGAGAACAAAATTATATATAACAAAAGAGAAAATCTAATGCCCAGCTGACTTTACCTGAGCAACTATCGACAACTATTAGTATTTAAAGGACCATCTGTACCGTGGCCGCTGGGTTCCTGAACGTCACCTAAAAGTGGCAATTTGGAGTCCCAAGTACCTTCTCAGAAAACTGATCAACTTAAACATTCTCCAAAGAATTGATCTGATTTCGATACTCAACCGAGGAGTCTACAGGAGGATTTTTATTAGCCACAAAACAAAACAACATTTTGTCCAGAAGCAGTTATCAAACACTAATACAATGACTGATAAGAAAGGGGAGCTAATCGGAACACAAGGGTTTTAAATCAAACAGCAAAGAATAACTCATTGAAATGATTTAAACAAAAGCTCTATCAACACAGGGCTGCATTTCTCAATTCCAAAGCCTTTTAAACACTAAAAAGCCCTCCAGAACACAATCACTGCGTCAAACTAACATTACAAAAACTAGAAATCCTTCTAAATAATCTTTTATATTATTAACCAAGAATTCCAAAAACGCCTCAATTTGATGTTTCTCAATTCCTGCCATGTACATTTTTACATGACGATGACAAATAACGTAATTCCTAAGTGCTTAAGCCCATATCACATTGTAGCAAATGTGTGACAGGTCGTGAAAAATAAAACAAGCAGAAGCAGAACAGAGCAAATGATACTGGAGCCAAAAAGCCTGTTTCCTGCAGGGCAGAGCAGGGCTTGGATTTGCAAGAGGGAAATTTTAACCTGTATTCACAAGGTATATCACTCCCTCCCAAAAAACTGCTCAGATCTTTATTATTTACCCAAGTATACGTTTTTTAAAATATACTTTTAGCCTTTGGACAATCTAAGTGGTATCAGCTACCTTACCACATTGTTGCCTGCTAATTACATTTGATGTTATAGTCTATAAGTCCTTAATAAATTCACATCACATATTTTCATAATGAAATACTGCAAAACCGGCAGTGCTTATTTCTCTAAGTAAAGGTTACCGTATTTTTCACTTGTTTAAAGTTTTAGTTTTGCTTTTTCATCTACTATAGAAAACATCCCTTGTGGGACACATTGTAAAGGGCAGACCCTCCTGTCAAGCCAGAAGGCTCAAACACAAAGACTGAGCTAACCAAGTGCTGTAATTCTTCCAAATTGAGCTTCTCCACACCCCCTCCACCCTTCCCCCCAACAGATATGTCTATTAAATCAGTGTCTGTTCTCCCCCTCGCACAACAAAGAGAACTTCTCACCGCATGAAATTGCCGCTGAATGGACACCAGAAAGCAGGATTTGCATAATTCCTTCCAACGAAACCCCGTCGGGAAGGAGGGGACCAGGGGCCCAAGCGGATGGACAGAATCTCCCAGGTTCTGCTGAGGAAGATCTGATTCCCAAGAACGTGCCCCACCGAAACGGGGGGCTGGAATTCCGGGCCTCCCCGAGGACTGGGCGTGGGGGACAGAGGACGACGAGAGGGCATTTCCCCACACAGCAGCAGCACCGAAGCAGAGACCGGGAAATAACAATGCTGGGGACATTCGAGTCAAACACAAGAACGGACAGGGGCTAGGGGGCGGCGGGTGGAGCAGACACCACACGGGCCACTTACTTTTTGGAGGGGGGTTAAATATATGAGTTAAGCCCTTATGGTCCCGCCGGCCGCCGCACTGAAGGAAACGGGACCTTGGGAAAGAAAAACAGACAAAACACACAGTGTGAGAGGTGCAGCCCCGCCGCCCGGCCCTTCCCGGGCGCCCCCGTCCACGCTCCCTGCACCTCGGGGAAGCGCGCCGACCGCCGGACGCCGCGGAGGGGACTAGGGCGACCCCCGCCCGGCTCCCACCCCCGCCTCCCCGCCGCGCGCACGCCAAACACAAATCCACACACACCGACCCGTGCGTCGAGGACTAACTTCCCGGCCGCCGCTGCCAGCAGAGGAAGTGCAGCCGCTGCCCCCCGCGGCCATGACACCCCACTTGGCTCGCTCAGGCGGACGCGGGGCCTGTGACAGCTCCGGCTCCCTCCGCCCCCATCTCCACCTCACGCCTCGCACACGCCCGAGCGCCGCCGCGCGTGCCCGCGGGCACG
>NC_022015.1:68917919-68947337 GCF_000317375.1 Microtus ochrogaster | reverse complement strand
CCGCCCTCACCTCTCCGTGGCCCCGGGGTGGTCCGGGGTGGCCCGCTCCTCCTCCCGGCGAGCCGGCGTCCCCGCGCTCTGCCTCAGCGTCCCACGGCCCGACAGCCCCGGAAGGGCGCCTTCCCACGCCGGCGCTCGGCGCCCGCGCCGCCCTCGCTCCCCAGCAAGGCCACGGCTACCCCGGCCCTCCCCGGGGCTTTTGCTTTTTAAAGTAGTCCCATCTATCACTCCCAACCTGACTATCGCCCGACACCAACTGTTGCAAGTTCCGCACCACTGCTTCTCTCAACTTCTCGGTCGAAACCGGCCCTCCCGGGAGTGCCGTGGAGAAGCAGAAATAGGAATAAATGCCCGGATGCCCCTGGAGGCACTGAACCCCGAGGTGTTCAAAGGTGAAGGGTATAATTTGGTTTAAAGTTATCGGAATGAATCGACGATATTCGTAAGCCCAGTTTTTAAAAACAAAAAAAAAGCATTGTAAGTCAAAGAGTCTACGGGGTCTCTACTAGTAAGACTGATCTTAGCTGAAAAATCTTAGGGGGGGTTGAGAAAAATTGTGCTAATAGAAAATAGATTTCAAACGACAGTTGAAGATTATGTTAGAAAATGCCCCCAGATCCGTAGTTCAGCAAAGGACTCAAACATTTCTATTAGGTTTTTCAGGTCCCTTCTGGGAAAATTAAACCACTTTGTACAGGGAGTTACATCTTCCGTTTAAACATAACACTCTTAATTACTTGATTTATATGAAGGAGGAAAGAGCAAGGAGAAAATAGGAAAAGAAAAACCGGAAATAACTATACCAATACGGCTGGTTCCCTAAGACCCTGGCCTCTTTCCCACCCTTGGGTTTAAGGACAGTGCATTCCTTCTAAATATTAATTTTAGATAATCATTGGGTGTAAAATGAAATCATCACTTGACCTCAGGTGATCCGACTCAAAGATTCGGAGTCTTGTGAACAGGAAGGGCACTTTGTGGCATGGGAGGTGGTGTGACTGCCCCCCCCCCCCAGAACTATTTGGGTGGGAGTGAGATGTATGGGGAGTAGACTCCTTTGTTCCTCCATTCCATCTTAATGCCAATTAGATTTCCACAGTTCTCAAAAGCCTACACTGATTGCTGTAAGACTATACCACCAGCCATGCGTGATGGTGCATACCTGGTAAAACCAGCATTTTGGAAGTTTGACAGGCGAAAGGAGAGCAAATCCCAGGCCAGCCTGGACAGCATAATGAGACCCTGTCTCAAAACAAAGACTGCTGTCAAATAAACAAGCTCTTCAGAATTCGTCGAGATTCTCTAGGGTTAATACTGCCCTGAGTTAGGAGGGGGAGAAGATGAACGTGAAAAGAGAATTTGCCTTGAGTAACCATGCTGTCCCCTATAGCTAGCACGGCACTCCCTTCCTCACCACTAGATGGTGGGTTTCAATCTTGTGGATTTTTAAGCAACTTTCTGTTGGAGGAAGTGTTTCATAAAGGTTTTTTGTTGTTGTTTTTAATATGTGAACACTGTGTAATTCTAAGTCTAGTTAATAATGTCGTTTTTCAAACCACCACCTATGTTTTAAAACAAATAAATCAAGGGTAATAATTTCTCAACATAATCTCTCAGAGCAGCAGGTTCTGAACCTTCCCAATACTGCGACCCTTTAATACAGTTCTTCATGCTGTGGTGACCACCAGCCATAAAATTATTTCATTGGGGGCTGGAGAGATGGCTCAGTGGCTGCTCTTTCAGAGGACCCAGGTTCAATTCCCAACACTCTCATGGCAGCTCACAACTTTCTATAATCCCAGTTCCAGAGGATCTGACATCTTCACACATGTGCACATAAAATAAAAATAAAAATGTTTTTAAAAGAATATATACAAATTATTTTCGTTGCTACTTCTTAACTGTAATTTTGCTATTGTTTATGAATCATAGTTAAATATTTTTGAAGATAAAAGTTTACCAAAGGGGCTAGGACCCACAGGTTAAGAACTGCTGTCTTAAAGAGAGTGGGCGGTGGTGGCGCACACCTTTAATCCCAGCACTCGGGAGGCAGAGGCAGGCAGATCTTTGTGAGTTCGAGGCCAGCCTGGTCTACAAGAGCTAGTTCCAGGACAGGCACCAATAACTAAAGAGAAACCCTGTCTCGAAACCCCCCCCCCCAAAAAAAGAAGGAGGAGGAGGTAGAACTGCTGTCTTAGAATCTCAAACATACACAATTCTAGGGCCTGCAGAGATTAATCCTACATTGAAACAAGCATACTTTCATGTCTGTTGGAAGTCCAGACAAGTCAGATAGCACAACAGAAGATTTGGGGTGGGGGTAAGTGGGAGGAGCAGGCAAAAGCCAAGGAATAAATTCCCTTTCCCAGCTTAATGCTGTTTACACTGTGAACTCTATATTTCTATTTCATTATTGTAAGTTGAGAACCAAAATATACTTGACTTCTCACAGTGCTTCTTGAAAGAGAATATGGCGGGTTATAATAATAATGGCTTATACCAGGCAGTGGTGGCACCTGCCTTTAATCCTAGCACTTAGGAGGCAGAGGCAGATGGATCTCTGTAAGTCTGAGGACAGCATGGTCTACAAAGAAAGTTCCAGGACAGTCAGGGCAATATAGGAAAACCCTGTCTATAATGATGATGGTGATGATGATGATGATGATGGTTTATTTAGTATGACTATTTTGCTTCACCAGAATAATAATGTGAAGTAGGTATTATTTTACTACATTTTCCAATATAGGGACTGTTTTATTTTGAGTGTAAAATGTCCCCCATGGACTTGTGTGTTTGAACACTTGATCCTCAGCCGGTGGTGCTGTTTGGGGACATTGTAGAAACTTTTGGGCATGCACCCTCGTTAGCAGATACAAGGCTGAACCATGTCTTGAGGGCTATAATCTGGCTCAGTAGTAGGTGCCATGTACTCAGCAACTGCTGTAGACTTCTGCCTTCCCAGAGACACCACCACCGTGCCTTCCTTGCTGGGGTGTGCTGTGGTACTCTCTCAAATCATGAGCCAAAATAAGTATTTCCTTAAAATGTGTGGTCACGGGGTTGGAGAGATGGCTCAGAGGTTAAGAGCATTGCCTGCTCTTCCAAAGGTCCTGAGTTCAATTCCTAGCAACCACATGGTGGCTCACAACCATCTGTAATGCCCTCTTCTGGCCTGCAGGCATACACAGACAGAATATTGTATACATAATAAATAAATATTTAAAAAAAAAAAAGATGTGTGGTCACGTATTTTGTCACAGCAATGAGATGTAAGAACCACGTGGTTCCTAGGCTTTCAGAGCTGGTTTTCAGGAAGACTGGAATAATTTGTAGTGGAGCACTAGAAGCCTAGAGTACTGTATACAGAGCTCAAGAGGCCATTCTGGTGGGAGCTGGGAAGTTCACGATGCCAGTGGAAAGGCACAGTCCTTTCTGTGCTCCTGGGGTTTCAGAGGGAAACAAAGGTTCAACTTAGGAACTGGGCCAGAGGCCATATGGGTTACAGGCTGGCAAAGAATCTGGCTGCATCTACCTATATCTTGAAAGTTTGAGTGCGTCTGAGATTTAAAGCAATGGACTAATTTCTTTGATAAAAGAAAATTTAAGGTAGCATATGAATTAGTCTGTGGCAGAGTTATTGTTCACGTCCATTAGCCAGGTTTACAGTGAAAATTCGAGATAGAAAACTGTGGAAAGTGTGCATTTTGGTGAGGAAGAGGTTTTAAACAACTATTACAAATAGAGTGGCTGCAAAGTAGAGGTAATTGTTAAATTTTTATTGTAAAATTAAGTAGAAACCTACCAGCCTGTCCAGGAGCAATAGGAATGGTGTCTTAAGGCTGTCCTCTGTCTATTGATGGCTCCAGGATGCCTTGCCCCAGTAGTACCATCTAGGAAAACTTCTTCCCAAATTCAACCAGCCAGGAACACAAAGGCCACTCAGTTATGCTTCAAGGGAGCCAGATTACATCTTGAGTGGGTCACAGAATTTAGTACTGTCCACACAGTGTTAATATTGCAGACATGTAGATTACAAAAGTTACAGGTCTGTAAACTGACAACATGACCAAGCACTCCATGGTATCGTTAAATGGAAGGTTCTGTGTGTGTGTGTGTGTGTGTGTGTGTGTGTGTGTGTGTGTGTGTGTGTTTGTAGGTATGGGAGAGAGAACAGCCAGGCACATCTGGAAGAGTCCAGAGAGAGAAAGAACTAGACTGAACATGGCCATGAAAGAAGCAGGAGGAGAAAGTGGGGGGTGGGGGTGGGGGGGGAGAAGAGGAGAGGAGTAAAGGAGCAAAAGCATAGCCAAAATAGCAGAATTATAAAGGAAATTGCATAGCTTAGGGGAAGGAAGCCCCTGAGCTGGAGGGAGTTTGGGACAGGGGAGTAAGTGAGG
The DNA here is from genome assembly GCF_000317375.1 of Microtus ochrogaster. NCBI lineage: Eukaryota > Metazoa > Chordata > Mammalia > Rodentia > Cricetidae > Microtus > Microtus ochrogaster. The sequence continues at coordinate 68,942,940 of NC_022015.1, read as the reverse complement.
ACTAGGGTGGAGTTTGAAGAGTGTATCAGGGACTTGAAATGAGTAATAGGTATTTGTGGGAGCTGGAGGCCCGCAGATACTTTGGTATGCTAATAGGCACTACAGGTAGCCTTTTGTCCCTTCTACCAGAGGTTAAGGAAGGGACTTCTGGTAGAGGGGAACCAGTTAAGTTCATGAGGAACTCTGGCTTTTATCTAAGTACCATAAATCCTCCAATAGTTCAGGCTGAGCCTATTTCTGGATATTTGGACTGCCTTTTGGAGTTTGGGGAATGGGGAGTTAGAGTCTTCTTTGGTCCCAACAACAGGGTTGTGGAGGCTTGCAGCACATCTCTAGGAAGCTGCTGGGGCCAGGCAATGTGTAGCAGGGTCAGATTTCCCGAATAGAGCTCTAGTGTGGGCTGTGTGTATAGCTGCAAGAGTGAAACCTAAGTTGTAGTGCAGCCTCTGTGATACTGAAGATGCCACAAACATGAGACCTCTGCTGAGGAGAATGGGCCATACTGAGTGGAGGCAGCCCAAAGGCAAACATACATACACTGCAGGCAGCAGACCCAGAGCTGGGGCTGCCCAAGCTCCTAGGAGCCTAGATGATGCCACCACAAAGCTGCAGGGTTTTGGTTTTGTGATTTGTTTTTTGTTTGTTTCCGAGACGGGTGTTGTTTGTAGTCCTGGGTACCCTGGAACTTGCTCTGTAGGCCAGGCTAGCCTCAAACTCAGATCCACTTACCTCTGTCTCCTGGGTGCTGGAATTAAAGGCACATGCCACCATGTCTGGCTAAGCTGCAAGGTTTTATGGACTTCTTTGGTCCAGTCTTTCCATCTTGCAATCTGTGCTGGTTAAATTACTGTCATCTTGATACATTCTGGCAAGAGAAATACTGAGTAAATGCCTTCATCTGATTCCCTACAGGCAAGTTTCCAGGGCATTAATTGATGTGGGAAGGCATGGCCCAATTTGGGGGCCATGCCACCCCCTATGTAGGCAGGTGGTCCTGGATGGTATTAAAAGCAAGTTTGATAGTCACGAGAAGCAAGTTGGCAGTTCTCCGTAGCCCCTGCTTCAGGTCTCCCTCCAGGTTCTTGCCCTGACTTCTTGGTGGGTTGTACCTTTATGCTGAAATAAACCCTTTTCTCTCCAAACTGCTTTTGGTTATAGTCTATCACAGCAATAGAAACCTCACTAAAACACTACCTTCCTGTCTCTTGCTCTTGGGATCAAAATGTTTATTCTGTGCCATTGACTATTTGATGTATGTAATATGCTTTTTGGCTTACAGGGGCTCACAGTTTTACATTAGAAGAGAACTTGGACATTTAAAGGTCGGAACTGTAAGGATATATAAGACTTTTTGAAGTTGGACTGAGTGCATGTTGGATTATAAAATGCCTCTCGGACCAAGGACAGAATATAAGGTTTGAGAGTGAAATGTCCCCCACAGGCTCATGTGTTTGAACTCTTGATCCCCAGCTGGTAGTGCTGATTTTAGAGTGTGGGCTCTTTAGCAAGTTGGATTTATCTGGGCAGAGTTAGTCCCTGCAGAGGTCAGGTACAGGGTGGGGGAGCACAAGCCCTAAGGGATACAGTCTGGCCCTGGAGCAGGCCGGAGCTTTCTACTTCCTGACTACTAACATGACGTAATCATTCATCTCATTCTTCTACTGCCACAGCTGTGAGCTGCTCCCACTGTCATGCCTTCCCCCACAGTAACCTTTAGCCTCTGGACCATGAGCCACAATAAACCCTTCCTCTTTCACGTTGTTTCTGTCAGAACAATAAAAAAAAAAAAAAGAAACTAATATAGGAATTCCAGTCTCAGGAGTTAAACATAATTGTATGACATTTTGCCTCTTGGCATAAAATGAAGCTATTTTGGAGTAGAGATTGACCCGGCCTGCTAGCCATGGCTAGTAATAAACGGAGCAATACAATGTTAGACACGGCTATGTCTCATAGCAGTTGACATTCCCTAGTAGAGGGATAAGGGGGGCAGGGGAAGTCGCAAGGTCTTCATGTAGGATTTCACTGCAACCTGGAATTCCATCTTGAGAGGAGCTGGAGTATATCTCGAGGAAGTGGAGGATAGCTGACAGGAAAGACTCCATGACGCAGCTTCCGTGGGGTCATCATCTTTAGTAGGTTGGGACTTAGCAGTGATGCAGCTGTTTGGGGATTGTCCACACTACTGCGTGTGATCCCTCACCCATGCTCTGTAAGCAAGCCCAATAAACTTGGGTGGAATCGTACCAGACATATATAGACATTGGTTCACATCTTCCCCAGGAAACATTAACATGATACTTGTCAAAGCTCTCATCCTATCAAGTACCAGAAACAGAACCTTAACTCACATGTGACTCCAAACCAGAGTTGGTAGAAACCAGATTCTGCAAACCAAGGACTCATTTAACTCTGTTGAGGTGATGCAAACAGTTGGACAGGGTCTTACTACTACTCTGCAGCCTCGAGCTTCAATCTACTGCCTCTGCCTCCCAGGTGCTAATAATAAGTCAATCTCTGGCCTCTACTGCTTTGGGCTACTCTGGAAGAGGGCCTGATTGTAAGTGTTTTCCCATCCTGGATCCCCCAGTTAGTACAACAGTTATTAGAGTAGGATCCAAAGACAGAGCTTGACTGGAATCCTGGCTCCGCTCCTACGGCTATGTGACCTTGACAAGTGAACTTTCTGGTCCTCACTTTCTCAAGTGAAAAAGAGGATGATAGTGGTCTTCAAGATGGAGTTTGAGTGAAGGTAAAATAAAGCCACCCATGTACCATACACTGCCATCTGGGTAGCATGAGATGTCAGGTCCGTGGGCAGAGCTTCCTGTGTGCTCACCATGAGACGTCAGGTCCGTGGGCAGAGCTTCCTGTGTGCTCACCCAGCCTCTAGGACCACAGGAAACAAAGGTGCTGGTGGTTTGGGGTCACTGTTGAAGTCAAAAAGAATGAGAAGTAGTGACTGCAGTGACCTTGGCCTTTGAAGATTGCATGGCCCCGTTCTCACCATCCTTACTGTAATCCCGAAATGCTAGGAAGAAATGGAGTGCAGAGAGAGAGAGAGAGAATCTTGGAGAAGTTGTTTCCCTCTCCATGGGATGTGTTTTGCAGCATCAAGACCTGCTGGTACTTTGTGCCTCATTAACTGGAAATGACATGTAGGGAAATGGCTATAGATAAAAGGAGAATTTAAAAGGCGGGGGACTTCTAAAGAAAATAGATCTTGATGAGAGACTGTGGTGGTGTTTTGGTGAATTTAATGACTTACAGAAAGTAGCAGACACTCTCTAAACTTTTTTCATGTACTATATCATTTACTCTTTACAACAGTTGAATCGATAATGAGTTTTTGTAACAGCAGAAAAGTAATTTGTCCAACTCATCTGTGCTGTAGCAGATTTGGATTCCAATGCAGTTAATCGAATTGTGCAGCTGCTTGAAGAATTGCATTCCTTTGTCTGCAGTACTGATAGGAGAAATAAGACCTAGTGTGAGAAGTAGGAGGGAAGCCATGCCACTCAGGGCTTGGTGTTTCTGAAGGACTACTCGTGTAGATCTTTTGCTTGGTGAAAGCCTTCTAATTTCTCTCTCCTCGGTTTGTCTGTGTGGGTGCCACTGGCATAAAACCTTCATGACTTTATTTTATGTTGTATGTGAGTGAAACTGAATCTTCTATAGTTTATTGACATATTTTGCATGTCAAAATTTCACTTAAAGTATACATTTCAGTCACAAGGTTTCATACTAACACCATCAATTTTAGACTCCTTCGTTGACCCCAAAAGAAGCCCTTATCAGTCACTCACCTTTTCATACCAACAACCAATCTACTTTCTGTCACCTTTTAAAAATATTTCTATTTTTGTTTTTCTGCATATGAGTTTTTTTGCCTACGTGTATGTCTGTGAGCCAAGTGCATGCCTGGTGCCTATGGAGGCCCAGAAGAGAGTGTTGGATCCCCTGGAACTGGAGTTAGAGATGGTTGTGAACCACCATGTAGGTACTGTGGATTGAACCTACGTCCTCTAAAAGAATAGCAAGTGGTAACCTCTAAGCCATCTCGCCAGATCTCCATAGTTATTTAAAATAATTTTGAATGACTGTAGAGTTGCAAGAACTCCTGGGTCTTTGTCACTCAGACATTCTGGATGTTTTGTGTCTTACCACAACAGCTTGGTCTCATGTGTTTTCTCCCCCCACTCTCTGTACATATCTATATGTTTTATTGTTCTTATCTTGAGTTCTTTTGAGCAATCAGATACAAAGCGCAGAAACAATGTCCCATTGCCCTAAATATCCAGTGTGAACGTTCACAAAGACCCTTTTTTATAACAATCACACAAACCCCTAGACCAGGACATCAACACTAGTACAGCACAGACCCCATTAACACTTCCCTCAATAATGTTTGGCTCATCCTGAGTCCTACCCAGGAATTTTCCTGGAATTTCTTGCTTTAGCTCAAGAATAAGCAATTTCCCCAAAGAGCCCAAGGATAGACTGTAGAAGTCAAGACCTAAGCTGTCAGTGTCTCCGTTGCTGCTGAGTTCTCATTGTTTCCAGGTCTCTCAGCCGTTGAAACTTTGAAATACATATGTCCACAGGTACCATATGTGTGTGTTTCTATATCTGACTTTAAGAATAATTACAACCATGAGTTTACACTGATGAAGTCAATCCCAATCTAGTTCTGGATACTTGCAACGCTTTCCCTGGTCCACACTTATAAGTGAAAAGCCAGACTTATAGATAATATAGAGACACTCATCTCCAGGGTCAGTGTTCACTCAGCATGCATATAAAGTTTACTTCAGTGTGCATATCTGCTTGGTTCATCCTATGTGGAACAGTCTCTTAACCTTAGACAGCCTGTAGCAGCTTCCCAGAAGCGCAGCCTTTTGGATCATTATCCAAACCACCATCAAGTAGCTGTCAGTTTTCTCCCACAATGAATGATAATGTATTCTATGCCAGTCCAATCAAAATCCCAGCAGGAACTCAACAAATCTTGTAGAATTCAATAGGGAAAGACCTATGAAAAAATATGTCAGTTTGAGGAAGGAAAAAAATAGAGATGCAAATAACAGTGTTTTAGTGTTGGGAGCCTAGCACAAAGGTCCTTGCGCCCACATATCTCCAGAGAAACCAAGAATGTTAAACACACAGGATTGTCTTTTCAGTGGGAAAGATGAAAAACCTGTTCTTCCATCCAGAAAGCTGAGAATTAAAGCGATTAACAGCCTGGCAATATGCTTTATCTAATGGGCCAGGCCACTTCAAGTTCTTACAACCAGTACTGGAGATGACTAGTAATCTAAATGATCCTTATAGCTAGAGGCTACCCCAAGCTCCCACAACCAGGACCAGTGGTGGCTAAGAGCCCAAATAACCTCCCTGTTATCTGTTAAGACCAAGTCCAGGCCAGACTTAGGCCCTTTAGCTATAACAGCTACTGTATCTCTAGAACCCATCTTGGAAGAAATGAAGTGTACCCTGAGTTGAATTTAATGTAATTTTGTTTCCTTGAGCAACCAGGAAGCTTTTTTCCAAATTTTACTGCCTGTTATTAAACTCCCCAAAGTCTGATCCAGATTGATAAAGTCAGTCTGTGCAAGGTTTTCATTCTTATCTCTTCCTGGGGTTCGCCTCCCACTATGACTCAACCTGCAGGGACCCCCACATTTTAGACACAGAGGTGAGCAGGCAGCCCAGATCCTCTTCAAGGAGGAACAGGCCATCTACTACAGGGAAGATGGCCCTTCACGTCTAAGGACACACCCTTCCTGAAACACTAGGGTGTGGTGACTAAGTGTGGGCCTGGCCACTAATGGTTGTCACTATTGGTTCAAAGTTTTGCTGTGTTGACGAACCTGTGATTTAGCCCCCAGCTTCTTAGACTGTGGTTTTGGGGCCCCACACAGGGTGCTGTCACTGAATATGGCAGTCTCAAAAACTTGGAAGCAGCAAAGTTCATAATGAAAGGCAATAAATACGAGCTGTTTCTGGCACTGTTTACCCGTGTTGCATCACTCAGCTTCACTGAAGCCTGACTTCTGAACAGGCAGCATGTGCACTTTGTTGTGCACTTTGCTCTGCATGCCATCACATCACACGATGTCAGCAAACACTGCCTCAGATTCAACATGAACTGCATTCTTTTTTACTGCACTTGGCTTTCTGCTCTTGGTGCTGGAGACATGCATGGCTCAGTGGTTTTCTAAGCACCTAGACCATTGGAAGCTCACAACATCCTGCAACTCCAACACTAGAGGAATTTGCTATCATCTTTTGACTTCAGCCAGCACCTGCACACACACGGCAGACACACAGACAAACACATAGATGTAAATGAAATTAAATGTTTTGAAAAGTGTTTTTTTGCTCTTATAAAAACATAATGAACCAGGCCTAGTGGCTCATGCCTTTAATCCCAGCACTTGGGAGGCAGAAGAAGGCCAATCTCTATGACTTTGAGGTCAGCCTGGTCTACATATCTCATTCCAGGGCAGTTGGGACTATAGTGAAACTTGTCTCAAAACAAAAACAAAACAAACAAAACCCAAACATGATGGTTTAAAAACTGCAAACAAAGACTTTTAGATTTTCCTACCATCGTTTCTTTACATATAAGCATGAAATTAGTATATCTTTAAATGTTTTTGTGTTGAAATATTAGATATTAAGAATTGCTGTTTAAGTTGGAGATGGTGGTTCATGCCTTTAATTCCAGCACTCAGGAGGCAGATGCAGGCAGATCTGAGTTCGAAACCAACCTAGTCCAGTGAATTCCAAGACAGACATGACTACACAGAGAAACCCTGTCTTGAAAAAAAAAAACAAACCAAACAAATACAATAATGAAAAAAATTGCTGTTTGATTTGCTGATGAGTTTCATTTAAAATCATCAATTGAAACTGAGTGGTGGTGGTGGTGCACACCTTTAATCCCAACACCTAGGAGGCAGAGGCAGATAGATCTGAGTCTGAGACCAGCCTGATAGACAAAGCTAGTACTAGTACAACCAAGGCTACACAAAGAAACCCTGTCTCAAAAAACAAAAAGCAAACAAAATCATTAACTGAGCTCTGGCTCCAGATTAAGACAAAATTTCCAGTAACTTCCGAAAGAGTTCTAAACATATTTCTGCCATTTTATACTATATGTTATGTGAAGACTCTCAGTGCTGATGACTATAAAATCAAACTATGATCAATTATGGAAATGTTGAGATAACCTACATCCCACAGTTTCAATAATCAGTCGAGATTTAAGTCTTCATGTAAAGGTAAATAAGTACATTTATCTTATTAGTGTGTAAATAGTCATGTTATATGTATATTGGAGTAAGTTTGTTTATGATTATCAGTAAATGTTTGGTGTTTGTACCTATTTTCCATGTGGAAAGTTGCATAAAAGGTTCTTGAATGAAAAATGTTGAAGAAGTTGCCTTGGGTTCAGTTACTTTCTCTTCTCAAGTCTGCATCCTCCTTTTCTCTGTTTTAGGGACCAATTCTAAAAAAAAAATTCTCTCCTGTGATGGTTGATTTTGTGTCCATTTTTCAATGCCAAAGATTTCAAAAAAAATCTTTCTGTCCTGTGATGGTTGATTTTATCTGTCCAATGTGCCCATTTAACTGCTCTGTGGAGGGAGTACCCAGAAACCTGGTTATACAGAATTTTTATGGCTATGAGTGAGTTTTAGAAGTGGATAGCAGTTGAACTGGAAACCTGAATAAAGCAGTTAATTTTCTCCAACGTGAGTGGGCATCATGCAATCTGCGGAGCTGCTGAGGGTCCGGCTACAAGAAAATGTGGAGTAAGGTTGACATCACTGGCTGGCTGGCTGGTGGAATTGCAAAACTGACTTCCTCCTGCCCATGTTCTTGGTCCTCAGTCTTACAGATCCAAACGTGGATCTGTACCAGTCACTCTCTAATGCTCAGCCTTCCCAACTACACCACCAGCTTTTCCTCAGTGTAGCTTACAGATACTGGATGGTGGGACTCCTCCCAGGACCACAGGAGTCAATTCCTTAGGGTAAACCTCATTCTAGCTGTTTTATGTCTTCTTGGGTTTGTTTCTCTGTAGGAATCCCAACTATATACATCCTAAAAGCTGCCATCTTCTGCTTTTAGAGTACCTGAAGAGACAAGGAGGGATTCAGTCTTCTGAGTTTTGTGACATAAATCCATAATACATTGGTTAGATTTTTGTCAGCTTCATACAAAATAGAGTCACCTGGGTGGAGGGACTCTCAGTTAGGGATATGCCTTCATCAAATGGCCCTTAAGCATGTCTATATAGCATTTTCTTGATTGCTGATTGTTATGGGAGGGCCCAGCCCCACTACGGGCAGTACTCTCTTGGGCAAATGGTCTTGGGAGGTATAAGAAAGGCAGCTGAGTATAATCCTGGAAGCAAGTCAGAAAGCAGTTGTAAAGGGAATTTCCTGTCCCAGCGGCCTGTTCCCAAATTCCCAGCAGCTGCTTTCCACATTACCACACAGAGGCTTATATTATTAATTATAAATGCTCAGCCAATAGTTTAGGCTTACAACTAACTAGCTCTTACATTTTAAGTTAACCCATATTCCTTATTTACACTCTGCCACATGGCAGTACCTTTATTGGCATGGCATGCTCATCTCCTGCTCCCTCTGTGTCTGGGTCCTCACTCTACCCTTCCCCTTGTCATCATCCTTAGTTTGATCACCCTGCCTATACTTCCTGCCTGGCTACTGGCCAATCACTGTTTCATTAAACCAATTTGAGTGACAAATCTTTACAATGTACAAAGGATTATTCCAGAGCAAACAGCAATCCTCCATGCTCTCTGCTTGAGTTCCTGCCTCTAGGTTCCCGCCTCCAGGAGTTTCTACCCTGTCTTCCCTCCATGACTGATTATAACTTACAAGGCAAATAAACCCTTTCCTGCCACTAGTTGGTCAGTATTCTATTGTAACAACAGAGAAACCAATGAATACACTGTTTATCTCTTTGTGTTTGGAACCTTCAGACTCTTCTAGTCCTTTGTAAAACTATGGTCACTGTATTGTGCCATTGAGTGCTAAGTTCTATTTAGCTTTATTTTTGGTAAATGTTATCCCATTTTCCTCTGTACAACCCTTATTCTTTCCCCTTCTTGGATTTTGGTGTTAACTCTCCTACTTTTTAGTTATTAACTTTTTAATAATAATGGTAATAATAATGATAATAATAATGAAGTGAGGACATTTTTTATTTTTCGAAGGAATGAGCCTCATTTTCATAAAGTTTAAAAATTAAATTTTTTCACAAACCCTCAGGATTGTATTTTATGCTAATCTATATTTGCCTGAGCACATGGTATTTTTTTCTAGCCTTTAGCGAAGGCAAACAAACTATTGTCTGTGTCGGATGACTGAAAGAAGCACCTCTTAAAAGAATAACCAGGAAAGAGTTATTTATAGCTAAGAAGCAATCAAAATCTGTTTCCATGGAAATTTTCTGTTACAATTGTTACATCTGAGAAATTCTAAAAAGCATCTGTGTTAGGCAGAATGGAAGTGTCTAACACCAAAGGAACCCTCAAAGACAATCTTATTTTAAATAAGAAAAGAAAAGTTTGTAAAAAAAAATCACAAAAAGTACTTAAATGTCTTTACTGAACATTAGTAAAAAAAATACATTTCAAAACTTTTGTCTTTATTATATATATATATATATATTCCTCTGTGGTATACTTAAGGGGGAGGTTTTGATTGTAGATATGAGAGAGAAGATAGCCAGAGGCATCTGGAAGAGTCCAGAGCAGAGTGAAAATAAAGGTAGATTGCACATGGCCAGCCAACTAGACATGGCTAGGGCTATCTGCACAAAGGAGAGAATAGCAGGGACAGAGACAACAGTCAGGAGCAGCAGGAGAGAAGGTAGTGCAAAAGGCAGGGTCCTAAGGATGTGAGTAGACAAGGAGGGAAGTAGGTGAGCTGCAGGCGGTTTAGGGGAGGGAGGAGGTGAGCAGGGCTAGAATGCTAGCCTGGACTTTGAGGTGTGGAACAGGAACTTGGGACGCTGAGGGAGCCTGGAGGCCAGCATGAGCTCTGATAAGCTAGGAGGTAGGCGCCACAGGTAGCCTTATGACCTTTTATCAGAGGTGAGGGAAATGACTCCTTTTGATAGATGGAAACCAGTTTCACAAGTTCCTGAGGAATTATGGCTTTTGTCTAAATGTCAGAAATCCTCCTGTAGTCCAGTCTGAGCTCATTTCTGGGTATTTGGACTGCCTTTTGGAATTTGGGGAATTGGAGTTTCCTTTAGCACTAACAGTATACACCTTTAAACCCAGCATTTGGGAGACAAATAAAATCCCTGTGAGTTCAAGGCCAGCCTGATCTATGTAGAGAGTTCCAGAACTACAAAAAAAAAAAAAAAAAAAAAAAAAAGAAAGAAAGAAAGAAAGTAAAGCAAAAGATAACTTTTTGTTACTGAACAAACTTGAAATAGCCTGTTTACTCTTTCAGTATAGCACATAGAACCTAGCAAGAGTCTATGTGGGTGATCACATGCAGAGGCTATAAGAAATTTCCAGAAACTTCAAGGCAAAAGCCAGCCTGACAGAGCTGGGCATGAAAGGCACATGAGCTCTTGTCTTATGAAGTGGTCTGCCAGCTGGCCTCCTGGAGACCGTATGCAGATAGTCATGGAGAGACACTTCACCAATATGGATGAACCTTCACTATGCCCTCTGCAAGAAGACATTAGAAGGGTGGCCATGGTGGCGCATATCTGTAATCCCAGGATGCCACGGCACATGCTAGCCAGTTTGAGCCCAATTGCATAATGAGGCCTCTTCTCAAGAAGATGATGTTAGAAATAGGTTTGGGGTCTCAGAGAAAGAGACCGCCAGTCTAGACAAGGGAAGGTTTGCACTCGACCAAGAGGGTTCACGCAGCAGAGTTTTACAGTATTTGATAGAAATGATTTATATTTAATGTTTCTTATAAATCCTTTTATTTTTAAACACTTTTCTTCAAATTCTATGTTGAGTTTTTGTTTCGTTTTCCTATCTTGGAATAAAAACTACAATAGGGCAGAAAACCTGTTGAGAAACAGTTGACTCTATAAGCCTGAGTTAGTTTGCTAGAATAAAGAACTAATTACTGCAGCTATTTCTTTAGCATGGTTTAAGGTTAGCCCACCTTCCTAGGAATTGTTGTTTGGTCGGAAGATTATTGTGGGCCCATTAGGATGTTAGGTCTGCACTCAGGGCAGAGATTCTAGTCTCTTGATCAGGAGTTTTCCCTTAATAGGCTTGATTGTCACTTTTTCATCCTACCTCCCGAAAGGGGAACCTTAGAATCACCTAGGTAGGACCCAGATCAAAGGTCAGAGCTGGGGCAGGGGCAGAGGATCTCGGAGGAAATGAGATGGGGGAAACTATGATCAACATCTATTGTATGGAAAATATTATTTTCAATTAAAATAATAATAGTAAATCCCAAACACTTTTGGCATCACTGGCCTCTGTCAAAGATGAAGCTGCCAAGAGTCCTAAGGATGTTTCTGGCTTTCAGTCAAGGAGAAACTGGTTACTTTTCTTTAGGATCATTTTTTTAAAATTTTATTCATTTATTTTAGGTTTTCAAGGCAGGGTTTCTCTGTGTAACAGCCCTGGCTGTCCTGGAACTCAACTTTCCAGACTAGACATGTCTTGAACTCATAGAGATCCATCCCCCTGCCTCTGCCTCCTGAATGTTGGGCTTAAAGATGTGTGCCCAGCCCAATCCATACTTTTAGCATCATATAGGAGTGTTCTGGAAGTGCCAACATTTAGCATTGCTTTATGTTTGCTTTTGTTTTCTTTTAAAGACATTGTGGTGATAAGTAGGACAGTTAATACACTTTCCCATTTTTCCTCTTAGCTATTTCAGGGTATGATATCTCTTCATCTTTTGCCCATCACCACATTGTCTTCGATTTCGTTATATATTCCTTAGGCCTATATTCTTCACATACAGATCCTGCCTTAGTCACTGTTCTATTGCTCTGAAGAGATGCTATGACCAAGGCAACTCTTAAAAAAGAAAGAAATTAATTTGGAGCTTACTTATACTTTCAGAGGCTTTGTCCGTTCTCAAAGCCTGTCGCCAGTGACAAACTTCCTCAAACAAGGCCACACCTCCTAATTCTTCTAATCCTTCTCGAATAGTGCCACTCCCTGATGACTAGGCATTCAGATACATGAGCTTGTGGGGGGGTCAATCTTACTCAGACAAAACGCCACAATCCAGGATACAGTCTCCAGTGAAACATGTACCCTGACTGTCTTCTCTTACTACCTTCTTTACTCTGCACATCACTTTCTCATTCTTGTGATGGTGTCTTCTTCTTCTTCTTCTTCTTCTTCTTCTTCTTCTTCTTCTTCTTCTTCTTCTTCTTCTTCTTCATCATCATCATCATCATCATCATCATTATTATTATTATTATTATTTTTGAGAGTGTCATTCCTGCATGTATGTCTGTGCTTCATGTGGGCACCTGGTGCCCGTGAAGGCCAGAAGAAGGTGTTGAATCCTTTAGGACTGGAATTACAGATGTGTACAAGTCAGCATGTGTGTCCTGGGAATTGAATCCTCTGCAAGAGCAGCCAGTGCTTTGTGCTTTTTTTTTTTTAAGCTTTGGAGCCTGTCCTGGAACTTGCTCTGTAGCCCAGGCTGGCTTCGAACTCAGAGATCCACCTGCCTCTGCCTCCCCAAGAGCTGGGATTAAAGGTATTTGCCATCATGGCCCAGCATGCAATCAGTGCTCTTAATCACTGAGCCATCTCTCCAGCCCTTTCCCTTTTTTTTAAAAAAAAAAATAGATGTTCTTAATTTTAAGATAGTTTAATTTATCCATGGTTTTGTTATTGTTTTATCATTAGTGTTTTAAAAATAAAGCAGATATTGTGAAAATTTTGTTTCATTTTCCACATTACAGTTGTGATGTTTCATTACACATTACAGCTGTAATTCACTGCCAATTAATGTGTGTGTGTGTGTGTGTGTGTGTGTGTGAGAGAGAGAGAGAGAGAGAGAGAGAGAGAGAGAGAGAGGGATGAAGAGTCAAGATCAACTGTCTCTCATGCTGTTACTCAGTTACATAACCACTGTTTTCTGAAATGTTATCTTTTCCTAACTGTACTGAAGGATCACCTTTACAGTCAACCAGATTACTCTGTGTGTGTGTGTGTGTGTGTGTGTGTGTGTGTGTGTGTGTGTGTGTGTGTGTCTTGAGTATGATCCACTGATCAGTTTGCCTTTCTCAGAACAGTTTCTTAATTTCTATACCTTTATGATAGGTCTTAAGGTCAGGTCAGCTCAGGGAAGTCCTCAGGTGGTGTTTTTCTTCAGGGTTTTCCTTGTCTGCTCACAGGTCTGCATAGAAAAGGGTCTCAGGGAGCCGCTGAGCCTCTGGCTCTTTGACTGGATACAGAAGAAAGCAGCTACTCCTGAGCTCAAACAAACAAGATACCTGGGTGGGGTGTCACTGGGACACATTAGAGCACTGTTTCTGTGGGTCATGACCCTTGGGAAGGGACAAATGACCCTTTCACAGGGGTCACCTAAGACTATTGGAAAACACAGATATTTACATTACGATTCATAACAGCAAAATTACAGCCGGGAAGCAGCGATGAGATAATTGTATGGGTTGGGGTCAGCACAGCGTGAGGAACTGTGTTACAGGGTCGCAGCATCAGGAAAGTTGAGACTTGTGGATAGAGTGTTGATTTCTTGGTCTGGGTCTCTTGAGAGAGGATTTTGCTAGGCAGGCCAGGCTGACCTTGAATTCTCAGTCCTCTTGGCTCTGTGTCCCTGTGTTGGAGTTACAGGTGAGCAGCCACCTTACCCAACAAGAGGTCTTGATCTATTCCTGACACTGAGGTAGGATCCTCACACTTTCACCTGAGAGATGGGGCTGTTTTTGTTGTAATTAAGAGAACTTTAGATCAGCCCCTTTAAAAAAAAGTCAAAGTCATGGCAAGATGAAAGTGCTCTAAATTAGCTTACTGATAGAAAAAAAACTAACATTTTTGCTTTTTGTTTTTCCAGAAAACCAACAAAATTAGAGACTAGAGAGATGATAACTCAGTGGTTATTGTTTATTGCTCTTCCAGAGGACCCAAGTTCAGCACCCACACTGAGAAGCTCACAGCCTTCTGTAACCCTCCAGCTTCAGGGATCTGACACACTTTCTGGCTTCTATAGCCTCCTCCCCACAGACAAATAAACACAAATAAAATAAAAATTATATAAATTTTTGAAAAGAAAGACAACAAAATTCAGACATTGACCTACACAGCTTCCTAATGTATAACAATCAGTAAAGATTAACAGATATGAGGCACACATCTGTAACAGTGTACAATCTTTGAAAGCTGAGGAAGGAGAATTTCAAGTTTTAATTTAGCATGAGCTACATTTCAAGAGCTTATCTCAAAGCAAAACCACAACAAGAAAAACAGTAAAAAAAAAATTCTAAGCATGCAATAGGAAAGAGTGTGGTCAAGACTGTGCCATCTTTGTGCTTCTAATGTCTGTCTTTTTTCCCTGCCTCAGAATGGCTCCTTGAAGGACTCTGTCCATACCATCTTCCAATATAGCAGTGTGGATATGGACCAAGAATTTAAGCTGTGATATTAACTATATGCCTGGATTTGGATCTCTGAGTGTCCGTGTGTGAATTATGGAAACTTTGGGGTTGTTTAAATTGTTTGACCTCTGGCTTTTCTTAGTCCAAGACGGGAGAAAAAGTTTGTCTTCCTCACAGATAATAAATAAGGAGTGTATATTATCTCAGGATGATAATATCTCAGGTATCTCAGAGCAAGAGGCCTACAAACACTGGCATTCATCTACCACTGCTTCCTTTGGTAGCCCCAGGCATCCTCTCTAATCTTCCAGTCTTCAGCCAGGAGCCAAGTGGAGTGGTTCTCAGTGTCCCAGGCTGTACGCAGCTAAAATGAAAATGAGCTTCTGCTAGTCAGCATTTCCCAAACTGTCAAATGTTAACTGCTGGACTTGAGTGCGACAAATTTACAAAGTTTTAGGTGGAGACTAAATATTGTTTTTCATTTTCAGATTATTGATTTTTGGAAAATGGTCTTGATTTTTTATTATTGTAATGATATAAAATGTCCTTCAGAGTGTCTTTTTAAAAGTGAGCAGGTTTAAAGAAAAAAGATTGAGGGCTGGAGAGATTGCTCAGTGGTTAAGATCACTGAAAGCTTGTCCAGAGGTCCTGAGTTCAATTCCCAGCAACTACATGGTAGCTCACAACCTTCTGTAATGAGATCTGGTGCCCTCTGCTGACATGCAGGGGACATATCAGGCAGAACACTGTGTATATAATAAATAAATCTTGGGGAAAAAAGATTGAGTAGCACATTAGCCCTTTGGTGTAATGTGATACCCCTGGTTAAATTAAATCATTGACATGAGCAGTTCAGGGGAGAAGGTGAGATCTAATCTGGAAGTTTGGCTGCTTCTGGTTAAAGGTAGTGGGGGCAGTCTGGAATTCGGTTAATAGCAACACACCAAGGTTGGTTTGGTATTTAGACATAAGATAAACCAGGCAAATGTTTATAGGGCGCCTGCTGCACCATCTTTGCAACTCTGGGATGACTTAAAGGCTATTGTACAGTTAAAATAATTGCTTTATAAAGCACATTAGACCAAAATTTGATTCTCTTGTTCTGCCCCTTACTAGGCAGATGGCTTTAACAAGGGATTTAAATCACCTGGCTTTTGGTTTTCACATTATGAGATGTTCTGCTTCATAACTTGAGGGAGGGGTTAAATAGTGTTATAAAATAAAGTTCCTGGTGGAGTCAGTGAGATGGCTCAGTGGGTAAGATCGCTTGCCACCAAGTCTGGTGACCCAAGTTTGGCCTTTGGATCCACTGGATCTCTGGAAGGAGAGAACTGACTCCTACAAGTTGTCCTCCAACCTCTCTATATGCACAGTGCCCCTCACCCCCGCAGATAAATACATGCTTTAAGAGAAAAAGAAGATGAAGCACCTAGCATAGTGCCTGCCTGGAATAAACTTTAATCCTGAAATAGTTAAGAGATGATAGTCCTGGGCATTCTGGGAAACTTGCAGCTTCTTGGCAAATCCCAAGTGCTGGGGTCAGAACTTGTATCTGCAAGCAGTTGATGGAGCTGTAGAGCCCTAGGTAGAGCTCCAAAGCCCTGCTCATCCTTTCTCTGCCCATCCCTTTGCCCGACCTCCTCCAGTGTTCAGCTAAGAAGAACCAAACTGGTGAGCCAGAGAAATCATACTGCATTCACCCCACACACCCAGATGAAACCCTGCCAGTGAAGTGTGCAGAGGGGTGACTGGAATAACTCTCTTGTACACTGTAAAGATCTGTCACTTGAATTGTGTAATAAAACACTGATTGGCGTAGTTAGGCAAGAAGTACAGGTGGGGCAACCAGACTAAGGATGATGGGAAGGAGAAGAGCAGAGTCAGGAGTCACCAGCCAGACACAGAAAGTAGTAAGAGACGAATGTGCCATGCTAAAAAAGGCATTACACTACCATAGTGTAAATAAGGAATATGGATTAGCTTAAAATGTAAGAGCTAGTTAGTAATAAGCCTGAGCTGTTGGCTGAACATTTATAATTCATATTCAGCCTCTGAGTGGATTATTTGGGACTGGGTTGTGGGGACAGGAAACTTCAGTTTATAGAGGGGTATATTTTCCACTCTCCACTCTGTCTGGTCATCCAGTCCTCCAAGGCCCTCCAGTGTTCCACCAAGTTAGGTTTAGAATTAATGTCTCTTTGAGAGCAGAGATGAAAAATTCTCTTGAACAAAGATTTGAAGGTTTTCATCTATCTATCTATCAGAGAGCTGCCAGCAATGACCATCAAATTCTCATCAAGTCTTGGGTTTCCACGGTAGCCAGAAAGATAGAGAAAAGGATTCTGAGAGAGGCTGAGGTTCTGTAACTCTGCAATCTGCCAAGACATCTGTGACTAACAGGTGAGAAGAAAAGAGAGAGTAGCCTTTCTTCTCAATATGCAGACATGAGCATCTACCTCATCCCTGATGAACAACTGTTGGAATGATAGAAGAAAATCTCCATTTAAGAGAAAATAGGGGCTGGAGAGATGGCTCAGAGGTTAAATAAGAGCACTGACTGTTCTTCCAGGTCCTTAGTTCAATTCCCAGCGACCACATGGTGTCTCACAGCCATCTGTAATGAGATCTGGTGCCCTCATCTGACCAGCAAGCAGACAGAGAGAACACTGTATACATAATAAATAAATAGATCTTTTTAAAAGAGAGAGAGAAAAAAGAGAGAATAAATAATCAGGAATTATTTATGAAGCACCCTTCCAGGATAAACCTTGTCCATTAAAAGGTTAAAATAGAACCTTTAAGGTAAAACTTATTCTCACTGGGGATGGAGAGATGACTCAAATGGTTAAGAGTACTGCCAGCTCTTCCAGAGGATCTGGGTTTGATTCCTAGCACCCACTGGCAGCTCACAGCCATCTGTAATGCCAGTTCCGGGGGATTCAACACCCTCTTTTGGTCTTCAAGGGTATCAGGCGTGCATGTGGTATCCCAACATATGCAAAGACAAAACACCCATGTGAAGAAAATAATTTTTTTATTCTTGCTTCAAGAGTGAGAAAATAATATATTTTTAGAAACTTTATTCTATAAAAAAATTGTATTTTCTGTCTTAGCTTTTACCACTGCTGTGATGAAATACCAGACCAACTACAACTTGGGAAGGAAAGGGTTTCTTTCCCTCACAGTTCCATATAATAGTTAATCATCAAAGGCAGTGAGGGCAGGAACTCACATGAGGCAGAACACTGGAGGCAGGAGCTGATGCAGGGGCCAAGGAGGGATGCTGCTTACAGGCGTTCTTATCATGGCTTGCTTAGCCTGCTTTCTTATGGAACTCAGGGTCACCAACCCAGGGATGGCATGACCCACAGCGAACTGTACCAACCCCCCTAAACCATTAATTAGCCTTTAACCCTAGCACTTGGGAGGCAGGGGCAGGCAAATCTCTAAATTTGAGACCAGCCTGGTAGGAAGGGAAAGACAGTGCATTGCAGGCTTGCGTACAACTCAGTTTTAGAGGTATTTCCTCAGCTGAGGTTCTTTCAGGTGACTATAGCTTGTGTCAAGTTGGCATAAAACTAGCCAGCGCAATTGATCCTTTGTCAACTTGACACACAAACACAACACTATTAAGCCATAACCTTTCCTTTCTTGCTCTTCCCCAAGATTACACATTAATATCAAGATTACAATATTAACAATCCGAATTTTAAAAATCCCACAGTCTTTACAAATTCAAACTCTTAAAAAAATTCAGTCTTTTTAAAACAGCCATTCTCTATTAAAACCCAAAGTTTCTCAATTATGAGCTCTTACAAAATAAAAAATAAATACTTTTTTACTTCAAGAGGGAAGAATCAGGGCACAGTCCCAAACAAATCAAAGCAAAACCAAACTCCAGCCGGGCAGCATCTCTGTGAGTTCAAGGCCAGCCTGGTCTACAGAGCAAGTTCCAGGACAGGCTCCAAAGCTACACAGAAAAATCCTGTCTTGAAACCTCCCCATCCCGAAAAAGAAAAACAAACTCCCAAAGTGTAAATAACTCAACATCCAATGGCTGGGATTCACTCAGTCTCCTGGGCTCCTCCAGGTTTCTTGGGTCACTTTTCTGACTCCACCCTCTCTACAACATTACAACACACAGATTGTTTTCTAGGCTGTAGTTGGTGCCACTCCACTGATGCTGCCATTGTTGCTGATCCACTCATGGTCTTGCATCTCCAAAATTCTGGGCTCTTCTGCTGCAACCGAGGCACTTTCACCTATAGCCTCCATGGTAGTTTGAATGTAATTGACCTCTAAAGTTTATAGGGCTTGGCACTATTAGGAGGTGTGGTCTTGTTGGAGTGAGTATGGCCTTGTTGAAAGAAGTGTGTCATTGTGGGGGCAGATTTCCTATGTTCAAGATACTGTCCAGTATCTCAGTCCATTTCTTCTTGCCTTCCAATTAAGATGTAGCCAGCACCATGTCTGCCTGCATGCCGCCATGCTCCCTGCCATGATAATGGACTGAACCTCTGAACTGTAAGTCACCACTTTAGTTCAATGTTTTCCTTGATAAGAGTTGCTTGGTCATGTGTCTCTTTTTTTTATATATATTTACTTTTTATTATGTATACAGTGTTCTGTCTGCATGTAAGCCTGCAGGCCAGAAGAAGGCGCCAGATCTCATTACAGATGGTTGGGAGCCACCACGTAGGTGCTGGGAATTGAACTCAGTGCTCTTAACTGCTAAGCCATCTCTCCAGTCCCTTCATGTGTCTCTTCATAGCAATAGAAACCCTAAGACAGACTCTCATACGCCCTCTTCCTGGTGCCAAGCCTCAATTTCTCTGCATGACCCCTTCAATCCTGGGCTTTCAGCTGCTACTGAAGCTGTACCTTTGCCAATGGCCTCCTGACCTCTCACAGCACCAACCCTCAGCTGCTCTCCGTGACCCCTGAATGCCTTCAAAATCAGTACCACTTGGGTGACTCTTTTTTTTTTTAAAAAAAATATTTACTAGTTATGTATACAATATTCTGTCTGTGTGTATGTCTGTAGGCCAGAAGAGGGCACCAGACCTCATTACAGGTGGTTGTGAGCCACCATGTAGTTGCTGGGAATTGAACTCAGGACCTTTGGAAGAGCAGGCAATGCTCTTAACAACTGAGCCATCTCTCCAGCCCCCACTTGGGTGACTCTTACACTACCAAGTTGGGCTGCCGGCTTGAGGGACAGCCTTGGCCACCTCTTGACACAGTTTCTATGTTAACTCTGAGGAAACACTTCCCAGATTCACCTCAGTGTGCTGGTCTCTTCTTCCTTCTCCTTCTTCTCATTTTCCAAGACAGGGTTTCTTTGTATAGCCCTGGCTATCCTGGTCTTAGCTCTCAACACTCAATGCTTGTCTAGCCCAAAGTTCTAAAGTCCGTCCACAGTCCTCCCCAAAACAACATGTTGTGTGTGTCACAGCAATACCTACTATCCTGGTACCAACATGTCTTAGTTAGGCTTTCCAGAGCTACGATGAAAGACCATGGCCCAAAAGCAAGGTGGGAGGAAAGGGTTTATGTGGCTTATACTTCCACATCACTGCTTATCAATGGAAATCAGGACAAGAACTCAAGCCAGGCAGGGACCTTGGAGGCAGGAGACTATACTAGATTTCTCATCATGACTTGCTTAGCCTGCTTTCTTATAGAACCCAGAACCACAATGAGCTGGATCCTCTCCCCATCTATCAGTAATTAAGAAAATGCCATACAAGCGATCTTATGGAGGCATTTTCTCAATTGAGGGAGGAGGTGCCCTCCTTTCAGATGACTATAGGCTGTGTTAAGTTGATTTAAAACTAATTAGTACAGCCCTGTTAGGAGTAAACCTGAGGCCCCGCCCATGATAGTCACGTGCTTACAACAATTTTCATTTTTGTTGTTTGTTTTGATAGACCAGATGGTCTGGAACACCTCTGCCTTCTGAGTGTTAAGATTTAAGGCATTCCCACTGTGCCAGGCCAGGTCTGTTGGCTTCCTAAGCAGACAGGGCATTTTGACCAGGTACTTCCACATGGCTGAGTAAGCGTCACTACTACTCACTTCCAGAAAGTCTTTGTCAACCCTAACTAAAGCTCTGTGTTCATTAAGCACTGACTGCCAGCTCTACCTTCTCCCAGCCTTTGGTAACTTCTATTTTACTCTCTGTCTCTGAATGAACTGTCTAATAACTTATAGAAACCGAGTCACATAGTATCTAGAAAAGCTAGCTATGGTTGACACAACCAAGCACCTAACTTCTTACCCAGTCTTACCCAATGCACAAATGCATACATCCTTCCTCAGGCACCTGGCTGACTTTACCTCCCCAGCGCTGGGATTGCAAGCACAGACCACCATGCCTGGGTATTTTTATATGGGCTCTGGAATTCTAAGGCCAACAAGAAGGAGAGCTGGATAAGAAAATGATGATTTGAAACAATTTATTTGGGGGGAAATTTGCAGGCAGGGTCACTTTAAGAAGGGAACCCATCCATCATCTGCTTACAGGCTGGAGTAAGCATATGGCAGAAGGGAGGTGTGGAGAGATGAAAAAGTGTCCTTCTTGAAAGGTGGACATTGGCCATCGCCAGGAGTGACCAAAGAATGGTGAGTGGTGAGGGAAAGAATGCCAGGTGACCCACAAACATCTCCTGAGGTCAGCCTTTGTCAGGGGTCTGTGGGAGGAACCCAGGAAAACAAGTCTGGAATGCTAATTACAGTGGCTGGAGGAGGCTGGGGAGGGGGAAACCTGCCATAATTTAACCAAAATAGAGAAACTTTTCAAAGTGCTGTGGTCCCAGCAAACAGGGGGAGCAAGCTGAAAGCCTTTTGTTGCCAAGCAAGCCCTTTACCAACTTCGCTAGCTCCTCCCTCCCCAACGCCTTGCTCCTTTCTTAATTTTTTTAGACAGAGTCTCACTCTGGCTAGCTGGAACTCGCTCTGTAAACCAGGCTGGCTTCATACTCATAGGAATCTGTCTGCCTCTACCTTCCCAGTACTGGGATTAAAGTCATGCACCACCACACCTGGCTCCCTTACTACCCTTTGAAAGAAAGCAAGTGACGAGCTTCCTGCACCAGAACACCTCTGTGCTGGCTGCCAGAATGAACACCTAGGGGGATTTTACAAGTTATGAATGGAAAATAAAAGTTCTGAATTGTCAGGGGTTGGGAGCAAGAAATAATTATATATTATATATATATAATTTCATATATATTATATATAATATAATTTCATATATATATGAATGAAGCAATCCTTGAACTCAGACTTGTCAGAGCATGCTGATGCTCACCTCTGCTCCCAGCTCTGAGAATGTCAGGCCAGTCAGGGTTGCACTAGCAAGACCCTGACTCAGAAACAAACATTTCTCATATGGGGCTTGGTAAGTACAGAGGACCCAGGGTCAGCAGTTAAGAAAGTAGTGTTTTTCTTTTTTTCTAAAAATATTTATTTATTATGTGTACAATATTCTGTCTGTGTGTATGTCTGCAGGCCAGAAGAGGGCACCAGACCTCATTACAGATGGTTGTGAGCCACTATGTGGTTGCTGGGAATTGAACTCAGGACCTTTGGAAAAACAGGTGATGCTCTTAACCACTGATCTATCTCTCCAGCCCCAGTATAGTGTTTTTCTATAGGAGCCAAGTTCAGTTCCAGCACCCACCCCTCTGATACCCAAAGACACTTTCATTCATCTGCATGTGCGCATGTGCACATACACACACACACATACACACACACACACACACACACACACACACACACACACACCTACCGCATAACTTTTCTTTTTTTTAACTATGAGAATTATTGTGGCAGAGGAACACCTGGTCTGTCTCTCTCTCTCTTGGGCAAGAGTCTGGGATGCAGTCAGAGAAACTTTATCTTCCAAGATTATCAAACTGGGCTGGAGAGGTGGCTCAGCAGTTAAGAGCCCTGGTTGATCTTGCAGAAGCCTCGGGCTCCGTTCCTAGCACTCTCATTAACTGGTTCTAGGAAAATCCATACCTTCTTCCTAGGCACCAGGCATGCATGTGCTGCGTATTCATAGAAAATACATACATACATACATACATGTAGGCAAAACACTCAAACACATTTTTAAAAGGCTAAGAAATATGTCATTAAGGTGACTTAATCCTTGTGCAATTATAAAATATTTCATACAAACCTGAAGCATAATGCTTGCTCCACACCTGGGTTGTACCATAAAGCCTGTTGTTCTAGTGTTAGGTAAAAAGACAGTAGCTTGGAAGCCTTCATAGATGGACTCGCTCAGAATCAGAGCCCGACTCACCTCCTGTTTCCTTGGTGATACTAGAAAGGGAAACGTCATAACTGCACCTCCTTAAATTTACAAAATATTGGAACTCTGGAAATATCTGCTGTTTATTGAAGTCTATTAAGGGAAACCTATTCATCCTGGTCAAAGGCTAGACTCTGGGTTCACCCTTTGACCCTGGGTGGAGTCTTGACAGTTCCAGCTTCCCCAAACATTAGGAACCATTGTCCCCTCCTTTAAGAGTTAATCCAAACAGATTCAACACAATGTGCATCAAAATACCAGCAAAATTCTTCAAAGACCTCCAAAGAACGGTACTCAACTTCATTTGGAAAAGCAAAAAAAAATGCAGGATAGCCAAAACAATCCTGTACAAGAAAAGAACTTCTGATGCAAAGCAAAACAACTCTGAGATTCCATCTTACACCTATGACTGGCCAAATTAAAAAAACACTGATGACAACTTATGCTGGAGAGGTTGTGGGAAAAAGGGAACACTTCTGCATTGCTGGTGGGAATGCAAGCTGGTACAGCCCCTTTGGATGCCAGTATGGTGATTTCTCAGAAAATTAGAAAACAACCTTCCTCAAGACCCAGTAATACCACTTTTAGGTATATATCCAAAGGATGCTCAATTGTGCCACAAGGACATGTGTGCTCAACTATGTTCATAGCAGCTTTGTTTGTCATAGTCAGAACCTGGAAACAACCTAAATGCCCCTCAACTGAAGAATGGATAAGGAAAATGTGGTGCATTTACACAATGGAGTACTACATAGCAGAAAAAAATGACAGCTTGAATTTTGCAGGAAAATGGATGGAGCTAGAAAACATTATTTTGAGTGAGGTAACCCAGACACAGAAAGACAATTATTACATGTACTCACTCATAGGTAGTTTTTAAACATAAAGCAAAGAAAGCCAGCCTACAAACCACAATCCCAGAGAACATAGACAACAATGTGGACACTAAGAGAGACTTACATAGATATAATCAACATTGGAAGTAGAAAAAGACAAGATCTCCTGAGTAAATTGGGAGCATGGGGACCTTGGGGGAGGATTGAAGGGGGAAGGGGAGAGGCAGTGAGGGGACCAGAGAAAAATGTAGAGCTCAATAAATATCAATTTAAAAAAAGTCGCCAAAGCCGGGCGGTGGTGGCGCACGCCTGTAATCCCAGCACTCGGGAGGCGGAGGCAGGCGGATCTCTGTGAGTTCGAGACCAGCCTGGTCTACAAGAGCTAGTTCCAAGACAGGCTCCAAAAGCTACAAAGAAACCCTGTCTCGAAAAACAAAAACAAACAAACAAAAAGAGTTAATCCAGGCAATTCTAGTTTGCATGCCAAGTTGTAGACCTTGTCCCAAGTAAAACAAAAGTTAATCTAAATAAACCTGTCTGTCAATTACCCAGACTGGAAAAATGAAACAATCCCTTCCAGAGACGGCAGAAAACAAGATAACATCACTCTGGCCATTGCCCACCTTGGCTTTATGAGAGTAGTTTCGCTGAACTGGCCCCTTTGGTAATTGTACATCCTCCCTCTTAAGAGTTCTTTGCATTATTCTGTAAAAACTCTGCCTTAGACCTGGAGACCATATGTTGCTACTGTAGAGGACCTGGGTTGAGTTCCCAGCACCTGCATGGGTGGTAATTCACAATCACCTGCATACATCAGCCATGCATACGGAGCACAGACATGCTTGTGGGCAAAACACTGGTATCCATGCTAAAATAAACAAATCTAAGAACAAAATACGCCTCTGACCTTTATGCTCTATTCTGTTCTTGCCTGAATTTTTTCAGTGAAGATCGCAGGGACCAAGGAGCCAGAGGAACAGACATAAAGGGAAGCCAGAGGGGCTAGAGAGATGGCTCAGTGGTTAAGAACACTTGTTTTTCTTGCCAGGGCTCCAGTTGGGCAGTTCACAGTTTTCTGTAACTCCAGCTAATACCCTCTTCTGACCTCCTTGGGCCCTGGAACACGTGTGGCATTCACTCATACAGATACACACACAAACACATAAATAAAAGTAATAAAAGGAAATCTTTAAAAATACAACCAGAGAGGTTTTCTTTTCTTTTCTTTTTTTTTTTTTTTTTTTTT
>NC_022015.1:68915994-68917819 GCF_000317375.1 Microtus ochrogaster | reverse complement strand
CTGGAACTAGCTCTTGTAGACCAGGCTGGTCTCGAACTCACAGAGATCCGCCTGCCTCTGCCTCCCGAGTGCTGGGATTAAAGGCATGCGCCACCGCCGCCCGGTGCAGAGAGGTTTTCTTAGTTTTAATTAAATATTTTAGAGGCAGAATCTCACTATGTAGCCCTGGCTGACATGGAATTTGCTGTGTAACCCAGCTGGCCTGGAACTCTGAGATCTGCATCTGCTTGAGTGCTGGGATTAAAGATGTGCGCCATCATAGCTAGCTCTCAATTTGTGTGTGTGTGTGTGTGTGATATGGATGTGTATGGGCACATGTATACCACTGTACCGTGTTTGGAGGTCAGAGGACAACTGGCTTTTATTTGTTTCTTGAAACAAAACAGGCTGGCCAGAACTCACTATATTGACCAGGGTGGCCTTGAACACACAGAGAATGCAACACCACATCTGGCAAAGGACAATTTTTGGAAGTCTGTGCTCTACTTTCACTGGGAATCTGGAAATGGAACTCAGGTCATCAGGTTTGTACCGCAGGCACCTTTACCCGCGGAGCTGTCTTGCCAGCCCACAAGGAGAGCTTTGAAGTCAAAAGCCCCAATAGGCTAGACTCCGGCACTACCCCAGTTAAAGAGACAAGGGATGCTAAAAAGCAGAGAGAAATTTCTTCACTGTGGCCACACTGTAAAGAGAAACAAGCTAGTCAAAAATCTTTGATGAAGACTTACTTTGTCTGGTTGTCGTCTCCTTGGTCCTTGTTCCAGCCAATAAAGTCCAAAAAACAGTCCTCACGGCTTTAGGGGGGACAAGTTCTCAGGAAATAAGTACTTCGGCTTCTGGGTGTGGCCCCACCTTAACTGCGACGGTCTTCCGGCCCGCTTTCTCAGAATCCAAGGTGATTCCAAGGAAAGGTCAATCACCAGGTCTGCTTTCTGTGCCTTCGGACCGCGTGAAGGGAAAAATCTGGAAGGGAGGCAAGGTATCAGGCTCCCTCCCACTTTTACCACCAGCAGGGCCCAAGTAGGAGTCGGTACGGTTTAGCAAAAGATGTTTCTACAATGCTTGTTTCAAAAGGACTAGAAATTTTAGGAAAAACAGACGATAAGGATAGAAGAAATTACTCTTTAATTTACTGTTGAAAACCAGGGTGTGGTGACTCACTCCATTAGCCCCAGCACTTGGGAGGCAGAGGCAGGAAGATCTACGTAGTGAGACTATCTCAGAGAACACTGTTGAGATGGGGCTGTGTCCTGCTCTAAATTGCTGCAGATTGTTGAAACAGTGATGTTTCAAGCTGTGCCTTGCCCAAGAATTAACCATTGCCATACTGTTTCGTAAAGCGCCTCCATTTTGGCTAAGCAGTGACAGTTCCTAAATGACAGTGGCTTGTCTTAACAGTTCTCCCCAGTAAGGCTGAGATGTTTCTTGGTCAACTGACATTCATTAACCTATTACATGCTGTGTTTCCTGAGCTATCCTCTCAGGGACTGACCAAGGGCTAATGTAATAAAAGGTCATTTTTCAGTTCCCCCATACCATTCCCTTTCCATGCCAGCCAAAAATAGGAAGTGGATTCTGGATTCTGATTCTTTTTGTTTTTGTTTTTTTCAAGACAGGGTTTCTCTGTGGTTTTAGAGCCTGTCCTGGAACTAGCTCTGTAGACCAGGCTGGTCTCAAACTGACAGAGATCCGCCTGCCTCTGCCTCCCAAGTGCTGGGATTAAGGGCATGCGCCACCACCGCCTGACTTCTTTCTTTCTTTCTTTCTTTCTTTCTTTCTTTCTTTCTTTCTTCCTTCCTTCCTTCCTTCCTTCCTTCCTTTTTTT
>NC_022015.1:68911770-68915894 GCF_000317375.1 Microtus ochrogaster | reverse complement strand
TTTTTTTTTTTTTTTTTGGTTTTGGTTTTGGTTTTCTGACATAAGTTTTCTCTGTGGCTTTGGAGCCTGTCCTGGAACTAGCTCTTGTAGACCAGGCTGGCCTCATAATTTACAGAGATCCACCTGTCTCTTGCCTCCCGAGTGCTGGGATTAAAGGCGTATACCACCACCACCACCTCTGCTGCCCAGTTTTCTTTTATATGTTAATATGCACCTCAATTAGTCTTTTGTCTTCCCAGGTTTGAAACCTAAAACTAACAATGCTTTGGTGGCGTCCGCCAACCTGTTAATCTGATTCCCTGGTGCGTGTGTTGAGGGACCAATAGTCAAAGATCTCCTGACTGTCCCAAGGGCCTCAGCTTGGTCCAGTCTCCACCCCTGAGGCCCTACTCACATTGCTGTTCTTCCATCTGCCCATTTGACCACCTAGACCAAATCCTGGTTTCCAGTCCTGTGGCCTCCATAGCCCCACACCTCACTTCTGCAGCTGGAATGAACCTTGAGACTCAGCTCAAACCAGTGACCTCCTTGGCTTGATTTTGTAGACACACCTTCCAGAGACCTACAACAAGATTGCTGGGCCAACCCTTCTCCTCCTGGCTCAACACATACCCCAGAGACCCACTCTGCATGGCTATCAGCTACTTCTGTCTCTCATGGCTCTTCGTAACTTCTAGAGCTCTGATGCAGCCTCTTTAACACTTTATAGGCATTCTATAACCTGTCTATAACCCAGTCTAAGAGTGGAGGTACCAGTATAGATATATTTACTTGTGTTTTGCAATGTGTGAGTCGAAAGTTAATATTAGTTAAGACTGGAATAAAAGTACCCGAGTTTGTCTTATACAGTTCATGTCAGGACGGCCGTGAACGGGCCTTATGAAGGCCTATTATGGAAAATTATTTCTCTGACGTGGTTGGAGACCTAACATTTCAAGTTAATCAAAACATCCTGGTTTAGAAGGTTGTTTCCCCTTAAGCCATATAAAGAAATAGAAGGCATAATTATTCCTTTACTGAGGTAATACACTCTTCTTCCCAGAATCCTTTCAGTGCATTGCTTACGAGCTGTAACCACACAGTTTTCTAAAATCTTCCTGCTTTTCTGAATTACTCAGAAAACTGTAACTTTCCCTTTTTTTCCCCTTCTAAACCTGCTATCCCTAGTAATTTGAGCTTCACACTCTACAGCAGTGGCTCTCAACCTTCCTAATGCTGCGACCCTTTAATACAGGTTTTATGGCGACCCCCAACCATAAAATTATTATTATTATTTTGGTTTTTCTTTTTTTTGTGGTTTTTTGAGACAGGGTTTCTCTGTGGTTTTGGAGCCTGTCCTGGAACTAGCTCTTGTAGACCAGGCTGGTCTCGAACTCACAGAGATCCGCCTGCCTCTGCCTCCCGAGTGCTGGGATTAAAGGCGTGCGCCACCACCGCTCGGCTATAAAATTATTTTCATTGCTACATCATAACTGTAATTTTACTTTTGTTATGAACTGTAATGTAAATACCTGTGTTTTCCGACGGTGTTAGGCCACTGCCCCCAACCCCAATACCCCTCCCAGAAGTTGCGACCCCACAGGTTGAGAACTCCTGCTCTAAAGCTTCCCTCCCTGCCATGTGACTGCTGGTCCACTTTGTGGCTGAGCTCCAAGGATAACTTGAATGGTATGGTTTTCTCTCTCTTTCTTCTGGGCATCTGCCAGGACTCACGGCTGGCCGCTCTGGGGGTTATCTTTTAAACGCTAATAAAACTGCACCCTAGCTTCTGTTTGAGTCCATTTTATTTTTTTCTTCTTAATCAACAAAACTAAGAACCCCAAGAGGAAACTCAGATTTCCCATAGACAGCCATCAAAGGAATCAGGAAAACTTGGCAAATGTCTGCTGGATGAAACTGGTATAGCTTGTTTGGTAAATTTCTTCCAGATGAAACAGGTGTAGCTTGTGATTTTACCATTAATCAGTGAACTCTGACGTTGTGAGAAGCCAGATATGCTGGTCTTTGCTTCTGACACAGTGTGCTCGCGACTATCATTCACCATGGTATAAGAACACCTTTATTTAGAACATATTTGCTCTCTTATTTTCCTTTACTGAGACAATGCTATATATTAATTATATTGTGATCATTTCAATCATCAAAAAATTGTGAAAGATTATGAAAGTGGGGGAAAAAAGAAAAAATTTACTTACTAGGAAGCCTGAGCACATCTCTTCTGACAATGCACATGTCTTTGGTTTATAGATATGCAAGTGTTTCTGATGAGTAGCGGGACAAATGAACCCCAGATTCCCAAGTGGATAAAATCAGTTTTGTATCTATTTATCTTAAAGTATCCCACTTGACCTATGCCCATGAGAATCTTTGAGTTCTCTTTTGAATTGGCTATCACACTTGGTTTTCTCATCCACTGATGGATTAGATTAAATTTTGATAGGTATTCATTCAGTTTATATTTGGGAGCGTCAAGATGGTACCTTAAAAAAACCCGCACTCTCTAGGTGGTGGGGCACGCCTTTAATCCCAGCACTTGGGAAGCGGAAGCAGGTGGATTTCTGTGAGTTTGAGGCCAGGCTAGTCTTATGAAGTGAGTTCCAGGACAGTCAGAGCTGTTACACAGAGGAAACCTTGTCTCAAAAAACCTAAAAAAACAAACAAACAAATAGAAAAACCCCGCACTCATGTATATGTATCTATATTCAGGTGCATGTGTGTGTGTGTGTGTCTGTATGTGTGTGCGCACACTTAAAAGTAATAGAATAAATCTTCCTTTTGGTTTTCGAGACAGGGTTTCTCTGGGTAGTGATGGTTGTCCTAGAAGACCTGTAGATCACGTTGGCCTCAAATCCAGAGGTCCACTTACCTCTGCCTCCCCCGTCCTGGGATTAAAGGTGTGAGCTACCTTTAAATCTACCTAGAGCAGATCTTTTAAAAATTCACTTTTTTTTTTTGTTTTTTGAGACAGGGTTTCTCTGCAGCTTTGGAGCCTATCCCTGGAACTAGCTCTGTAGACCAGGCTGGTCTCGAACTCACAGAGATCCGCCTGCCTCTGCCTCCCGAGTGCTGGGATTAAATTCACTATTGACACTCAGGAGGCAAAGGCAGGCGGATCTCTGTGAGTTTAAGGCCAGCCTGGTCTACAAGAGCTAGTTCCAGGACAGGCACCAAAAACTACAGAGAAACCCTGTCTCGAAAAAAAAAAAAATTCACTATTGAACAGTTTCTTTCTGGGACCTTGAAAATCCGGAGACTCCTGGTTTTATGAAGGAGTGGTGGCAGTCTTTAACCTGGTGGAGTCTTTCCTTTCATATGATATAAGATACTGTTGAGCCTGTAAGAGACAAGTGTTTAATGTCCACCAAAAGTATTTAATGTCCAGTGGTGGTGCACGCCTTTAATCCCAGAACTCGGGAGGCAGAGGCAGTAGATCTCTGTGAGTTCGAGGCCAGTTTGGTCTACAGAGCAAGTTCCAAGACAGGCTCCAAAGCTACAGAGGAACCCTGTCTCGAAAAACAAAAACAAGCAAACAAAAAATGTCCACCAAAGATGTCCTCGGTTTAGCAGCTTTTCCTGGAAGACTAGGGGCGGTGGCTGCTGCTGCTGGCCTTAGTCTGTGGTTGGGCTGGTCCTGTCACCTTCCTCAGTTTTCCCCAGATCAAATGCCTTGGGGGTGGCTAATTGTAGCTGGGGCGTGTCTCTTAACTGCATTGGAAATGGGCAATAGAGAGCCCATCCTTGTCCTTTCAAATCCCCTTAAGCATCAGTCACCCTGCGGAGTGGCAGTTGTGGGTAGGAACCAGGTTGCTGGGGTTTCAGAGTTCTCGCTCTACAGTAGTGAATGGCTCTAGAAGTTGGTTCCCTGTCACCCTCAGGGTGATCAAATTCCAGGTAACTCTGCTGATGAGGTCTTTTAGCTACGGAGGGCAGGGCAGGGCGGGGCAGGTCTTCCTTCTCCAAGCACTTCCCTCCTCAAGCCAAACCTGCTGCAGCCGCACCTTTAGGCTTAGCAGCATCAGCCCTTTGCTCTCCGGCTACTTCCATGGCTGCCTGTAAATTCAGGCTCTATTTGTGGGAACAGACCCACAAGGTAGCTCAGTTCCTTCCTCCCTCCCTCCCTCCCT
>NC_022015.1:68908217-68911450 GCF_000317375.1 Microtus ochrogaster | reverse complement strand
TGCTTCGGCTTTCTTTCTTTCTTTCTTTCTTTCTTTCTTTCTTTCTTTCTTTCTTTCTTTCTTTCTTTCTTTCTTTCTTTCTTCGATACAGGGTCTCTCTGTATGTAGCCCTGGCTGTCATAGAACTCTCTATGTAGATCAAGCTAGCCTTCAACTCATAGTGACTCATCTGCCTCTGCCTCCTGAGTGCTGGGATTGAAGGTGTGATCCACTAGGCCTAGGTTGGTAGCTCTGTTTTCAATAAGATGGCACCAGGCCCTGACCCCTGAGCTGAAAAGAGTGGCACCATGGGACCCATGTGCCAGAGGAATCACAATTGGACACAGGGCTTATGAGAGCTACAGGCCTGCTCTGAGGGTGGGATGCCAGCATCTCCTCACCAGGCCCCTTTGCATTGCTTTTCAGACGAGGCTTCTGGCTTCTTTCTCCCTGCCTGGGGACCACACTGCTTGAGCTGTGTCCAGCCTGATGTGTTTGTTACTCACCTCTTCCTCCACACTTCTCATCCTTCCTCCTATCACCTTTGTGGATTCCCAGAGTGCTGCCTCTTTTTCTTTGGAATAATTCCATCTTTTTTTCTTATTCTGACTCTTTACCAGGGGCCACAGAGGGCAGCTTCTAATCCACCACCTTCCTTGCCTGCCACGGGACAGAAAGACTTATTTTCATGACTCACCATCGATGTAAACAGCATCAGCGATGCCACTCAGCCAAGGACACGGATGGGTGACTGGAGCTTAAGGCTCAGCTTAGGACAGTCCTTCTGGGGCAGCGGAAGGTTGCTCAGAGCTGGGGCACTCAGAATGACAGGACCTTTGCACCACAGCTTAGCTGATATTTCTTATTGTCTCAAAGACATGTTTCTTGAGGGTCATCTCTGGAAATTCCACTTCTTTCATGGCAGACCCTTGCTTTGGAGTCTTCTGGCTCATGAGACCCTGTAAGGGTGAACTTTTTGCTGTGGCTTGCTTTGGAGACTTACCCCCTTTCCCTGGGTCTCCTGAGGCTTATACATGCATACTACATCCTACACCCAGCTTGTCTCTTAGCTGGGTGGTGCCGAGTCTGCCTTCTTCTAGGCATCCTGAAGGTCCTTGGAGACTGGCTTAGGCATCCTGAAGGTCCTTGGAGACTGGCTGGAATTTAAAGCAACAAATTAGTAATGAATGGATTCCAGGACATATTTAAAATGGCAGACCTGTCCTATCTACAAACCAAAATTCTTTTACTTTTTAAAAAGGAAAAGAAATTGATTATAGATTTCGCTCAGATTATGGATTTTGGAGATGAGTTCAGATTTAGGAGGCCTAAGGGTTACTTACATGTTACTCTTTAGACAGGTCAAAGCCCTTGAGAAGGCAAGCCCACCAGCACTAGCCTGGCAGAGCACAGCGCCCCCTAGTGGTGATCCTTGGCAGCCACTCTTCTCTCTAAAATTAATCTGACTCTTCGGAGCTGGCCCATGGTGGGTGAAGAAGCAACTGATCCACATTTTTACAACCTCTCTGGCTTCAGAGTTCTTGCATGTCTTAGCTTACAGTTTCCTTTTCTGTATGGTAAGGGCAACCAGCTAAACATGAGGTTTCATTTCTGGGCTTCTTTTTTTTTTTTTTTTTTTTTTTTTTTTGTGGGTTAAAGCCCCCTCCTAAAACTTCCCTGTAGTGCTTCCTGTTTCTCTTCAGGGGAAGAAGAAAACATAAGGAAAAATTTCTTGAGCAATGAGACGCGTGCCTTCTGTTAATTACAAGGCTTGAGGGTGCCCAGAAGGAAGATGTGCCCGGTTTAGAGGTTTCACCACCGACCTCTAAGAGGAACAGCATGCTTAGGAAACATTAGGATATTGCCTTTTCCCTGGTAACTCTTTTCTTCTTAATGATGAAAACCACGACACAGGCTGTTTGGGAAAAAGGACAGAGGAGCTTCTGCCCCATTAGTGGGACCCTACAGGTCTCTAGGTCTCACAGTTTCCATCCACGGTATTTCACTCTGCCTTCCGGCCTGGGTCCTGCCGCTATGCATGCTGCGGCGGTTATTGAAATGCAGTTATTCCGGCAGGAAAGTACGGAATGAACGAAGGACCCATTGATCACTTGGAACGCTCCTTCTGGTCCTTGGCGAGAGGGATCACGGAGCACATCACTCGGCAGTACTGAGACCAGCAGACTTAGTCCATCTCACAGGCAGGGTGGGTGTAATACGAGACTTCTGTGTGCCTTTCTGATAAGACCGCTCGCTGACAATGGCCATTTCAGAGGCTTACTGGCTATTTTTCCACTATGAACTTTTGTTCCTGTCTTTTGCACCTGTTTGCAGACTTCTTTTGTATTAATTTGAAAAAATTATTTATATACTAGCTGTCAGGTTTAAAGGAAACTTCAGTTCCCAAACTCCAAAGGACAGGTCAAGGAGCTCAACCAGGACTAACTACAAGGAGGGTTTCTTGTGCTCAGATAAAAGCCAGCATTCCTCAGGAACTTGTGAAACTGGTTCCCATCTACCAAAAAGAGTCATTTCCCTCACCCCTGGCAGAAGGAATATGTGGCTACCTGTGGTGCTTACTAGCTTATCAAAGCTCATGTTGGCCCCCCAAATCCCTCAGGATCAAAAGTACCTGTTACACATTTCAAAGTCTATGCTGGTACCCTAGTCCTTTCTCACCTGTTCCCCCACCTTAAGCTCGCTCTAGCTCCTCTGCCAGTCTCATTATTTGCTCACCCACCCTCTGCTCCTGCTTCTCTCAATGTGTTTTCTCTGTTCTACCTCGTGCTGGTTCCCCTCTCTCACAGATATTCTGAGGCCGTGTTCAGTCTACTGTTTTCTCTGCTCTGGACTCTTCCAGACGCCTCTGGCAGTTCTCTCTCTTATATTTACCTCCCCTTCACCATACCACGAAGTGGTCGTGCCATCAGCATAAGCTAGCAACACCTATACTTTGTCATAGTGTGCTAATGTTTCCTCCGCCTGCTCTTTGCCTGGACACTTTGTGGTGTGTTGTGTGTCTGTGTGGTGGAACTCATCTAGTCATTCATGGCTCCCAAGTTTAAAGTATTTCTCTCTCTCTCTCTTTTTTGGTTTTAGGAAACAGTTTCTTTGTGTAGCTCTGGATGTCCTGGAACTCACTCTATAGACCAGGATGGCCTCAAACTCAGAGATCTGCCTGCCTCTGCCTCCTGAGTGCTGGGATTAAAGGCATGTGCCACCATCAACTGGCTAAAATTTTTTTTTTTTTTTTT
>NC_022015.1:68904916-68908117 GCF_000317375.1 Microtus ochrogaster | reverse complement strand
GGCTGGTCTCGAACTCACAGAGATCCGCCTGCCTCTGCCTCCCGAGTGCTGGGATTAAAGGCGTGTGCCACCACCGCCCGGCTAAAATATTTCTTTAAAAGGGACATCATCACCTGGATGTGTGTGTTCAATTTTTGCTATTCTAGTGGTTCTCTGTGCTTTTGTTACATGTGTCTTTAATTTCCTAACGTTAGTTATTGCTTATACATGTGAATAGTGAATGGGAGGGCTTTAACTTCCTATTTTTTCAGATGAGGATTCACCTATCACATATACCCTGTTCAGAACCAGTATCAGCTGTCACAACCAGTTGGTGTATGGCCATAGCTAATAAAGACATGAACATAATTTTTTTATTCAGCAATTCTACTTTTATAAATATGCCTATAAAATTAAAAGCAACAGAATGTAACAGCTTACATGGAAAGATACATCTTGTATCATTTTTTGTGTCCTTTGAGTTAATATGGGATGAATATTTGAATACATTTATAAATCTGTACTATTAAATATTGCAGATTTTTAAAAAGAATTCTGTGCCTCTCTACATACCATAAATGTAAGTATTCTAGAAAAAAAGTATTCTGAATATATTGTTAAATGGAAAAATCTTATATGTGCACCTATGTCTTAATATACCATAAATGCCAAGAATAGTGATATATATATATATATCCCAGTTTACTAGGGAGGCTGAGGCAAAAGATGGTTGCTTGAGCCTAGGTGGACAAGACCAGTCTGGGAAACAGGAAGAGCCCATTTCAAAGACAAACAAACAAAGCAGCAAAACTCTCAACCATGGAAGGGCTATCACAGGTTCTCTTTGGAGAACCATTAGTTCTCCAAAGATGGGAAACTAGGATGGAAGAGTTAACATCACACATTTTGATTTTATAGACACATATTTTTACCATTTTAATAACCCACCAGAAATCCTATCTCATTGATTTGACTGATAGCTTGGTGCTGAGAAACAGCAGGCCAGGCATAGTGACATTACTCAGAAAATAAGACAGGAGAACTACTAGAGGCCAGCCTGGGCTACCTAACAAGAGCCTGTCTCGCAAAAGATAAAACAAAGAAGTTACACTACTGACTGGCTCATTTTCAGAAGAACAGAGAACGTGTTCAGCCCGGGGGAGCAAGAAGGACCAGCGTTCACATTTTCCACGTAGCAAGCCTGGAGGAGACTAGGAAGGCAGGTGCCTAGGTTTGAAAGGGAATAGCCATGCTCGTCATCTGAGTAGAAGCAGCCGATGGGCATCTCAGAGAGGCTGATTTTAGCACATGTCGCAATTTCAAATCCCTAGAAGTGTCCAAAAATTGAATCAGCTGTCACACGGAGTTTGAGTTTTTCCGTTGCTAGAAATATCAAGCTGAGGCTAGGTGACCATCTGTCGTGTGTGCCATGGAAGAAGCATCTAAATTTAACTGGAGGTTGAACTAGATAATTTTTCACATCCTTCCAGTGCTAAAATCCTAGGAGTTTGACACCTGAAAACTTTGTTGATATAGGTAGAGGCAGGCGGATCTCTGTGAGTTTGAGACCAGCCTGATCTACAGAGCTAGTTCCAGGACAGGCTCCAAAGCCACAGCGAAACCCTGTCTCGAAAACCAAAAAAGAAAGAAAGAAAGAAAGAAAGAAAGAAAGAAAGAAAGAAAGAAAGAAAGAAAGAAAGCCATGAATAGAGTATCCTTAGAAGGAGGCTATGGATGGGACAGATCAGAAACCCATGTGTGTTGTGTTCCTAGACTATCTTACTTCTATCAGTAAGTATTAATGTTGCAATAAACACTTATTAGAAATAAATATTTCTACAATTTTTCCTTTTTAACCTCAGAGATTTCCTTTAAAGAATAATCTCCTAACCCCCTTGACGACAAGCACAGGTATACAAAACCCAGAAAAAGATTCTGTAACCATCCTGGCAGGAATAAAGGTACTTTCTATTTTTCTCCTCTCTTTTTCTCCTTTAAGACAGTACCTCACTGTGCAGCCCTGGCTGACCTTGAACTCACTCTGACCCACCTGCCCTCTACCCTCCAAACGCTGAGAGAGATTGAAGGTGCTC
This sequence comes from Microtus ochrogaster, assembly GCF_000317375.1. Taxonomy (NCBI): domain Eukaryota; kingdom Metazoa; phylum Chordata; class Mammalia; order Rodentia; family Cricetidae; genus Microtus; species Microtus ochrogaster. Next base: position 68,906,045 of record NC_022015.1, on the reverse strand, counting down.
CCGTCCTGCCTTGCTGAGGATGAAGATATTCTAGGGGGATATTGTGCCCTTCCCTGTAGCTTTCAGACTTGTTCTCTTTGTTCGGATTTATCTCAGGCTTTTGAGATGATGGAATTTCCCTAGAAGCCTGACACTAGGGAAAGGAAAGGGGTGGGGTCCTGCCAGCCAGAGGGAAGTTTGTCTTCCAGAAAGAGATGCCACGTAGCTCTGACAACTTGCCAAACAACCTTGCGAGGGAGATGGGACTCAGATAATGATGCCAGGCAGACACACTTTGACAGGGACTGTTTAGATATTCATACCCTTTGCCCTCTGTTTAAACCTGAACTTCACGTAAGGACTGGAAGAGGGCTCAGGGAGGGGTGGCTCACGGTACCTCTTGTTCCTCTCCCCAGTGGAATATTGCTTTTCATTGTTACCTGTTTGTTTCATTGTCCTGTGGGGCTCGGCCTGTGAGGGTGGCCAGGGCCAAGGCTGTGACCCCAACAACTTCCATAACCGAGTAGTTTCTTTCTTTTTCTCTTTTCATTTCTTCTCCTTCCCTTCCCTTTCACTTTCGGTATGGTATATGCTTATGGGTGTGTGCGTACTGATTGTGATTGGAGACCAGAGGTCACCATTAAGTGTGTATGGTATATGCTTATGGGTGTGTGTACTGATTGTGATTGGAGACCAGAGGTCACCATTAAGTGTGTATGGTATATGCTTATGGGTGTGTGTACTGATTGTGATTGGAGAGCAAAGGTCACCATTAAGTGTCTTTATCATTCTCCACCCCAGTTTTTGAGACAGGATTTTTTGCTGAACTAAAAGACAACTGATTAAGACAAAATCCTTTAAAAAGATGTTAAACATTTATTCTCAATCTCTCTCTCTCTCTCTCTCTCTCTCTCTCTCTCTCTCTCTCTCTCTCTCTCTCCCTCTCTTCCCAGCTGAAAGAATTTGTAAGCTGCATACCCATACTACAAGATATGATAATGAAAGCCCTTTGGATATAAAGAAAATGTGAATCTATACAAAGAAAATTTTAAACATTTATAAACATTTTTAACTGGGGCTGGAGAGATGGCTCAGAGGTTAAGAGCACTGACTGCTCTTCCAGAGGTCCTGAGTTCAATTCCCAGCAACC
>NC_022015.1:68903145-68904396 GCF_000317375.1 Microtus ochrogaster | reverse complement strand
CATGGAGGCTGAACCCTGTGTACATAATAAATAAATAAATCTCTAAAAAAAATAAATAAACATTTTTAACTTTTATGTGTGTTGGTGTTTTGCCTACACGTATGACCGTGTACCTCTTGCATGTCTGATGCCTGCAGAGGCCAGAAGGGGCGTCATCGGACTTCTTGGACTTGGGTTAATGGTGGTTATGATCCTCCCTGTGGTGCTGGGAATCTCACCTCAGTTCTCTGGGAGAGCCAGCGCTCTTAACCACTGAGCCATCTCTCCAGGCTTCTACAAAGGAAATTTTAAATTGACAGACCAGAGAGCATCAGAAATGATGATTCTGTGAGTAAATACATATGATCTCTGTCTTTAAGTAAAGAAACTTTAGTGTTACAAAAATAAAGTGTGTTGCCATGGTAAAGGTTGAAAGGCGAATGGAAGCAAGTTTACAAGATTTTTATGCTCTCTGTGAAGCAGTGTATCATTTTAAGGAAACATGTGATAGGCAGAAGATGTATATTATACAGTCCCCAAAACACTAAAATTAAAAAGGCAAAGAAAGTAAACAAGGAAAGAAAATAAGTGGGATCATAACAAATATTTATCTAATTTGAAAATAAAAAAGGAAAAAAGTAGGCATATAGTATATTTACCCTTAACTATATCAGCTGCTTTATTAAATATAGATGGTTGGAATTTAAGGTCAGCAAGCCTTAAATTTATGACCTGTGACCTGAGACCAAATCATGATTATTGTCTGTTCATGTAGTACCCACAAACTAACAGGGAATGCTGTTATTTATTTCTCTATTGTGGCAAAGAGAGCTGAGCTTAGGACCTCACATATGCTACCTTCTTCCACCCCTCTTTTCAGCTTTTTAATTTTTGAAATGTTCTCATAAAAGTTCCCCAGATTTGTTTTGACCTAACTCTGTAACCCAAGCAGCCCTTGAACTTTTGATTCTTTTGCCTCAGTGTCCTATGTATCTAGGAATATATAGTCCTGCTCCACTAGGCCTGGTGGGGTTTTAAGTTTTTATAATTTTAATTTTAAATGTTGCCTGTGTGTATGTCTGTGCGTGTGTATTCTAGTGATGCCCACAGAAACCGGAAGAGGGCATCAGGTTTACCTGGGACTGAAGTTACAGACGATTGTGAACTGCTATATACATGCTGGGAATCAAACCCAGGTCCATATGGGTTCTGGGAGTCAAACCCAGGTCCATATAGGTGCTGGGAATCAAACCCAGGTCCATATAGGTGCTG
>NC_022015.1:68901411-68902975 GCF_000317375.1 Microtus ochrogaster | reverse complement strand
CTTATGGGTGCTGGGAATCAAACCCAGGTCCATATAGGTGCTGGGAATCCAACCCAGGTCCATATAGGTGCTGGGAATCAAACCCAGGTCCATATGGGTTCTGAGAATCAAACCCAGGTCCATACAGGTTCTGGGAATCAAATCCAGGTCCAGAGCTTTTAACTGCTGATCTATCTCTCCAGGACCTCTTTGACCATTTTAAAATGGATTTGAAGGAGAAAAATGAGGACACAGCTCTCCTAGGTGCGGGTTGAGGTGTGGTACTTGCAGATAATGAGGAAGAGCACAGACAGAGGCATCTAGAAGTGTCCATACTGAACCTGACTAGTTGACTGAACTGGGCCATGAGAGGGCGGGTGGAGTGAGAGAGGAGAGGAGAGAGGAGGAGACCAAGAGAGGAACCAGGAGCCAAGAGAGTGTCAAGACCTAAGAGGACACATAATCCAAACTGCTGAGGTTATATAGGAATCAGGGAAGCTGGCGGAAGAGAAGGGAAGGGAAGTTTAAGACAATATAGTGCTGGGATTAAAGGTGTGCACCACCACCTCCTAGCAAGGACTGCTTATTGTTAAAAGTCTTTTGTTTTCAAGATTTATTTGGAGGCTTGAAAATTGGCTTAGTGGTTAAGAGCACTCATTTTTGTAGGGGACCAGTTCTAGGAGTCCTAACGCTCTCTTCTGACCTCCTCTGGCACCAAGCAAGTATGTTTGCACATTTATACATTCAGGCAAAGCACTTAGACATGTAAAATAAGTAAATCTAAAACCCTTCAGATTTCTTTGTTTAAGTGTGTGTGTATATACTTGAATGTAGTCCTATGCCTGTGTACACACAGAGGCCTGAAGAGGTAGCCACATCCCTCAATTTAGGACAGCCTCACAATTGTACAGTAAGTACTCTTAACTTCTGAGCCATCTCTTCAGCCCCAAGCAACTGATTTTTGGCAAACCTACAGCCACAATTCTCTGTAGCAAAGCTAATTTTTTTTTCTTTTAAGAAATGGTGTTGAACCAACTTAGGTATTTACATTTTAGCAAATTTATTTTGTTGGGAGCCAATTTCCTCCTAAAATCATTGCAGTAACCATCACCCTGGGGAGTCTACAGAGAACCCAGACCCATAATTGTGTTAGGAATAGTTCTATTGACAGAGCCTACCCCACACCCAAATTGGCTGATGGAGAGCTATCTGTTAGTGGAACCCACCCCACATTCCAAACTATCTAGGGAACTAGGTGTGGCAACTTGTGACTTCTTGGCCTACAGTGACCTGACTGAAGGTAACCTCCTGGCTATGTGACCAACGTGAACCATGTGGCAAGAGCTCAGACCCCTGTGCCCATCTCCCAACTCCTTACCATATATAAAGCTATACCCCATCTCTAATAAACGGAGGCTCTGACAAATGTAGCATGGCCTCCTTCTTCTTTTCTAGCCCATATCTTCCAGATAGCGCCTCTCCGGGACCCTGGAATAACTGAACTGCCAGACGGGTTACTAACCCTAGACGATGTAACCTGTCAAGGCAATTACAGTGGCGCCCGAACCAGTGACTCGGAGCACGG
>NC_022015.1:68895000-68896061 GCF_000317375.1 Microtus ochrogaster | reverse complement strand
TACAGCCACAATTCTCTGTAGCAAAGCTAATTTTTTTTTCTTTTAAGAAATGGTGTTGAACCAACTTAGGTATTTACATTTTAGCAAATTTATTTCATTTTTCTTATTCTATACCATACACAAACTTCCTTCAAAATATAACACGGATTAAGGGCTGGAGAGGTGACTCAGCTGTGAGATGCACTGACTGCTCTTCCTGAGGACCCTGGTTCGATTCCCAGCACCCATCCAGCAGTTCACAGCTGTCCATAATTCTTGTTCCAGGGAAACTGATGTCCTTTTTATGCCTTCCTAGAGCACAAGGCACGATAGTAGTATATAGACATACATGCAAGCAAAAAACCCATATGCATAAAATAAAAATACATTATAATTTTAAAAAAATGTTATTACAGCTATTAAACCTCTAAAACCAAACGTATTAAAAATTTATAGCCAGGCAGTGCTGGCACATGCCTTTAATACCAGCACTCGGGAGGCAGAGGCACGTGGATCTCTGTGAGTTTGAGGCCAGACTGGTCTACAAGAGCTAGTTCCAGGACAGGCTCCAAAGCTACAGAGAAACCCTGTCTTGAAAAACAAAACAAACAAACAAATAAAAAAATTACAATGTTGGGGACAGTTAAAGATTTCTCAGGCACAACCAAGTCATAAAAAAAACCAAATTGATGGACCTGAATATCTTAGCTTAGCTCTCAAATGGAGAGAGTTCAGAAAATGACAACATAGGCCAAAGATTTGCACGAAATCAATATCTGATAAAGAATATGTTTCTGGAGTATGTAAGGAACTCTTAAGTCCTGATAAAACAAAACCAAAAGAAACTGTACTTTTTTTTTTTTTGGTTTTTCTGAGACAGGGTTTCTCTGTGGTTTTGGAGCCTGTCCTTGTAGACCAGGCTGGTCTGCGAATTCACAAAGATCCGCCTGCCTCTGCTCCCAAGTACTGGGATTAAAGGCGTGCGCCACCACCGCCCGGCTAAGAAACTGTACTTAAGAAGGTGCATAAAAGCCGGGCGGTGGTGGCGCACGCCTTTAATCCCAGCACTTGGGAGGCAGAGG
>NC_022015.1:68886341-68894815 GCF_000317375.1 Microtus ochrogaster | reverse complement strand
ATGACTGTTTGCTTGTGTAACTGTCTCCTGCTCTCCTCCTCCACATGTTTACTTTATATGTATGTATGACTGTTTGCTTGTGTAACTGTCTCCTGTACCATGTGCATGCCTGGGACTTTAGAGGTCAGAAGAGGCTGTTGCACCCTCTGGAACTGCAGTTATGGACAGCTGTGAGCAGCTGTGTTGGTGTTGGGAAATCGAACCTGTGTCCTCTGCAAGAACAACAAATGTCCTCCATCCCCTGGACCCCAACTCTGAAAGGCTACATAAACTCAATCCCCTTCCTGCCCCCACTACTTGGGAAGCAGAGGTGGGCAGATCTCCATGAGTTCATAGGAGTTTGAGGACATCCTGGTCTAATAATGAGCTAAAATTATATAGTGAAACTCTATCTTAAGTGCATGTGTACTCACGTTTGAACACACTTGCAACTGCGCGCGCATGCGCGTGTGCGTGCGCGCTCGCGCGCGCACACACACACACACACACACAGCACCCGCATCAGAGAATAAGCAACTAAAACATAAGCCAGTGAGGGACATTTTAGATTCAAGCCATGAAACCAGGTTAACAGAGAAAATGCAGCACACCCATCAAATAGGATATTACTCAGCAATAAAAAGCAATTTGTCATATGTTGGAACAGGGTATAACTGTACACACACACACACACACACACACACACACACACACACACACACATCTCCCAGGCTGCTCATCAACTAGTGATTCTCCCACTTCTGTCTCCAAAGTCCTGGAGTGGCAGGCACTAGGCACCATGCCCAGTTGGGAATGGGTTATCACTATACATCATAGCAGGAATGTAAAACAGTTATGCCGAGGGGAGCAAATGAGCATAACTGTGAGCCCCCTTTGTCCCTGGATAAGACAGCAAGTGTGTCCGTGTTAGAGTTAGCTCGATAGCCAGCATTCCCCCATCCCTGTGTGTAGTACAGTGTTCTCCATATGAGCTCTCCTGGAAACTCAGCACCGACCTATAAACAAAGCCATAAAGGGGCTTTATCTCGGGCTTACCAAATTAGAAACTCTAAGGTAGTGGTTCTCAAATGACCCTTTCACAGGGCTCACCTAAGACCATCAATGTTTGCATTACAATCCATAACAGTAGCAAAATTACAGTTATGAAGTAGCAATGAAAGTAATTTTATGGTTGGGGTCGCCACAGCCTGAGGAACTGTATTAAAGGCTTGCAGCATTGGGAAGGTTGAGAACCATTTGCTCTAAGGGCTCAGGATGTCTGTGTTTCAGTTAGTTCTGATGCAGGCTAAGGTTTGAGAATGATTTCTCTAATAAATGCCATCAAATCTTACCTATCTATTGTCACTCTAGTCAAGGTCAAATTAAACAGCCTTTGCCATCTAAAATGGATGGGTGTTATTTGGAAATATCTGCAAAATCATGTCCCAGGTTGTGAAAGGTCAGAATGTGTTTGAGTTGTAGCGCTTGTGGTTTTGGGTCTCTAGACACCTGCACCTGGCGTGAACTCCTCCGTTGGATCACGGGTTGTCTGGGGCGTTCCTAGGACTTTTGGGATAGTGGAGGTCATTCAGACAATCAGAATGTCAGCTTCTAGGACAGTTTCTTTTTCTTAATTACTTGAAAAATTCTAAAGAAATCCCTATGCTCCATTCCCTCGTACCTCTCAGGAGGACTTGTGTATTAGGATAGTGGTTTGTCTTTACAAATTTACACACTAAGTTTGTAAAACAAAGTGGCCATTGTCGTGAGACAAGTAGAACAATTGTCATGCAGGTGAAGACCAAGCACCAGTTTTCAAGTTCAGTAGGAGCCCTTTCATCACTTGCCCTCCCAAGGGGCATCCTTTGTCCAGTTAGCCAGTCCTGCGCAGCAGAGGAAAAGCCAACATTCTGCCTGAGGTGGTTTGTGCCGTGTGGCTACAGGTGACTGATTCAAGAGCCACGTGGTTTCCTGGCTGTGAGAACTTAAGCAGTCCAAGGGTAGCTGAAAGGCAGCCCTCACTCGAATAGACCAGTTTTCTTCCTCTACCCGGAACCGTGGCACCGTCGGGAAATGGCTTTGGCTTTTCCAGCATAGAAAGCCCTCCCACGGAAGAGCTTAAGTTGCTATCGGTCCTTGTAGCAAATGAGGACTCTGTCAGATTTAATTTGATCCAGAAAAAAACCAAAACAAAACGAAACAAAACACATGATAGTTCTTGTACTTAAATTTCTTGGAACAAATCAAAAAAGGCTTAGGCAAATTTGTTTGCGTATGAGTTGTTACCAGATTTTGTCCAAACTGCACCTTTTCTCTTCTTTGGAGTTGTGGAATCAAAAATGAGACTGAATACAATAGGGAGGAGACTTTTGGTTTTGGTCAAGATTAGAAGTGGTGGTGGGGGGATAGTCCTTTTCTTTTCTTTTCTTTTTTTTCTTTTCTTTTCTTTTCTTTTCTTTTCTTTTCCAAGATAGGGTTTTTCTTGTGTCTCTTCTATGTAGACCAGGCCAACCTCTAACTCAGAGATTCGCCTGCCTCTGCCTCCTGAGTGCTGTGGAATTAAAGGCTTACGGCAGTATACCCAGCTGAGTGGGAGGTAGCTTTTCACCTAATGCTCTCATCTTTTGTGGGTTGGGATATTATAGATAGTAAAAGAAACTTGGGAGAGAACAGGCTATTAAAAGGGAGAAATAGTCATATTTTTTTGGGGTGCTGGGATCAGGCTATGCCTTGTTCTAAGTCCCTGGTTGCAGGCTAACCTTGACCAGGGAAAGGACATTTTATAAGCATCATTTGGCTTCCGGTTGGGTACAACTGCGGGAACAGGATGACTCTGAACCTCGTGTGAGTGTCCAGCCCCGCCCACAAGACACAGGCCAAGGAGTATTTCCCCAGACCTCCAAAGAGCACTTTCTATAAACATATCAGAGTCTACAAGGACCATATAGTTATGGGGGTGGCGGCGGCGGTGCGGGAGGAGTGGGGAGTCCAGTTTTCTCTGGCCTCGACCCCAGCAGCAGTTTGGTTCTTGTAATCCTGAAAAAGAAGGTTTCAGATATACAATAAAAAGTAATAGTTGAGAGATTAATTAAGAGCAAGCAAGGAAGCAAGAGTGTGAAAGTCTTTAGAAAAAGGATCGGGGGCTGGAGAGATGGCTCAGCACTTGAGAGCCCTTGCTCTTTCATAGACCCCAAGCTCAGTTCCTAGTACCCACACTCTACCACTACTGTCCTTAGCTCCACTTCCAGAGGAGCCACTGCCCTCTTCTGGCCTCTGTGAGTGTTGCATGCCTGTGGTTCACAGACACACATACACTCAGGCGAAAGCACATGCACAACAACAACAACTAAATAAATTTTAATAAGGAAAAGAAAAACAGCTGGGCAAAGCCAAGTAAGAATGCAACTGGCAGGCCTGGGGCTTCTGTTTCTTGTCACTACCTGTACAGCTGAGTGAGTGGCCTGACTGGGGCGGCAGGGGAACGTAGAAACAAGGAACACAGATACAGAAAAGCTGGGATGGGGTAATGTGCTCTGATGGAGACGCCCCAACAGCAGCCTGGAACTCAGTGCTAGGCGGTTAGCTAATCTCGGTAGGGCGTCTCCATAGGGGAGCGGTCTCAGATTTCAGTCCTAATGGAGGAGGAGACTACTTGGACACTTTCGACACACTCTGGTTTTAGCCAAATGTTGTTGGGAGCCAATTTCCTCCTAAAATCATTGCAGTAACCATCACCCTAGGGAGTCTGCAGAGAACCCCACACCCCTAATTGTGTTAGGAATTGTTCTATTGACAGAGCCTACCCCACACCCAAATTGGCTGATGGAGAGCTATCTGGAGAGCTACCTGTTAGCGGAACCTACCCCACATTACAAACTACCTAGGGAACTAGGTGTGTCAACTCGTGACTTCTTGGCCTACAGTGACCTGACCGAAGGTAACCTCCTGGCTACGTGACCAACGTGAACCACGTGGCAAGAGCTCAGACCCCTGTGCCCATCCCCCAACTCCTTACCATATATAAAGCTGTACCCCATCTCTAAAAAACAGAGGCTCTGACAAATGTAGCATGGCCTTCTTCTCTCCTAGCCCATTTATCTTCCAGATAGTGCCTCTCCGGGACCCTGGAATAACTGAACTGCCAGACGGTTACTAACCCTAGACGAGGTAACCCGTCAAGGCAATTACAAAATGTCAACCATTCTCAGCTTAGTACCGGGACTAAGGGGAAGTGTTGCCATTCCTCTGCCCTGCCCCGGGCACGGGGGTGGGGGCATCGCCATTCCCACGGGTTTGAAGCTTTGTGGTCCTTGACATAGTGCGGCTCACATCAATACTACACGTTCACGCAGGACCTCATCAGCTCTTCACAATTTCTTCTCTGTTATCTCCTTCCTTGTGCTTGAGCAGAGAAAAGTCCAGTTTTTCGTCCTCACTATGGTTGGGGTTGCCCTACACTTAAAAAAAAAAAACCATGACTCCATGGCCTGAAGAAATGTAGGTTTAGTTGAGACAATTTAGCCTTTCCTTTCACGTACTCTGTGTGTGTGTGTGTGTGTGTGTGTCTGTGTGTCTGTGTGCCTGTATGCATGACTTGTGACTTGATTCCAGGCTGCTTCCATTCCATTGTTTCCTTTCTCTGTTACAGAGACAGTTTTTGTTGTTGTTTGTTTTTCTTAAGTCTACCCAAAACAAAATGGGATTGTCATTCTGTTTAAGATTCCCATTTTTTTTTTGAGACTGAAACTCACACATTCTGGTCCATACCCAGTTCCTCTGTCCCAGGTTCATTCCTTTGTCAGTTGCATGGAGGAAGTTTATGTTTTTGTTGGAGGTCAGCCTGGCGCTCCTACACACCTGTTAAACACTCCAACTTTGCACGCGGGCAAGAAGCTCTTGGGAAATCTCTGCTGCGAGGCCTGTCTGCCTAGGATCAAGGTTACAGTGTGACCTTTATTGATTTCCTCTTAGTTTCTCAGCATTCCTTCCTTATCTGTAAAAATGATAAACTCATTAACTACCTTGTAATCTCATATAAAAATAAGTATACCCATGTTTTTCTTAATCTTTTAAGCTTATATATAGATCAACATCCCTTGGACAATGTAGCTTTAAACAACACACACATAAACACACACACACACATACTGTTGAAAAAGTCTCTCTTGAGGAGGTTGCCTCAATCTCTTGGGTGTGTATTACTGAAAAGGGGGAGGGGGTTGTGGGTCCTTGGGTGTGTTGAGACTTTCTCATTTTAAGTGACCAGATCTCAGTAGGTTAGGGTGCTGGACCATCAGCAGCCACCAGAGCCACCCCAGGTGCAGCAATTTGAATGAAAGAGAACGGCTCATATAGGCTCACATATTTGAACACTTAGTCCCCAGTTGGAGGAACACTTTCTCTAACAAGGCTGCACTTCCTAATCCTTCCGAAACAGTCCACCAACGGAGGTCCAGGACTTCAAATATCTCAGCCTATGGGACCACTTTCTTTCTTTCTTTTTTTTTTTTTTGGTTTTTCGAGACAGGGTTTCTCTGTGGCTTTGGAGCCTGTCCTGGAACTAGCTCTTGTAGACCAGGCTGGTCTCGAACTCACAGAGATCCGCCTGCCTCTGCCTCCCGAGTGCTGGGATTAAAGGTGTGCGCCACCACCGCCCGGCCCACTTTCATTCAAACCACCATCTGGGCCTCGGAGGCTGCCTTGAACTGTGACCCTGGCGTCCTCTTCTGGCATTCTTTTGAGCTGGCTTCTCTTCTGGGTTGGATCAACAGGGAGAGCCAGCAGGACACTCAGGGCTGAGACGAGAACAACTGGGGGGTACATCTGTGGGGAGATGTGCCCCGGACTGGGGCTGAGGGCTTCTGCCACATCAGCCCATAGGGGAGACTTTCTCCACACTACCCGTCCTCCTGGCCTCGGAGGGTGGCATGACTTCCCCATCTTGTCCATCATTCCTCACAGGCGGTAGCAGCGTCCGGCTGTCTCTGACTCTCGGTGACCCAGCCTTGCCCATAGCACTGTAAGTAATCTTCTCATGGCAGTTCTTTCTCGTGAACAATCCGGGGGTGTCCGGGGGTGAGTTCTCTTCCCTGTTGGGCTCCCAGCGGCTTGCAGATATGAGCTAGCATAACACACAAAAAGAAAAGAAAAGCTAGTCACCAACGAGGATACGGCAGAATCCCCAACATGCACCCATTGGAGTTCGGCTGGAAATAGCAGGGAGGTGGACTCTTCCACCCGTTCGCCCGGGGCCAAGAATAAATAACTCCCGACATTATGAAGAAATGAGGACTCTTGTTTCTTGATGATGAATGTATAACTTGCTCCTCTATAGAGGCTTTGGGCGGAGCAATTTGGCAATTTTGAGAAAAATAAAAAATGTACACATCCTGAGTCATTTTTAAAGTCAGCTTTTCCTACAAAAACAAAGATTCTAAGAAGCAAGACTCTACAAATAAGCTTGTTTGTCGAAGAAAGGCCGAAAGTGGACTTAACCTACAGGTCAGCCAGAGAGCGATATTGTGTTAGAACTGGACAATAAAATATTAGACAGCTATTAAACCAAAGTAGCTCTGTGCCCAATGACCCAAAGGGACATTGTGCAATCAACAGATTGCGGAACATTGCAGGCAGTCTGCATGGTCGGGGTGGCCCAAAGCCTCTCTCAAGAGCCAGTCTCTTTTCCTCGGTAATAGATCCTTAAAATAGAGCCAGGCACATGACTAACCTACTTGACTCTGTTTCCAAGAAAATTGTGTATGGCTTTACAGTTCTGATCAAAGGGAAATGTTTCGATGTATGACCCGTGAGCCTTTCAGATTCTGTTTGTAGAGGAAGGAATGCCTTCTCCACAACCAATTTCCCCCTTACTTTTGATTGAGATCTAGACACTGTGTGAATCCTGCTGGGGGTGGGGGAGGCACCTGTGTGCCTGCTTGCATTCCGAGATGACACCTGAAAGTGGACCTAGCTCACCAGTATAGGGCCACCCACTTTGGAGCTGTTCTCTGGTACAGAAGTACATTTTCATCTTGAGTAGGCCATACATTGTTTGATTTCAAGAGCAGAATCTGAATCCCTATGCAGAATGTTCTGTTGTTGTTTTTTTATCAAAGAAATGGTAAAATGGCATGGGACTTAGCAACAGATGCTGGAAGGTCCTGTCCGACCTGTGCCCCTGGGTTCCACAAGTGGAAGAAAGTTGGAGATGTTAAGTTTCCATAGAGATCTCCCTGCCCGTCTACCTAGTGTTGGGACTGAAAGCTTGTGCCACCATGCCCAGCTATACTTTTTTGTTTTTCAAAAAATGATTTTGTTCCTTTGAATTGTAACCTGGTGTTTGTCATGTAGCTCAGGCTGACCTCGAGCTTGTAACCCTGCCTGACTCAGCAGTATTGGGGCGACAGCACACACCACACCCAGCTACCTAAGATCCTTTTCCCCGTGCTTTAGGCAGGCTTTGTAGGTTGAAAAGAGAAACTAAGTCAAGCCAAACAGAGGGCTAACCATTCCCTAACATCCCCAGCAATGTGCGGGCAATGGCTCTCCAAAAATGCTCTTCTACTAAGATTAGCCTGAAAGTTTTGTGCAAGTTCTTGGGCCCTGACCCACTGAGTCAGAAACCTGAAGTCAACGATCTGCCTCTAGCTAGTCTTTAAAATAAGGGGTGGGGAAGGAAGACACACAGAGAGAACAAGGATGTAACTATTTGAGTGTCATTTACACACACACACACACACATACACGCACACACTTAAGCAATCATAACGAATGCACAATTTCATGGGCCTTGATAATTCCCCACTTCCATTAATGATGTAAAATCGCACATGTGCATTATTGTCAAATACTCTTAGTTTTTACTTTTAAATAATAATCCTAAAGCATCACATGGTAAGACAAACAACTAATAGCTTTCTTTGTGAAGGGAGGCAGGTGTGTGGCAGGAATGACAAGAGGCTTAAAGTGTCTTTAGTATCAGGAGCCAGGCTGACAATGAAGGAAAGCTGTAGGGGTGTAGAGAGGAGGGAGCAGGGCTGTGGAGTGAGGTTGAGAAGGGGCGGGGACTGCTGACCAGCTGGCTCTCATTTCAATCATTTAGCAGGTTTGTTAAAAGATGTTTCGGGGAATCATGAGCCATCTGGTAACTTACGGGTTAAAAAAATCCATGCATACATGTTTGTGGAGAAGGTGAGGGTGAGAGGAAGAAGGGGAGGAGGAAGGATGTGGAATAGGAGGAAGGAGAATCAGAAGAAGTGTTTATTTTACACAGTTGATAACATTTTTTTGCAGAGAGAGGGCAGGATGAGTGACAGGTCATTTGAACTAGGCATAGACCATGGGCTTGCTATGTTTGATCACTAATCCAGTTCTGGGAGAAGGAAAGAATTCAGATTGGTTTGCTGAAGCAAGTTCAAGACATAAGGCAAACCTGCAGGTCAGCACAGGAGAGCCCCTGCAGGTCAGCACAGGAGAGCCCCTGCAGGTCAGTACAG
>NC_022015.1:68881332-68886010 GCF_000317375.1 Microtus ochrogaster | reverse complement strand
ACAGGAGAGCCCCTGCAGGTCAGCACAGGAGAGCCCCTGCAGGTCAGCACAGGACAGAAGGGCCCCTGCAGGTCAGCACAGGAGAGCCCCTGTAGAACGCCACTGCTGTTTGACTTGCATTTCTTTGATCACAGCAATTATGAGCCTTTGTATATGTTTCTGCTTAGGATTGATTCTCCTGATGCAAAAATCTGCTCATTTTCTCTGCTCATCACTCACTTGACTCTCCCCACCTTTTAAAAAAATAGGCAACTAGATGAATCTTTTCTGTTAATTATACATGTGATAAATATTAAGTCTACAGTCTTCTATCTTAATTTTTGTTTTTACGTTATAGAAATGAGATTTTCAAGTATAGGAATGCCCGACTTTAGTAATACTTTTCAATTTCTTTTAGAGTTGAGAAAGTAACATATCCTTCACGGATCTAATTCTTGATTTTATTTAATGTGATTTGGATACTTAACACTTCAATCCATCTGGAAGTTCCTTTTGTGGTATGTTGTTAAGATACTGCTCTAATTTTGTTTCTGTCCCAAATTACTGATTATTCCAACACCATTCAACAAAAGCATCCTCACTGCAGAACTGCAAAAAGCTTACAACGCCATACAATGAATTCTGGATTCTCCATTTTGTTCATTGATATGTGCTTTTATTTCCCCCTTGTTCTTTTTGCCAGAACCACATATATTCCCTCCAACTTCTGATAGAGAATTTACCTATTAATAAGGACAGCTGTCAGAGGACTGGCTAGGGGCAGAGTCTTAATCATAATAATTTGACATTTGAGAGGCATCAGCAGACTGAAAACCCATATCATGATATATTCATTAACATATAAAATCATTAATTTTATTAGTATAAAAGCAAAGTGTGCTTTGCAAAACTTTTAGCAATAAGATATGAATCGACCCAGTTAAAGTGTTATAGTTTGCCGACATTTTTCTTGTTCACAGATCTGTGCAATCATTACTACAATTAGCTGGAGAACACTTCATTACCCCCCAGAGAAACGCCTTCCTCACCCACCACCTACCCCAGACTTCATTGCCCTCTCTCCCTCAGTCCCCGGAACATCTGACCTACTTTGTCTCTTTCTATGGTCTCATACAAATGGAGTCAAACACTATGTGGTCCTTGTGGCCAGCTTCTTTCACTTAGCACGATGTTTGAAGGATCACGTATATTGTGATAGTACTACATAATTTCTTCTTATGGCTCACTATATAGATGTACCTCAGATTATTCATGCATTCATCACTTAAATATTTACGTTATTCCTGCTTTTTGCCTTATAAGTAAGTTGGGTATGAGCATTTGTGTGCAAGTTTTGTTTGGATGTGGTTTTTCTTTGAGTGTATATCTAGAATTAGACTTATTGGATTGCATTTTGAAACAGGAAATTCTGTAAAGAATTTGTCTCCCAACATGCCTTGTAACCCAGTACTTTATACTTGAATGCAAATTCTTCCTTTCTTTAAGCACACACATAGATCCCCCTCTGTCTGTTTTACTAGTCTTTCCGCTTCTTTTTTAAAAATATCTCCCTCTCCTCCTTTTCTCTTCCCTATCCTCCTTTTTCCTTCTTCATTCATCAATAAAACTGCAAAAGAAGGCTGAGCATGAGCGCCACAGAGGAAAGACCATAAGGAAGCAGTACAGCTCCTCTGGAGACTACCCAGTGCTGGGGTCTGGTCCCTCCTTCTGCTCAGGACTGAGGCCCATGGAACAGAGAGGAGAGAAAGGTAGACAGTTGATACCCCAATGCTCCCCTCAGAGGCCCCTGCCTGCACCTCTAAAGACAACCATCACGCCAAGCAAAGCCCATCCACAGAAATGAAGATGTTGAAGGTAGATTTAGTCCTTGCCACACCCCCACCCATTCCTGCCAGCACAGGGCTAGCCACAGATAAGGCTTGAAAGGGAAACTGATATTTATCCAGAGAAAAAAGCCATTGTGCGTAGGCTGTCATCACCTGATGCTTTCCCCCCTTCAGATAGGATCTCACTATGTAGCTCTGGTTCTTCTGGAACTCTCTCTGTAGACCAGGCTGGCCTTGAACTCACAAAGATCCGTTTGTCTCTGCCTTCCAAGTGCTGGAATTAAAGGTGTGAGCCACCACTCCCAGCCATCTGCTTACCTTTATCCTGTAACTGTTCCCATACTGATCTGTCTCATCAAACCTAACAATTCTCAGTGGACCCTTGAGAGTCATAAGTGTATACTCGTGTCCCTGACAGTCAGCCTCTGGGTTTCCTTCCTGTGTTTTTCTTCATTTACTGCACTTGTCTCACTAGGAAAACCGCTCTCCATTTCACCAGATTTGTAACAAAATTACCTGACAACAATTTTATTTATTAGATTTATTTATTTTAGTTTCTGTGTATGAGCATTTGGTTTTGTATGTGCACCACTTGTGTGACCAGTGCCCATGGAGGCCAGAAGAAGCTGTCAGATTCCCTAGAACTGAAGGGGCGGGTGATCATTAGTTGTTGTAGAAGAATCTTTTTGTGATTGTGTGTTACTCTGATTGGTTTAATTAAAAAGCTGATTTGGCCAATAGCTAGGCAGGATTTTCAGAGCAGAGAGGACACTGGGAAGAAGAAGAAGGGCAGAGATGGGGGAAGAAGTCAGCCAGATGCAGAACCAGTAGGACACACAGAATGGGATAGAGGTAAAAGCTATATGGTAGAATGTGACTTAATAAAAATATGGGTTAATATAAGTTATAAGAGCTAGTTAGAAACAAGCCTAACTATTGGCTGAGGTTTCATAATTAACACTAAGTCCCCATGTCATTTATTTGGGAGCTGGCTGGTGGGACAGAGAAAGACTAGTTACAGTTAGTCACCATGTGGGCTCTGGGAATTGAACCCAGGTCTTCTGGAAGGACAGTTAGTGCCCTAACCACTGAGTCATCTCTCTATTCCATGACTCCTTCTAGTCTGAAATGAATTTTTCTTTTTAAACTTATTTTTATTTTATTTCTTTATTTCTTTTTTGAGACAGGGTTTGTCTGTTTAGCCCTGGCTGCCTAGAACTCGCTCTGTAGACCAGGCTGGCCTTGACCTCACAGAGATCCACCTGACTCTGCCTCCCGAGTGCTGGGATTAAAGGCGTGCATCATCACTGCCAGCTATTTTTATTTTATATGTGTGAGTGTTTTGCTTTTATGTACGTCTGTGCACCACTTGCAAGCCTGGTACCCACAGAGGCCAGGAGAGGGTACTGGGTGCCCTGGTAATGGAGTTCCAGACAGTTGTGTGCTGCCACGTGAATACTGGAGGGTGAACCTCTGTAATTCACCCCTGGGAGAGCCAGTGCTCTAAACCACTGAGCCAGCTCTCCAGAGCCAGTGCAGGCATTACAACCCTCACATAGTTTGAGATGTTTCCCTGAGAAAATGTGTTGTATCTATATATGAAGCAGAGTAAGACATTAGGGAGTCATATAGAATATGAATGATTCCTTGATTTCTAGAACTCTCTAGGTATCTAGCATTGTAGACTGCCATTAGTAAACGTCACAAACATATTCCCAAGCTTTATGGCTGATAAACATGTTTCTGCATTCTCCTAATACATTTATTTAAATACATGTGTCTTCTGGATGTATGTGCTTTGCTTATCAAGAGCCAATGGGGACTATAGGATAGTCCTCCAGTCTGAACAGCACCGAACTGTCTCAGTCACTTGGAATGGGAGTCCTTACTTTACCGTCATACACGACATTTTCTGTTGATTTCAGTTTTATTTACTTTTTGGTTTCCAGGATAAATATCTTTAAGTCCATTAATTCCGTCATAACATCCTTTGAAATAAGTTTGAAGTTCACTTCCGTATTAATGGAATGCTGTGTGCTAATAGCCTTTCTAATCTTCATCACAGTTGCTTTTTTTTATTTATTGTATTTATTTTTATTTTTTAAAGATGGGGTCTCACTGTCTAGCTCTAACTGTCCTAGAACCCGCTGTGCAGACCACACTGGCTTCAGACTCACAGAGATTCCCCTGCTTCTGTCTCCTGAGTGCTTGGGACTAAAGGAATGTGCCACCATGCCTGGTTTGTTTTGTTTTTTGAGGCAAGATCTCACTGTGTAGCCCTGGCTGACCTGAAATTCCCTATGTAGACCAGGATGTTATCCAACTCACAGAGCTCTGCCTGCCTCTGTCTCTTGAGTGCTGGAATTAAAGTGTGCAACACCATACTAGGGCTTTAGCACATAGATTTTATTAAACTAATTAATTTACTTTATGTGTTTTGGGTATTTTATCTAAATGCATATCTATATCCCTCATTTGTACCTAGTATCCACAGGGACCAGAACAGGGCATCACATCCTCTAGGACTTGAGTTAGAGAGTGTTGTGAGCTGCTAGGTGGGTGCTAGGAATAAAATCTAGGTCCTCTGGAGGAGCACGCAGTGCCTTTAATCACTGAGCCATTTCTCCAGCTTGTTGCATAGTTTTAATATAAATGGCAGTAAGTTGAGATAACTGGAAAATTTTTAAAAAATAGCAAAACAACAACCCTGACTTCAAGTACTTTTCACATTTTTACTTGATTGTCGGCTTTATTTGTTTTTTTTTTAAATATTTATTTATTTATTTTGCTTTTTCGAGACAGGGTTTCTCTGTGGTTTTGGAGCCTGTCCTGGAACTAGCTCTTGTAGACCA
>NC_022015.1:68879685-68881232 GCF_000317375.1 Microtus ochrogaster | reverse complement strand
GAACTCACAGAGATCCGCCTGCCTCTGCCTCCCAAGTGCTGGGATTAAAGGCGTGCGCCACCACCGCCCGGCTATTTATTTATTATGTATAAAATATTCTGTCTGTGTGTATGGTATTACAGATGGTTGTGAGCCACCATGTGGTTGCTGGGATTTGAACTCAGGACCTTTGGAAGAGCAGGCAATACTCTTAACCTCTGAGCCATCTCTCCAGTCCCATTTGTTTGTTTGTTTTTTTTTTTAAAGTAAGCACATTCTATTTGAAATAAACTTTTAGGGAAAATTTACATACATCAAATTAATGTATTTAAAGTATACACATCAATATTTTTTTAACAAAAGAGGAAAGGGCATCAATTAAGTCTTGTCACACATCCTTGTAAGCCTTGTAAGGCAGGAACTGCTCTTCTTCTCACTGGATGAAGGAATGGGACGCAGTTACACCCTCTGTTCGGTGGACTGAGGATGAATGATTGTCTCTGGCGCGGTCTCTCATGTCACCGGTTCCTCCGACGGCGGATGTGCAGGTTAATCACACACCCTTTACTCTGACTGCCTTTCTCAGTGCGATCCTTCAGTGAAGTCTTGCCCTTTGCTCCTTCTTTCCCGTCCACTTCCTCTTTGATCTAACATGACAGCACACTCAAGAGACGTGTTGCTCTTTGAACGGGAGTGGTGTCTTCCTACCCATCGTGAGATGTTCATTCCTGTGTGTCCTGAGGGGTAAGATCTGAAGGCTCTCTGGGGAAGAGTCCTGTTGCTGGGACAAGTCATTCTGAAGGGGCCAGGCAGCACATGCTGGGTCCACCAGAGAATAGATTGAGATGATAGCTCAACACAGACCGCTGCCGCTCTGGGCTGTGCCTGCAGTATGTGCCTACTGTGCAGAGTCGACCGGCTGGCTACGCTGTCTGCTGTCCGGCGCTACTTCAAACCTGGTTTCACGCGTGTTTTCACTGTCGCCGCTCCTTCCCCTTTTGACAGAACTTCCTCTTCAGCTGCAACTATGGTGAAGGGCTGAGGGAGGAGGGGTTAAGCCTTAAGATAACTCTGGCAAACACTGAAAACAGAAAGCAGCTGAGCATTCCCTAAGAGTATGCTCCTCATCCACTTCCTCTCCCCAGGATCTTTGAGCGTTTTTGCTTACTCAGCACTTGCTGGAGACAGGCCCAGTGCGAGGATCTGGAGATATTGTTCTAAGGTCTAAGGAGAATGAAGCCACTGCCTACCCAGAGACACACCTTGGGGGCTGCTGGGTGACTCTGATATTAACTTCCTTGACCCTCCCTCCCTTCCTGCTTCTTTAGCTTTAGGCATCCACTAGTCTCTAAAATCTAGGATCCAGGACGGGGAATGTCCCCTGGATGTTAACCATCTTGAAAATAGGAATTATATCTTATTCATCACTTGGAGAGGTATATGGTACAGCCATTTGTAAAAAAAAAAAAAAAAAAGTAGCCGGGCAGTGGTGGCGCACGCCTTTAATCCCAGCACTTGGGAGGCAGCCTGGTCTACAAGAGCTAGTTCCAGGACAGGCTCCAAAACCA
>NC_022015.1:68866402-68879445 GCF_000317375.1 Microtus ochrogaster | reverse complement strand
GAAAAACCAAAAAAAAAAAAAAATTAAAAAAAAATAAAATAAAATTCCTTATTTGCTAACTAAATACCACATAAGCCAACATCCCTCTCCTAGATAACTGAAAACTCACTTTTATGTAATAATTCATACATGAATGGTCATAATAACTTTATTCAAGTGCAAATGAACCAAATGTGGTATACTCTATTTTTTTTTTTTGAGGCAGTGTTTCTCTGTGTAACAGTTCTGGCTGTCCTGAAACTCAATTTGTAGACCAGGCTGGCCTTGAATGCACAGAGATCTGCCTGTCTCTGCCTCCCGAGTGTTCAGGTTAAAGGTGTACACCATCACCATCCAAAAAAAAATTGTAGTTTACTCTTAGAATTATAATGTACAATAAAAGAAACAAGCTAATGATAAACACACACACCATGGATGAACCTCACAAACATTTTGAGTGGAAAACAGATACAACAGCACATACTACGTGGTTCCCTTTAAATGAAACTAGAAAACCAACTGGGTTCCTACACTCACATGGCACATACTCATACGGATGTATATAAACAGATATAAATAAAAATGATAAAAATAAACCTTTAAGAAGGCACATGTGGATCAATGTGTATATCCTGTGTCTTGAGGATGGTGAGAATTACGCAACATACAAACTTGTGAAAAATATTGAGGCGTATACTTCGAGTGAATTTAAACTCCATGCTGGCATTGTAACACACACACACTCAAGCATAATTTAAAGAAAAATATAAAGTTCTTAGTCATGTACCAGGATCTCAGACCTTAGTAGGTCCCAGGACTTATCACAACTGACTCCATGATGGAAGTACCATTCAGACGGCAAAACTCAACATGTAGACAGCACCACCCGCTGAAACGAAAACAAAGGCCTACTCCATCAAAGCCCATAGTTCTGGGAAAGTCTCTAAATGTACTAGCCTTGTTTTTTGGCTTTTGTAGTTCCGTTTCTGGCTAACTGTTCTTGCTAACTGAAGTGTGTCCACCTGGGTCATGTCTTTTGTACTTAAAAGTTCACCTGAGAAAGGTTTGGGGCTACCCTGGGATCTGAAACACCCAATGTGGTCACCAGGCGGCTAATAAAGACTTTTTGTTGGTTTCCACCCATGTAGGAGCAGTCTTCTCTGGTGACAGTCACACAGACCATTAGATTTGGTGCAGTACCTTTGTTACGGTCAACACCTTTGAAGAAAGTCCCTCTATTTTTATTTCACAATTCCTTTTAAAGACATTCTTCATTATTGTTACATGCATGTGTGATGGGTGTGTGTGTGTGTGTGTGTGTGTGTGTGTGTGTGTGTGTGTGTGTGGACATGCTCATGGAGATCAGAAGACAATGGTGTAGAGTTGGTTCTCTCCTTCCGCCTTTCCAGGGACAGAACTCGGGTCATCAGGCTTCCAGGCAAGCGCTACCGACAGAGCACTCTCATCAGCCTGCCTCTCACAAGTCCATGTGTGCACACACATATGGAAGACGGTGTACTTGATCATATTCCCATCCCCGTTATCTTCGTTTCTCTTCATTTTATTCTGTTTTTCGAAACAGGATTCCTCTGTAGCTTTTTGGAGCCTGTTCTGAAGCTTACTCTGTAGACCAGGCTGGCCTTAAATTCACAGAATTCTGCCTGCCTCTGCCTCCCGAGTGCTGGGATTAAAGGCGTGCGCCACCACCGCCCTGCCCCCATTATCCTCTTTTCTCCCTTCCTCCTCCCACCAAACCACCTTTTCTAAAAACCATCTTTCTGCTTTTACATCTTTCTTGGTGGCCTACTGCCTTTAATAAGGGTTGCTTGCTTGCAATAGCATGGTAGGAGGGAAAGGACAATTTATTAGTGTCTATCACCAAGGACTATGACTCCCTGCCACTCAGCAACCATTATCTGCAATAGCCCCTCAGCTATGGGTGGGGCCTCCTTTGTCCCCCCCCCCCCTTGGTCTTTTCTGGGTCTGGTGCAGGTAGTCACAGCTTCTATGATCTCATAGGTGCAACTGCCATGTCTTGTACCAAAGACAGCGTTTCCCAGGGCTCCTCCCCACCCTCCAGTCCTTATGCCCTCTGGGCCTCTTCTATCAGCGTGTTCCCTGGGTCTTGGGGGAACAGGGGTTTGATAAGGATGCTTCTCTTCAGTGTTCATTTCACCATTCTGACTTCTGGGACTCATGCTGTTTGAGATCATCCATACCTCCAGCTCCTGGGGATCAGACATGCCTGGGCTCCTTGGGTACCTGCACTCACAAGTATATATCCACACACAGACACAACCATACGTAATTAGAAATAATAAAAATAAATCCTTTACAAAAGAATTACATGCATGGGAACCTTAAAAACAAAAACAAAACAAGTTTATATTTCCAGAGGTTTGGGTCTTCTGGACTTGAAGACAAGAGTGTGTGTCCCCACAAGGGCCAGGTGCTCTATTGCTAGAGGGCTATTGCTGACTCGGGAGATTGCAGCTTTTTTATGTTGTTCTACTTTGCAACATTATAATTTTTCTGAAATGAGTATTCAATCCTTTTTTTTTAAATAATTTTTTAATATTTATTATGTATACAATATTCTGTCTGTGTGCATGCCTGCAAGCCAGAAGAGGGCACCAGACCCCATTACAGATGGTTGTGAGCCACCATGTGGTAGCTGGGAATTGAACTCAGGACCTTAAGTAAGAGCAGGCAATGCTCTTAACCTCTGAGCCATTTCTCCAGCCCTTCAATCCCTTTTTTGACCCACATTTCTGACATTTTAAGCTACTCAGATAGTCTAACATGAGTGGGAGATCGTATGGCTCTCAGCAAGATCAGCGTCAGCATCGGCTTCAGGAGTTTCCTTTGTGCCTCTCAAGGAAGCACTTTTCTGGGGAATCGGGGACAAGAAAGGCCAAAGGTGAGGCTTCCAAGTCCTTTTCCTGAGTCTTGACCAGTCCCAGGCAACCGAGTCATCATCCAGTTAAAGAACTCCCTAGATCCCTAATAGGCAAGGCTTGCCCTATGGACTCTAGTGATAAGGACGTATTGATTTTATATTAAAAAGACAAGCAGACTGGAAAACAAACAGCACACTGCAGGGAAAAGTCAACCGACTGAAAGGAAAAGGTGCGGAGAGAGGCAGAGAAGAAGGAGGTGAGAGAGCAGGGACGGAGAAGCAGAGGAAGTGGTGCTGCAAGAGCCAGGAAGGAGACAGTGCTGGGCAAAGCTGAGGTTAGACACAGCCGCAGCTCAGGGGAGGCCAGAGGCCTAGAGGGGAGGGGACATGCCAGCCCAGGCAGATGGGACACCCGAGGAGTTCTAGAAGCGGTGAAGCAAGGGCCCCTTTCCGGCTCAGCTTCTTGCACACTTAGAAGTTTGAGGAGGACTATTACAATGGCTGGTTGTTTGGGGAGTTCTAGGACAGACTTAGCAAGGTTTGGGCAGGAGGGAGTGGGAAGGACTGACAGACAATCTACACCAGGTAGGCTATGTGTGTACTTAGTGGCCACTGAGAAGTGGAACACACAGGTGAAGAGAGCTTTGTGTACCATGAAATTTACTGTGGGGCCGAGGAGATAGCTTGGTCCATAACATTCTTACCTTACAGCTCCAGGGCCTGAGTTCAATCCCCAGAATCCACGTAAACCAGCTGACTGGCCAACAAGACCCAGGCCTGGGGGCGGGGGGCCATACATTTGGAATACTGGAAGGATGAAAGCAAATGCAGGTGGATCCCCACAACATCAACTTGTATTAGGACAGTCAGAAAGGAAGTAAACTCTACTGGGAAGGTTACATGAGGCTATAGCTCCCTCCCACTTCACAGATGGATCCCTGTGTGGCTGCCATGTCCACAGCTATCCAGGAGAGATGCTCAGATTTCTTACACAGTTAACAAGCACAGGACAGCCCATGTGGGAACAGATCTGGGCCTACAAGTGACCAGCAGACTGAATAAAAGCCGGAGCAGCACCAATCAAAGGACTGTTTCCCTCCCGCACCGCGTGTGTGTGTGCTGTGTGCGTTTGTGAAAGCCCCTTTGTATCTGATGCAGTGTGATTTTTTTTTTTCGAGACAGGGTTTCTCTGTAGCTTTTTTTTGGTTCCTGTCCTGGACCTAGCTCTTCCAGACCAGGCTGGCCTCGAACTCACAGAGATCCACCTGCCTCTGCCTCCCGAGTGTTGGGATTAAAGGTGTGTGCCACCACCGCCCAGCTACAGTGTGAACCTTAATGGAAGCTATGGACTTCACTTAATAGCAATGTATCAGTGTTGGTCTATCACCTGCAACACATGTGTACACGATGCAAGATGCTAACAGGGAGATGTGTGCAGAGTGTGGAGCAAAGAAGGGAGGAGGACCAGGGAGCAGGTGGAATCCCTCTGGACTCTCTGCTCAAAATTTCCAGAACCCTAAAAGTGCTTTCAAAAACTGTATTATTTAAAAGAAAAAGGTTGTCGGGGGAGAGGAGGGGTGGCTGGAACATTAGCTCACTGGTAGAATGTCTTTAGTGTGTAGAAAGCCTGGGTTTTTAATGAATCTATTTCTGAGACTAGCCAATCAACAACAACAAAAAGAACAGGGTAGAGGGCTTACCAACTAGATATGGCGAGACTATCAATACCAATGTCAAATACTAAAGGGCTTCACTTGTTGCTACCCTGTCAGATAAGAGTATAACATTGTGTTGGAGAAACTTTCAGAAAAGTTTTTTTAAAAACTTCAGCCAGCCAGAGTGTTCCCTCTGTACCACTGCAATTCCTTTGTGGGATAAGCAATGAATGACTGGAGCCTCCGCAGCCACCACAGAGCTTGAGGAAAACCACAGATGAGGATGGCTAAGCCCGGGTTCCTCGATGCCAATCCTGGGATTATTACGCCAGGCTCCTTTTAAGTGCAAGAAAGGAAGTTATTGTCCATTTGAATTTCTGCTGTTTGCATCCATGTTACTACTAGTTGAATGTAACGCTGACCACAGGCAACAAATTCACTACTAAGCTATTGTGGTAAAATGTGCAGCGCACGAAGAAACAAGCCAAGTAGGGGTTAATAAAGAGTCCACAAAAAAATTCAAACGGGAACTTAATATAATTAAAATTGGTGTTTCATTTGGAGGGGAAGAGATTCTAGCTGCACCAGATCTCCATCTGGAGGAAAGCACAGTGACACTCTACCCCACTTCCCACGTAAAAATAAACTCCAGATGGATTAGAAGGCTAAACGTGAAAATAAAAGTACTAGATACAAATTGAGGATTTATTTATAAAGTTGCAAAGAAGCCCCTGAAGTAGAAGATGAAGCTCAGAGACCCTCAAGAGCCACCATTTGAAAACCATAACCACATATTGCCGCTGGAACTTGTCGACACTGGTTTCAGAGACTGAGCGAAACTCTGAGCAAAGTCAAAAGGCAAATGAAAAACACACAATGAATGCAGCTAGTGATTCCCAACGCCGGCAAATCAATAATTTAAAAGACAGCCAATTCGGTGAAAATGTGGCTGAGAATGTCAATAGAAACTTCCAGAAAGAAATGCGACTCGTGGGTAATATTCTCAACATCACGACATTCAAAGAAAAAAAATGCCAGAACAATAATGCATCTGGCATTTGTAATGAATTATTTTCATAGATTCTTTGAGGATGTTATACATGTAAATGATTTATCTTGATTATATCTACCCCTAACGCCTCTTTCTCAACCCTCTGGGCACCTCAAACATGCCCCCTTCTCCTGTTTATGTCCTCCCTCTCTCTTTTTGTAACTGATGAGTCCAGTTAATGCTGTCTTTTGGAGTGTTCGCTGAGCTTGTTGACTTGATCTGGCGTAGGTAACCATAGTTACAGTAAGTTCATGAGTACAATGTCCAGAAGCCAGTGTGTCACAGCACCCCTCCCTGTCCTCCAGCTCCTCCATCCTCTCTGCCTTCTTATCTGCAGGGCTCGTGAGTCTAGGTGGGAGGTGTTGACTGTTGAGCTGAGCACTCAATAGCCACTTGCTCTCTGCACTCGGACCATCTGTGGGTCTCGCTATAACTGGTGACTACTGTAAAGACAAGCCTCTCTAATCAAGACCGAGAGCAGCACTAATCTGGGCATAAACATAGATATTTAGAAGGCAGCTGGACAGCATGGTCATTTAGCAAGACAACAAGAAAAGGTTCTCTCCAAGAACCTATGGCTTCCTGTGCCATGGACTTTTGACCAGGTTTACAGAAGCACACATGAATTTCCTCCTGTGAAGAAGACCTCGAATCTAATCCAGAAGTGGTCGGTTAACTCCTTAACCTCTGTGCCACTTATGCAACAGTGGGCATATCTTCCCTGGTAGGTCAGTACCACAGCATTTATGGTTGACTACTAATAATGGCTTTTTCCCTCCAGGGCCTGCATAACACCTTCCAGTACCTTGAAAGCTAGCCAGCAGGAGGGCGTTTTTCTTGGTCAATTCCAGTTTGATTTCTTTATAGCCTACAGAGTATGTGGTGTCTTCACCAGTAAGGTATTACCATGTAGTTATGATGGGGAACTGTCAGGACTGTTACACAGAGAAACCCTGTCTCAAAGCATCCCCCCCTCAAAAAAAAAAAGACAGAGAAAAGAAAAGAAAAGAAAAGAAAAAACCAATGATGGGTCTAGGCAGAAAGTTTTGCTGCTGCCTCCCATTGTGAAGAATGATTTGGGGTTGAGTCCATGCAAAACAGTAGACTGTTTCTATGTTTTAAATAGATTTGGGTCTCTTCAAGCTCTGGCAGTGTTGGGGGGGTATCCAGTGTTACTGTGATTGTGTATGACTGTCACTGTGTCTAACAAGCACAGTTGGTGCATTCTGTTCAAATGTTCATTCACAAATGATATAATAAGCTTGGCTGTAGGTATTGCTATGTTTGAAACAGTTGGAGGCACGGGCTGCTTTCTGACCACGAAGGAATGAAGTCAGAAACTAGTAGCAATAATCTTTCTCTTAAAAATCTTGAATATTAGGACATTAACTTACTTTAAATAACCCGTGGCTCAAAGGAGTGCTCGAAGGGCATTAGAAAAATCAAGGCTAAGAAGGAAATGATAAAGAAGGGAGAAGTCAACAAGACAGAACAGAGAAGAAAAATTGACAAAGCCCGAAGATGGTTTTGAAGATAAATAAAGCAGGTAAGCAACTCTAGGGTGGGAGAGAAGGAGGGAGGGAGGGAGAGAGAGAATGAATTAGAGAATTACCAGTATCTGAAATCTGAAATGAACCCTGTAGATACGAAGACAAGGGGTATTGTGAGTCCCCCATGTCGGTAAACCTGAAAAGCCTTAGATGAGATGGACACATATATAGAAAAATCCAACAGTCAATTCTGGCCAAGATGAAATGTAAACTCTGAACATGCTTATATCTATTGAGGAAGTGGAAACTGCTGGCAAAAGTCGATAGAGAAATGTCTGCTCTGATAGGTTCACAGTTTATTTTAATCAGATGTTTTTGATTGTTTTTTGAGACAGAGTTTCTCTGTGTTGCATCGGCTGTCCTGGAACTCACTCTGTAGACCAGGCTCATTTAGAATTCACAGAGATCTTCCTGCCTCTGTTCCCCCAAGGAGCTAAAGGTGTGCACCACCACCACTTGGCTCTATCAGAAATATGAGAAAGATATTTAAGATTGTTTTTTTTATCAGAAAATGGAGGGAAATGAATGCCTCCCATCTCATGTTGTGAATTCAGATTATCAATAATATTAAAAACTGACAGAAGACTATGAGAAAAAAATAGGATCTCCCTGTGATGATGACTGACCCTCAACTTGCTGGGATCTAGGATCCTGTAGGAGACAAGCCTCCAGGCATGCCTGAGAGGGAGGTCCCAGGTTTATTGTGATGGGAAGACCTGCTATTGTGGGTGGTACCACTCCACAGTTGGAATCCTGTGGAGGAGAAAGTGAATTGAACATTCCCTTCTTTCCACTTCCTGACTTCAGACACACTGTGAGTAGCCGAGGCTCCTGTGGCCAAGACTTCCTGCCACTATGGAGTATATTCTCAAACCTTGAGCAAAATAAACCCTTCCGTTCTTAAGTTACTTCTATCAAGTACCTTATAACAATAAGACAGAACCCCAAAACATCTGGGCCCCCACAAGTCCAGATGAAAAATCCTTAACAAAATAAAAGTCAGCTAGCTACCCATAAAGGACGATTTTTCATGGCCAAGTGAGACTTATGACAGATTTAGAGTAATATGTCCTCCGACTGCTAGTGATGATGTATTCAGAGAGACAAAGTATAAAATAAGAATGTTCTAGCCAGGTGTGGTGGCACATGCTTTTAATCTCAGCTCTTGGGAAGCAGTTGGATTTCTGTGAATTCAAGACCAGCCTGGTCTACACAGCAAGTTCCAGGACAGTCAGGGCTACAAAGAGAAATCCCATCTATAATCTCCCCAATAAAAAAATAAACAAGAATGTTTAATGGAAAATAGGTGGTTGAATATAGCAAAAAATCACCAGACAGGAATTTGGGGAGGGTGCTGGCCTTGGTTCTGTCTCCAGTGTGAAGTATGGTGTGATAACAGCTATTTGCCTGCGTTGGCCATGGGTTCCACACATGTCCAATAATGAATAGTCTGACTCGAATATTCTGAGACTGAGGCTTCCTTAGTTTTTGTCACATATGACTAGAGTTTCTGCTTCAGTGCCCCTAAAGGCAGAAGTAGAATGCGTGGAAGAAACGCTTCTTACCCGAGTACAGTGACCATCTGCACATGACTGAAAGCACTGAGTCTCCGTCAGGCCCCATCTGAGAACAGCCTTATGGCTTCAGAAAGTGCTTTTCAATGAACTCTCTGGAGGAGGTCTACTATGTCACTATCCCATGGCTCAGAATGACCTGAGGATGGATTTTCAGTTCTGCAGCCTGCCGCATGGCCCTGGGGAAGCCTCCCATCACCAGCTCACAGTGTCTTGCTCTGTGAAGATAAAGCTGTGAGCATCAAACAAGCCAGCATAAGCAGGGACATGTGTTATAGCTAGCGCTCACCGAGGGCTGACTTCCACTCACGTGGCAGTCAACATGATGACCACATACAGCCCAGCGCTCAAGACCATCACAACTCAAATAACAGAGATTCACTGACCTCTATTATGGAAAAAAGTCAGAGGTCAGAAGCCTGGAGCTTGTTGGGAAGCTCCGTGGGTAGGTGTCCTGGCTTCATTTCTGTCGCTGTGATAAAATACCCAGACCAAAAACACATTAAGGAAGAGAAGAGTTTACTTTAGTTCACAACTCTAGATTCCAGTCCATCACTGTGGGGAACCAAGATGGCAGGAATCTGAATTAACTAGATGCTCATCACATCCGGAGTGAAGAGCATAGATAAATGCCTGCTTGCATGCTTGTGTTCAGCACTCTCTCTACACGGATGCAGTCTAGGATCCCTTACTTAGAGAAAGGTGCTGCCTAGAGTGGGCAGGACCTCCCTGAGTCACCTTATGGAATCAAGATGATCCTCCACAAACATCCCGTAGGCTATTTGATCTAGATGATCCTTCATTGAGGCTTTGCTCTAAGGGTGATTCTAAATTGTATCAAGTTGACAATCAAAATGAATCAGCATGTAAGAAACCTTTGCCCATATTTTAGTTGAATCATCCTAAGTGAATCCACATGGTCACCTCATAATTCAAGAAGGCCACTTGACTTTTAACTATCCCAGGCAAGAGATAAAAGAATGGCAGAAAAGAAAAAAAAAAACAATCTAGCAAAGTTAAAGTTCTTGTAGAGAACTTTCCTAGATCCCACTGAATGGTGTTTATTTATCTTTTTGGCTTCTGCTAGTTTGCAGGAGATGCCAGAGAACATAATCTTTTAATTGGGTACATTGCTACTCTCCACTGGAGCCAAGGAGCAGATTCTGTCACTAAGAACCAAAGCATGCTGGTTAGTTCTTAATGCCACAATTTGATGCAACCAAAATTACCTGTGAAGAGGGAACTTCAGCTGAAGAACTGTCTTGGTCAGATTGGCCTGTGAGGATGGAGATGGAGATTTCTTTGATTATCAATTGATGTAGGGTGCCCAGTGCACAGTGGGCAGCACCATCTCCTGGCAGGTGGATCTGCAAAGTATAAGAAAGCAAGTCGAGCATCAGTCAGAGAATGAGACACTCAGCAGCTTTCCTCCTTGGTTCCGCCTTGAGTTTCTGCCCTGACTTCCCTTTGTGATTAATTGTGATCTGGTGGTGTAAAGTAAGTAAACCCTTTCCTCCCCAAGTTGCTTTTGGTCAGTGTTTTCTTTAGCACAGCAACGGAACAGAATAAGAAGACAATGAAAGAATGGATACTAGGTGACGACCCGCAGTCTCTGTGACATTCCCTTTCCACATGCCTAATGCCAGTTTTGGTTGGAGATAGTGGCACTACCACAGGACAGCTGGCGGGCTTCTGAATCACAACATGGGGCAAGGCGAACAGCTCTTGAGCAATGAATAGGATTCAAAACGGCAGTAGTTCAGAAAATTACCTCGCTGAAGCCAAAGAGCAGATGCCTAGAATTCTGTGTCTTTGAATGTGGGTCCCAGGCCTGCGATTAGCATTGCTGCGGTAGAGAACATTCAGGGAGAGGTGTCCCAATGGTGGATAGACAAGAAGGGCCACATTATTGTGAGAAGGTAAGGCTTTTGTCTTTTGTGAAGCTGTTTGTTCTTCAAGTGTCACAATAGTCCCCACTTGCCTGCTTCTCACAGGTTGCCCTGTTGGGTCAGGTTGAAACTGATTCTAATGGTCTCTATCAATCCAGCAACTTTACTAGACAAAGCCAGGCACCTCCTCTGCAACCCCACCATCACGGTTCAACCTACCAGTCCCTTTAATCCTGTCTTCACACTCCCCACCCTGATGGTATGTATATACAGGCTCCAGTGTCCTGGGACTCTGGGACAAGGTGGAGATCAAGCTCCCCATATGAAGTGGTGCGACCCGAGGCAGATCACTTAGCCTGCACATTAGAAACTAAACCGAATGGCTTGTACTTGGTGATATAAAAACAGCTGTGTGCTGAGTCCCCTGGTAGGCATTGAAGGAGGGGATAAGGAACAAGAAGCTTGCCTCCAATGGGCTGCCAAGCTCAGAGCATGGATGGGGAGGAAGGCTTTCTAGGTGAGCTCCCACCCCTAACTCCTTTCTTGGGAGAGTTGGCCAGTCTAGGTAGAGCAGAGGGAGCCCACATGTGACAGGACTTCTGCCATTCCCAGTTGTCATGGAAATGATGCCAGCAGAGGCTTCTGGTGACTTAAGGAGACCTTCAGGCCATAGCAGAATCTGTCATGCATTTTACTTGATCAAGTGCATTGGTTCTGGAGCCAGAGCTGGGTTCAAACAATTTTGCAATTGCTGGTGTGTGCCCTTGGGCAGCGGTTATTCACCTCTTGATCTGCAGAGGTATGCTACCAGTGCTACTCTTACGGGAAAGCTAGGAGAAGGAGGATGGATTAAGATTGCCCACAGAGCATGCTCCTTCACTTCTGCCTTATGTCCCAGAAAGCACTGGTCCTCAGGCTTGCACTTTCAAAATAATTTCTTGGAGTAAGAAATAGGACTTTCTTTCCCTCTCTGTTTCCTGTTCCACTTTTTGGCTCCTCCTGTTTGCCAGTATCAAACATGGCTGTAATACAGCAGTCAGATCTGATTTCCCCTCCCCACTCCATCCACTTGTGGGCCTTCTAGATGCAGAGACTTGCCTCTCCCAATCATCATTCTGCAGTATTGGAGATGCAAAACTGGAGACGCTATTTCCCCTAACCTGGTCCTTTCCATTGAACAGAGAAACATATGGACTGCATTTAAAATTAGTAATGCCCTTTCAGCCAAGGTGTATCAGTTTCTGGGTTCTCCCCCCAGCGAACTTCCAAGAGTCAGAGCTGCTCTACAATGTGAGAAATAAGGCAGCAGACTCTTGCCTGCAGCGGACAGATGACCTCTAGCAGCTAGAGATGGTGCAGGAATATTTAGGTTATTTATGGTTGTGAGCCCAGCCTTTAACGGCTGAGCCATCTCTCCAGCCCAAACTGTTTCTTTCACTGGCTCTGATTTGAGGGCCAGGGTGGATTTGGTTTTTTTTTTTTTTTTTTGGTTTTTCGAGACAGGGTTTCTCTGTGGTTTTGGAGCCTGTCCTGAAACTAGCTCTTGTAGACCAGGCTGGTCTCGAACTCACAGAGATCCGCCTGCCTCTGCCTCCCGAGTGCTGGGATTAAAGGCGTGCGCCACCACCGCCTGGCTTAACTCTTGGCAATATTTAGGTTAGAAGTTGTCCGGTTCATCCCAGTTAGGAGGCAGGAGAGGGCCCTGACTTCCTAGAACCTGCAGACAGAAAAGGGAGCTTGCTTTTGAAGTGAGGATGCTGGGGACTTGGCCTCAAAGACAGGCTAATTATAAAGTAACTGTAACAGGGAACATGGATCAGCCAGGTCTGTTGACTCATGAGGCTTCAGGGAGGCTTCAGGCCAAGGAAGGATCTGGAAGGCTAGTGTCTGAACCCAGTATTTTATGACTTGGGATTCCCTCACTGCCCACACTGGGAGAGCTGAGAGTTCTCAGGGTCACAGCTTTCTGAGGATCCATAGTTGTGAGTGGAGGACTGGGATAAGAATTCAGGGTCCAGATTTCTGTCCCTGCTCCAAGCTTTGGTCCTACCACCTACCTCTCTTCTCTGTTCATATTCCACTGCTCCAGCCTGGTCTCCTGCCTATTGATAACGGTGCCAGCAGTGGCTTATTCTTATGCCTTGTGACATTCTCCCAGAGCCTCACAGTGATCCTCAAATACTGCTGACAACCTTGTCTGCAAGGCCCTCCTTCCTGGGCCTTCTAACATTGGTTTCCAGTTCTTATTCAACCTTCTCTTCAGAGATGCTGTCTGTGGTCCCTGGGCATGGGCCTTCTCCATGGTTCTGTCAATGCTCTGTCTGTGGTCCCTGGGCATGGGCCTTCTCTATGGTTCTGTCAATGCTCTGTCTGTGATACCTGGGCATGGGCCTTCTCTATGGTTCTGCCCATGCTCTGTCTGTGGTCCCTGGGCATGGGCCTTCTC
>NC_022015.1:68841213-68866072 GCF_000317375.1 Microtus ochrogaster | reverse complement strand
GGCCTTCTCTATGGTTCTACCCATGCTCTTTCTGTGGTCCCTTCTCCATGGTTCTGCCCATGCTCTGTCTGTGGTCCCTGGGCATGGGCCTTCTCTATGGTTCTGCCCATCTCTGTCTGTGGTCCCTGGGTATGGGCCTTCTTCATGGTTCTGTCCATGCTCTGGTTCTGACTTTTTATCTCCTCTCCTCACCCACTGATGCTAAAGGGTGACATCCTTGGCAAGGCTCTAAGTACCACCCCCTTGTGCCACGACAGAACTCCCCAGGCCATTGCACAGGTACTTCAAGTTCAGTATCTGTAAACTTAGCCCCCCTCCAATTATCACTGCTTCCTGATAGCTGAGATAACACGTGGCCCAACTTTGGCAATTTATAGTTCCTTCCTCTCAGTTTAATGATTCCCAAGTTTTCAGTGTCTGAAAAGTCCCCTCGGTCCCTGGATCTCAGGTGTAAGGATTTCCTGGTCATAGGCATTCATGCACACATTCCACAAATAGTTTCCGAGCATATTTTTCTGGCCCGAGTTGGCCCCAGAGGATAGAGACTCCATAGCAAAAAAGACTGGGCTAACTCTGAGGGACGTAGATGGAACATAGGATGCATCAGTTAAAGCCATTCTGAAAATAAAGAATCTATAATCTGAAATAACTTTAATAGTGTGGGATGGCTATCACTGTGCATCAGAATGGGGCAGAGGCCAAGGATACCCTAAACAGAGAGAACGGCAGGCAGCATGCTCATCTCTGCTTTAGAAATTGCCGTGTGTGCCTGTGTTAGGCAGAGTAACCGTGTCCAAAGATGCCAGGACCCAAATTTCTAGATCTGTGAATTTGCTACCTTATAGGACAAAGAACTGAAGTTGTAGATGTATTGAGGCGACCACCATCAGGGAACCATTAGACAGTTTTTCCTGGATGGTCGGGTCAGTTCAATAAACTCACTTGGGGTCCTTAGAAGTGGAAGGGGGTGCTGGTGAGATGGCTCTGGGTAAGGGTGCCTGCTGCCTAGCGTCAGGCCGGTTTGATTCCATAATGGAAGGAGAGAAGAGACTCCCACAAGTTATCTTCTGACCTCTCAATGTGATCTGCAACCCGTGCAAGCATACTCTCACTCAAGCACACAAAACAAATAAACAAAAATAAAACAAACAAATAAAAATGCATTTTTTTTTAAAGTGGAGGGAGATAGAAGAAAGCCAGAGAAAGCTCTGGTAATGGAAACAAAGCAATAGTGTGGAAGGCCCTTGGCGGAGATAACGTCCATCTATCAAAAATTATAGTTAACACCCGTGTGCCCTCAGAGGACGAGGACCAGATCCAAGAAAATGTAGAAGGGTCACAGGAGGGCACCCAAGGGCAACGCCAAGACCTCAAGGCCAGGTGCTCCTTCTTCCTCTTCCTGCAGACCCCCCTTCTTCTTGGGGGCAGCGTCTCAAGGACAAGCCCCAAGGGACAAGGTGGTTGGGACAGCTGTGCTATGCATCCCCACCTCAGGTCCCCTAGACCAACCAGCCCTGTCCCCTCTGCTTTCGCTCCCCCAGTTCCCAGATCTGAGGCTGTTCTTTGGCGGCCGCTGAGGTTGCTGCCTGCTTTCCTGAGGCACGGGCCACACGTGGCACGAGCAGGGGTCAGCGCCGGGAGCTGGTGGCTGGTCCTGTGGGCTTCTCACTTCCCTTCCCCAACCGCCGCGCGTGCAGGTGCCCAGCTGAGCCCAGCGGGCGGGGCGGACCCTATGGACACGCCCCCGCGTGAGTCCCTGATGCCCCGCCGGAGGAAGCGGCAGAGTCGCCACTGTCCTGAGCGCAGCCGAGCTCCACTCCCTCCCAGTGCCAGCGACATCGCCCACTGCGGCTGCGGGCACCGGATACCGTGCTCCAGGCTGGCCGGGGATGCGAGCTGCTCCCGCGACGGCATGGCAGCCTCAGGTGGGTAGCAGGCACTGTGCTCCCTGGTTCCCGGGTCCCGGCTCGCGCCCCCGCCGCTGGTCCCTGAGCCTCTCTGGCGCCACCCACATGGCCTGACTAGCTTTTCTCTCACTTCTTTAGACCTTAGTGCTGGGATCTTGTGTTCTTACTGATGTTTTCTCAGGTCTTCGGTAGCAAACTTCCCCTTCCAACTTTCTCACGTTTTGCCTGTGCGCGATTCTCTCCAGTTTCTGCCCGAACTTCGCCCCGTCCCGGTTTCTAAGTTTCCTTTTCTCTCTCTAGTTCTGGTCCAAGTAGCCCTAGGGTTTCTTTCTCGGTTGTAAGTTTTTGAGTATTGGGACCAGTTGAAAGGAGATTAAGGGCCCTGCTTCTCTAAAAGGCCAAATGCTTCTCTCAGAGTCTTATCCGATCAATAGGGGGCGCTCAGGAGTCCTAGGTGGTCCTGGGAGATCAGAGGTGGTCCTGGGGCAGCTTACGAGGTGGGCAAATGTACCTGTCAGAGGGTGCCAGCGTTTCTTCTGGCTGGTCTTGGGTTCTTTTCTGGATCAAGAGTGTATATACTTGGCAAGTCCTCAGCTCACTGAGGACAAACCACACAATGATAATGTTGAAAGACAATTAATGGCCCCTGCCTATACACCTCAGTAGACATTAGACATATTATGTTCTTGGTGATGAAGGGCAGGCCTGGTCTCTCTTCACCACAGGGTTTTGGTGGTTGGTGTGAAAGAAAACAGTGAGTAAATAGGGAATTGCTAGGTGAGAAGAGAGAGTTGCCTGCTTTTGGTTTGGTTTACTTGTGTTTACCCAGCTCAAGGCTGTTGTTTTTAGCGAGGCAGTGCCTGAAAACAGGAAGAAAGAAGTGTAGTGGGCTGGGGAAGTCACCGCTTGGAAAGGAAGGGAGCATCTGCTGGACAGAAGAACCAGCTCTCTCCAGATCTGCAAAGGCCTAGCCTGAGGTCATGGTACTTTGGAACCAGGGTGCAAAGGGCCTTGATGGACAGGCTCATTACTAAAGATGGTGAGTGGTTCATCTCTGCCTGTCTCTCCCTAGTCAGGCTCTATGGGTTAGAAGAATCAGTGATGGAGGTAAGGGTTCTGTACAGGGGTTCATTCACTGGGCAGACATTGATGTCATGATTGTGGTTTCAAGGCATGGTACTAGGTGTTCAGGAAACTAGAAGATAAAAGCCATGTAACTGTGAAGACAGGGAAGGCAACGACTCATTTAGTAAGACAGTACTTGGCATGGTATGGGCAATGGGAAAACAGACGGGAGTGAGGGGGTTTGAGTTAGACTTTTAAATGGAATGGTTAGGTGAAGTCGCAGAACAAGGGAAATTAGGCAAGACCCAATGGAGGGGAGATAGAGGGCCCTGGGGAGGTGAGCACTCCAAGCAGGAGGTCTGTGCCGTGTGTTCAAGATACAGGGAACAACTATCATGGCTGGGTGGATGGAGGGGTTAGGAAGAGAAGAAAATAACTAGCTACGCTTCTGCTCCCTTTCCTGGCTAGAACAGGCAAACAGCAAACTGGTGAGACTTGAGCAAAGGAGGCCAAGCAACCTGCTTTCCCTGTCTTGTGTCTAGAAGGCTGACTCCAAGGGGTGTAGCTGAAGGGGCTAACCTCGACAGGTGGACTAGGGTTCAGATGAGGACTCCAGCCCAGCAACCAAACCTGGTGCACTCTTTGGATTGGTGAATAAAGTTATTCAAACCTCTTGCTGTCATTGCCTCTGTGGTGAGACACCGTGCCGGGTGGTGTGAGTGAGACCGGGTCCCCCTGGGCTTCCTGCGGTCTATAGCTACAAGTCCTTGAGAGGGCAGGGCAGTGGAAGAAAGTCTTGTTTCACTGCTAACATGCCATAGGCTCGAGAGTCATCTAGGCCAACCTTCTGTATGGTTTTCTTATTTTTAAAATAATATTATAATATGTTTACCCCAAACGCTCTGTGTATAAACTTTTGACATCGTGGCATGACATCATCTCAAAATGAGTTGAGTCACATTCATAGCTATGCTGGGATATGTTCGACTCATGGGCTACTGGTTGGACGTGCCTGAAGAGTGCAGTGAAGGGTTTCTCGTGTCTTCACAAGCACGTGACCTTGAGAGGGACGTCATCCCCTCAAAGAGAGGTGTTGCCTCCTTTCCAGTACACCCATCTCTCTCACCTCTGGAATGCTCTGCTCTGAACTGGAAAATGAATGGGATTGTGTAGTCTGTGGTTTTAGTGACTGACTTCTTGCTGCGTAATTTGTTCAAGGTCCACTCAGCTGTAGCTTAATCCTCTGGCCTGCTTAAATATCCTGCCATTGGAGGGTGAAAGTTAGTCTTTCCTGAAAGATGTGTTTGCTTCGTTTGCTTGAAATCGCGAAGAATCTTGGCCTCTTGGCCTCAGAAGAACCTTGAGTAGTGAGGTGAAGTGTGAGCACAATGTGCTGGAATCATTTCCCTTATTTACGAGAGAGAGAGAGAGAGAGAGAGAGAGAGAGAGAGAGAGAGAGAGAGAGAGAGAGAGAGAGAGAGAGAAGAGCCTGGGGCTTCCCCAAAGGTACCAAGTCTGCAGCTGGTGAAGACCGGAGTCCTCCCTTCCAGGCTGTGGCCTCCAAGAACCTGAGGAAAGAGCTCAGATCTTGTCCTGCCCCCTCCTCCCAGGTTCCTCTTTAGCTCCTCCTGCCATTCCTGGACGTACAGGGTCACAGACTTGTAGGGCTTGTCACCAAACCTGATGACTTGAATTTGATCACCTAGGACTCACATGGGAGCCCCCTGCCCCCTCCCCCCCGGAAGAGGGAGAACTGGATCCTGCAAGTTGTCCCTGGATCTCCACATGTGTGCTGTGGTTTCATGAACACACACACAGCACAGCGTGCACATACACAGACGACGATAGGTGAATGAGAGAGTGAATGAATGAACAAATAGTGGTGCTCTGGCTCGAACATGGCTCCAGGTCAAATAGACAGGGTCCCAGGGTCAGTGTCAGTCATTGTGTGTTGGTCCCCCCTCCCCGCCCCCGTGTCCCACCCATCCCACTACTGTGACTCTCTCCCATCCGTGGTCAACCAGCCCCTTCCCGGACTCAGTCCATTCCTGGCGCCTGAAGCCAAACCTGTTCTTTGTAGTCCACGAGAACAAAGCCCTTTTCTCTGTTCTGCCACGGTTTGTGGGCTCCTGGTTGGCTCACGCATTGTTTCTCTTACTGAATAGGAAAAAGAAGTGGTTGAGAATGGGGAGCAATGACTTGGGGCTGAAGGAAGGGAATTGTTGTGGAAGAAAGGGGCATTCCCCCACGCAGGGAGAGTTGCTGACAAAGCTGATAGCCCTGGGCTGCTCCCTCGGGGAGGAACTTGAACTTCCACTTTGGACTTTTTTACAACTTCCCCAGCTTTTGATTTCAGCAGCCCTGAAGGAGTCAGGAGGATGGTAAATTGAATTGCTGTTATTTACAGTGAGGGCAGATTTGCCTCCGTTTATGATATTGGTTGGAGTCAAACTGCAGTAAACACAAACACACACGTGTGCACGTGTGCACGCACACACACATACACACAGTCACAGAAGTTGTGATATTAATTTGACCGAGGCACTAGCCACTTTCTTCTCAAATATTCTTTTAATTTATTATTAAATTATTGTTCTTATGCATTGGTATTATGGCTGCATGTATATCTAGGTGAGAGTGTTGGATTCCCTGGAACTGGAGTTATAGACAGTTGTGAGCTGCCATGTGGGAGAGGGGAATTGAACCCAGGTCCTCTGGAAGAGTCACCAGTGTTTTTAACCACTGAGCCATCTTGCTAGTCCCTGGATAATCTAGGGTTTTTTTTTGTTTTGTTTTGCTTTGTATTTTCAAGACAAGTTTTCTCTGTGTAATCCTGGCTGTCCTAGAACTAGCTCTGTAGACCAGGCTAGCCTTAAACTCACAGAGATCCACCTGCCTCTGCCTCTTGAGTGCTGGGATTAAGGGTGTGGGCCTTCCTAAATACTCTGGCCCAATGGAGATTGGGTTCAAACCTTGAGTCCCAGGAACAAGCCACTTTAAATGGCTGCTTCCCATATTCAATTGTGTTTTTAATAAAGTTATTTTGGAACAGATTTAGATTTCCAGGAAAATGACAAAAACTTTGTAGAGTTCCCATGTATTCTAATCCCCGGTTCTTATTGGCAACTTATATTAATGTGATACACTTACTGAAATACCTAAACCAGTATTGGGAATTATTATTTTTGGAGGGTGCCTTTTTTTTTTTTTTTTTTTTGGTTTTTCGAGACAGGGTTTCTCTGTAGCTTTGGTGCCGGTCCCTGAACTAGCTCTTGTAGACCAGGCTGGCATCGAACTCCCAGAGATCTGCCTGCCTCTGCCTCCCGAGTGCTGGGGTTAAAGGCGTGCGCCACCACCGCCCAGCTATTGGAGGGTGCCTTTTAAGACAAGATATCAGCAATAGCTCAGGCTAGCTTGGAACTCACTGTATGTCCCAGGTTGGACTCTATAATTCTTGCTTCTGCTGTTTCAGCTTCCCACATTCTGGGTGGTAAGTTAGTTTTTATCCTATGCTTTTTTTTAAAAGATTTATTTATTTATTATGTATACAGCATTCTGCCTCCATGTATGCCAACACGCCAGAGGAGGGCACCAGATCTCATTACAGATGGTTGTGAGCCACCATGTGGTTGCTGGGAATTGAACTCAGGACCTCTGGAAGATCAGACAGTGCTCTTAACCACTGAGCCATCTCTCCAGCCCCTATCCTATGCTTTTTTCAAGTCTCCTTAATTTGTACACAATGTCCCTGGTTTCCATTCAAGATACCACACTTCATTTCCCAGTGATGTCTCCTTAGGTGCCTCTCAGCTGGGATTTTATCGTATTTTCCTAGATCTTGATAACCCTTGTCAATCCTTTTTTAAAGGCAGATTTTATGATTACCAGTGTTTTGCACGCATGTATATATGTGCACCACATACACACCTGATGCCCGAGGAGCTCAGAAGAGGGCATCAGTTTTCCTGGAACTGGAATTACAGAAGGTGTGAGCCATCATGGAGATGCTGGGCACCGGATCCCAGACCTCTGCAAGAGCAACAAATGCTCGTAATTGCTGAGCTTAATCTCAAAACCCTTGGCAGTCCTTTAGAAGTGCAGTATTTTTACTGATCATTTGAGAATTCATATGTGTGTACAGTGTGTTTGGTTTATGCTCACCTCCCCCCCCCCCCACACAGCTTGTCCTGGACCCCTTACTTTTTCCTCCTGACCTCACCTCTCACTTTGAAAGTCTTGAGAAGCGCTAGTCAGGGATTTTGTGGGTTTTATTCGAAGAGCACAGGCTTTTAACACATCTCCTGGTTGTTGATAGTGATCTTGGTCATTGGGTGGAGACGGTATTTGCTGAATTTGTGCACTCTGAAGTGACTGTCTCTGTCTTTCCATACTGGACTCTTTGGAAAGAAATCATTGGACACAACCCACATTTAGGAAGACCCGTGTTGTGTTCCCCTGAGGGTGGGGTTACCTACAGAAATTATCTGGGATTTGTATGCATAAGAAATTTGTATTTTTCTTCAGGGTTTTTTTGGGGGGGGGGTTGGTTTTTTGAGACACAGTTTTTCTGCATAGCCCTCGCTGTCCTGGAACTCACTCTGTAGACTAGGCTGGCCTTGAACTCCCAAAGAGTTCCTACCTACTCCTGCTTTCTGAGTGCTGGGATTGAAGGCATACACCACCACTGTCTGGCTTTTTGTTTTGTTTTGTTTTTCAAGACAGGGTCTCTCTGTAGCTTTAGAGCCTGTCCTGGAACTCGCTCTATAGACCAGGCTGGCCTCGAACTCATAGAGATCTATTTGTACAAGAGCCTTTGCCTGATCAGCCATCTAGTTGGCCTCATTATGAACATCCATCCTCCTCCCTCAACCTGTCAGGTACTAGGCTGGCTAGCCTCACTTTCTTCTTTTTCTTTTTAAAAATAATTTATTTGTTTTTATTTTATGAGAATTGATAGGTGTTTTGCCTGTATACATGTCTGTGTGAGGGTGTCAGATCCTCTAGAATTGAAGTTATAGACGGTTGTAAGCTGTCCTGTGGGTGCTGGGAATTGAACCCTGCTCCTCTGGAAGAGTAGCCAGTGATCTTAACTGCTGAGCTATGTCTCCAGCCCACTCCTCCTTCATTTTTATAATATTAATCTTAATTTTTAAAAATTCTATTTTCATGCATTTATATGTGCATGTCTGTGTTTGCCAGTGTTAGCACAGGCCAGGAGGTGTTGGATCCACTGAAGCTGAATCTATAGGCAGTTGTGAGCTGCCTGACATGGGTGCTAGGACTTCAGCCTTCATCCTCTGGAAGAACAAGAGCTCCTAACCACTCAGCCATCTCGCCAGCCCCTAGCCTTACTTTCTTTTTTTTTCCTTTTTATTGAGCTCTACATTTTTCTCTGCTCTCCTCCCTGCCTCTCTCGTCCCCCCTTCTGCCCTCCCCCAAGATCCCCATGCTCCCAATTTACTCAGGAGATCTTGTCTTTTTCTACTTCCAATGTAGATTATATCTGTGTAAGTCTCTTTTAGTGTCCACATTGTTTTCTGAGTTCTCTGGGATTGTGGTTTGTAGGCTGGCTTTCTTTGCTTTATGTTTAAAAACCACCTATGAGTGAGTACATGTGATAATTGTCTTTCTGTGTCTGGATTACCTCACTCAAAATAATATTTTCTAGCTCCATCCATTTTTCTGCAAAATTTAAGATGTTGCTATTTTTCTGCTGTGTAGTACTCCATTGTGTAGATGTACCACATTTTCCTTATCCTTTCTTCAGTCAAGGGGAATTTAGGTTGTTTCCAGGTTCTGGCTATGACAAACAAAGCTACTATGAACATAGTTGAGCACATGTCCTTGTGGCACAATTGAGCATCCTTTGGATATATACCCAAAAGTGGTATTATTGGGTCTTGAGGAAGGTTGTTTCCTAATTTTCTGAGAAATCACCACTCTGACATCCAAAGGGGCTGTACCAGCTTGAACTCCCAACAGCAATGGAGAAGTGTTCCCTTTTTCCCACAGCCTCTCCAGCATAAGTTGTCATCAGTGTTTTTTATCTTGGCCATTCTTACAGGTCTTAGATGGAATCTCAGAGTTGTTTTGATGTGTATTTCTCTGATGACTAAGGATGTTGAACATTTCCTTAAGTGTCTTTCAGCCATTTTAGATTCCTTGTTGAGAGTTCTCTGTTTAGGTCTGTACTCCCTTTTTGTATTGGATTATGTATTCTTTTGGTGTCCAATTTCTTGAGTTCTTTGTATATTTTGGAGATCAGACTTCTGTCTGATGTGGGGTTAGTGAAGATCTTTTCCCATTTTGTAGTCTGTCATTTTGTCTTGTTGACCTTGTCCTTTGCTTTCAGGAGGTCCCATTTATTAATTGTTTCTCTCAGTGTCTCAGCTACTAGGGTTATATTTAGGAAGTGGTCTGAGATGACATTTCTTTATTTTTATCATGCGTGCATACGTGCTGTGTGTACATGTGTACCATGGCACGTGTGTGGAGGTCAGAGGACAACTTAGCGGCATTGATTCTGTCATTTTATCTTCTGGAAACTGCACTCAGGTGACCAAGCACCTTTACGTCCTGAGCCACCTCAACACCCCCAGGGCTGACATTTCATTGTGAAAACCTATGACTTAGGTCACTGTTTCAGGAAGGGTCCCCTGCCCTTCCCCCAGCCTGCTTCATCATAGAATGCATGTAACTTTGTGTTCATCCATGCCACATTATTTCCAGACTAGGATGTCAAAGCCACGGCGTGGGACAGTGGCCACAGTAAGGTTGGGAGTCTACCTTCTTTGAACTTCGATCCGTCATTGGAAGATGTGACATTGGAAGATGACTCCTTTATAAGAGTCTTGGCCTATTTCCTGATAGGAGGAAGTAGAGGTTGGGACAAAGGACTGGACTGGCAGCCACCATGAGTGTTGGTCCTGGTTCTTCTGTTAACTCACTGATTGTGAATCTGAGTAAGCCCCTTCATCTTCTCAGACAATGTGTTTCTTTCACCTGTGAGTGAAGGATAAGGACCAGGTGACTCCATCCCTGCCCTCTTGGCCTGTTTGTGTCTGCCCATCTGTGCTTCCTTAGGAGAAGAAAGCTCCTGTCACAGACCAACAACGGTGGGGGAGAGAAGGTCAAAGCATCGACTCACCGGTTCGACTCACCGGTTTCCTCTCACAACGGTGCCCGGTCAAGGAGAGGGTCATGACACCAGCCTCCAACTCCTGAGGGTTCTTTTTCTACTCCAAGCTCTTTGCTGAGAACTTGACCTGAGATCCACATGAAAACGGCCATGCTGTCTCTCCTTCCAGACAAGGAAACTAAGGCCCGGAAGATTTTAGTAATTTTTCCTGGAGTTGTGTGGCTAGTTGGCAGAACCAGAATTCTGACCCTCACAGTCTGATCTCACTGCTATGTCCCTGACCACTGTATTTGAAACAGAACTATGTTTCAGAGTCAGATCAGCTACTGGCTATGTCTGTGAGCCCTGGCTAAGTAACTCAATGCGCTGCATTGAGCACCAACGGCAAGGGTCTGTTGGCAGCCTGCTCTGATCACCCAAGAGAGCTGTGACCTTCTCCCTCAGCTTTTACTCTCTGCCGTAGGCAGACAAGACCACGCCCTAGGGCTTGCTGTCCCAAAAGTCATTGGCTAAATGTATTGAAATCCTACCACAGGCACGGGTTTGGGTGATGAGTGTGCCGTATCTGGCACATTGGTGGACTGCAAGAAGGGAAAAGGGCTAGACAAATGGATTAGGTATTCCTGGGAAGTTGTAGGTACCAGGCCCTGTTGGACAATGTGTCTCCCCGGTTTCAGATTGCCTCCAAGAAGGAGCAGGCATTAACGAGCTTCCCTGTCTCCTTGCAGGGTGGGGCCGAGGATGCGACATTCTCATCTTCTACAGCCAAGATGCGGAGGAATGGTGCCAGTACTTACAGGACCTTTTCATATCCTGCCATCAGGTCCGCAGCCAGAAGATGCGGACATACCGGCTGGGCCCGGATACCTCCTTTTCTGCCCAGGACCTGTGGGTGTTCCGGGATGCACGGTGCATGCTGGTGCTACTGTCTGCGGGGCTGGTGGAATGTTTCTGCCAGCCAGGACTGCTGCCGGTGCTGCAGCGCGCCTTCCACCCTCCGCAGCGCGTGGTGCGGTTTCTGTGCGGAGTGCAGTCGGAGGATGAGGACTTTGAGACCTTCTTTCCGGAGTGGGAGCACTGGCAGGAGCTCACCTGTGATGATGAGCCGGAGACCTACCTGGCGGCTGTGAGAAA
This sequence comes from Microtus ochrogaster, assembly GCF_000317375.1. Taxonomy (NCBI): domain Eukaryota; kingdom Metazoa; phylum Chordata; class Mammalia; order Rodentia; family Cricetidae; genus Microtus; species Microtus ochrogaster. Next base: position 68,854,828 of record NC_022015.1, on the reverse strand, counting down.
AGTCATTTCTGAAGGTAAGGAAGAGAGGTGCGCTCAAGAGGAATCACGTAGAGCGGCATTCTAGAGCCAGGCGAAGTATCTTTATCTGATAATTGTTGGTTATTTGTGTTAGAAAATGAGGAAAACTCTCCTCAGAGACCCGGTGTCCCCTGAGGCTCTGGCTCAGGGATAGAGTACTTCCTACCACATGCAAGGCCCTGGAGTCAATCCTCCAGAGATTTAGGTAGTTCTTGGTTTAGAACAGCCGGATTTCGAAGATGGGATAGGTTGAACCTTCTTTCTAGAATTTTCTATGCTTCGGACGACACAGAATCCAGGTTCCCTACTACGAAGCAGGGGTAGGAAGGAGAGACTTTGATGATTATGGTGTGACCTGGCTTGCACCAGCCCTTATCACTGCAGCTATCACTGCAGCTCTCCCTGTGTGCCTTCCGCTTCCACTCTCTTCTTTGCAGTGACCTTGATAGCACTGTGGAAATGTCAATAAAAAAGAACCCGTTTATGGAGCAATAACCCTCTTTTTTTTCTCATTGGCCCACCTTCTGTCGTTCTCACTGCTTCTCCTTTCAAACTGGCAACTTTCCAGTCCTTTCTGCAGGGCTAATGACTTCCCTGGGGCCAGGATATGACACACACTCTGATTAACAGAAGCAGAAGATGAGCACTGGGATGGTTGCAGGTCACAGCTTTTCTTCCCCTTTTGGCTTTTCTTTTTGGCCTTCGTGCGAGCCGTGAGCAGGCTGTGCGTCTGCCTTCTGTTTTCTTACCGTTTGAGAGCTTACCTACTTGGCACCAGCCAGGAAAGCTGGACAATTACGGGCCCAATTTCCCTTTGCCTCAGTAGTTCCAGATTGTAACGTGCGCAGTAATGTAGCTCATCCATCCCCTCTTCCATTTCCTGATCCAAAGCCAGAATTTACCAACTCTAAGATGGGCCTGGTGGTTCCTACAGGCTTGAAATCCCAGCTCTTTGAGAGACAGTAGCAGGAAGATCTAAAGTTCAAGGTGATATAACCTGTGGGTATGACCAGGTCTCAGCATAGTAGAGTCGTGTTCATTTTGTAATACAAATAACAGGTGTTTTTTGTTTTTTTGAGACACGGTTTCTCTGTAGCTTTGGAGCCTGTTCTGGAATTAGCTCTTATAGACCAGGCTGTGAACTCACAGAGATCCTCCTGCCTCTGCCTCCCGAGTGCTGGGATTAATGCAAATAACTGGTGTTAATGCAAGAGATGACTCACTTGAAATGCTTGGGACCCCATTAAAAATTTTCTAGAGTTCTCTCATTTTGACTTGAAATGACAGGAAAAGCACACCATTCACATGTGCATGATCATGTTTCATTGCTTTTTGGGAGCTGTGAGCCGTGCAAACTTACAAAGAACCCAGACACACTAGTTGCTCCTCCCCAAGGGTGACTTCATTGCAGTGGCCCATGCAGCGTCATTGCTGGCCACCGTGATCTGTCAATCAATTATTCAGAGCTCTCTGGAAGGATTGCCATTTCACAATATGTACTCATCATTAGTCTCTTAAACAGGATTGTGCCGATATTTTAAAAATTTAAAGGGAGTAAATCGGGAGCATGGAGACCATGGGAGAGGGTAGAAGGGGAGGCGAGAGAATGGGAGGGGAGTGGAGAAAAATAAAGAGCTCAATAAAAACAATAAAAAAATAAAATAAAAAATTTTAAAAAATCAAACAAAAATATCAGTTATAATCCTACAGCATAAAGATAACAGCTAATATTTTGGTATGCTTCAAGGTACTCTTAATGATAGATTTAAAAATATATAACGTATACTTACACAACTGAAGGAAAGTTTTACAACCTAAAAAAAAAAATTAAGGCAGTGGTGGTGCATGCCTTTAATCTTAGTACTCAGGAGGCAGAGGCAGACAGATCTCTGTGAGTTTGGGGCCAGCCCAATTTACAAGAGCTAGTTCCAGGACAGGCTAGAAAGCTACAGAGAAACCCTGTCTCAAAAAAAAAAAAAAAAAAAAGATTTGAGAAGAAGCTCATTGAGAAAGTGCTTGCTTAACATATGTTAGGTCCCAGATAGGGTGCTGGAGGCAAAGAACTTGTACTGCTCTAGCAGAGAACCTGAGTTTGGTTCCTAGTACCCACGTCAGGTGGCTCTCAGCTCCTCCGGGAACTGTGGGTTCCTAGGGTATCTATACCCACATGCACATACATGCACACAAACACACACGTGCACATATAACTAAAAGTAGGATAAAAAATCAACCTTAAAAAGTACAAGGGGATACTTTTAATAAGATTTGGGAACATCCAGTGGTGAGACATCTGCCTACATCCATCTCCTCTGAAATTTTACGATTTGCTCTATTTTACTCTGGACTACGATGACGAACGCAGTGCTCTGTGAGGCTTCACCTCCCAGTGCTTCAGAAAGGTGAATTTCTTCACAGTAGTCCTTTTGTTCCAAGGACAAACAACCTATTGTCGGAACGAGGTTATTTCAATAAGCAATTAAAATAAGCTGCTTCGTGGGAAATCTGCCGTTCAGAATCAATGGGACATATAGAATTATGAAATAGTGGGGGATGGAAACGCAGAGTGCTGGTGGTCACACACAGTCAGTTAGACTCGAATTTGAATAAATGCTTCTCAAATTTTCATGTGCAAAGAAGAACTTGCGGACATTATTGGTAGCATGTGTTGAATGAAGGCTGGGTGGAACTCAGGAACCTGCATTTCTCTTTTTAAAAATTGATTGATTTATTCTTCTCTCACACATTCCACTCCAACTACGACTTCCCCCTCCACTCTTCGCAGCCCCTCCCTCCCAACTCCTGACTCCCTCACATCCACTCCCCCTCCTTTCCCTTCAGAAAGGAGCAGGCATTCGTTCCAAGGATATCAACCTGGCCTAACAAGTTACAGTAAGAGTAAGCACAGATCCTCGTATCAAGGCTGGATGAGGCCACTCAGTAGGAGGAAAAGGGTTCCAAGAGCAGGCAAAAGAGCCAGAGACACCCCCACTCCCACCGTCAGGAGTCCCACAGGAACACCCAGCTACACAACCATAACTCAGACCCATAGAGGGTGCCTGATTGTCACCCTGGTGTCTGTGAGACCCTGTGAGCCCTGGTTAGTTGAAGAATCTACATTTCTAGCAAGCCCCTATGCTGTTGCCAGTGTGGCCCAGGGTCCACCACATTCAGGCCACTGTTTTCTCAAAGCCTCAGTTCTCTGGAAACCAGGGCAGCTCCTGTATACTGGCTGGTCTAGGTATAAAGTTAGACTAGTGTTTGATGGTTAAACTGTTAGTTTTCAACATGGAGCCCCAGTGTTCTACTTACAAAGTCTGTGTGTTCACTCTGGCAGGTTTTAATCTTTCAGTTCTCTAGATAAAAATGCTTATGACTTTCAGATGGGGGTCCTACACTACTTTAATCTCTATTCTTTCTTCACTTAATAATTGATAATTATTTCTATCTCATGAAAAAATATTTTGGAGGTTTTGCAATATCTCTAAGTTTGGCAATCTCCTTAAAATTGAACATATGTTTTAATTAGAGTCTGCAGTGTGTTGGAGTTTATCTTCCAAGTTCTTCATCTGTAAAATGATGGGGTTGGACCAGATGATGTGGAAGGTTCTTCCAGTCTCCTGGGCTGTAGTATATCATGAAGCACTTACTGCAACTTTTCAGTGGACCCAGCTCAGTTCCCGGAAACAATGCTCGGCAGTATAGGAAGCTGTCCTGTTGTTCTGGATTCTTTGCTGGACTTGCTGCTGGGTGATTGTTTTCAAATAAGGAAGTGAGAAAACCCGAGGTATAGCACAGCAATTATTTCCTCTTTTTACCGAAGCTCTATTCTTTGCTGCAAGTCTCACTGGAATACAAAAATAGATTCTGTGAGACTATGTGGGAAAGAACTCGCTGGTGGGTGATACTGAGTTTGCTTCAGAGGCTCTTCTGTGTGTGTGTTTGCTCAGATGCCCATATGCATGCTTGCTCACATGCTGAGAGTGGAGAGAGGCACGAAAGCTTTTGTTTAGCATTGCAGCAGTGATCGTATCTGCTTTTGAAATTGCTTGTTTATTGTCTCTGTGTGTTCAGGTGTGCAGAGGCCAGAGATTGACCTTTGGTGTCTTCCTCTATTGCTGTCCACCTTGTTTTTCAAGATAGGTTCTCTCACTGAACCTGGAACTTATAGATTGGCTAGACTGACTGCCCCCCCCACCCCCACCCCACTGTCATTTCTCCAGCCCTAAGACTACAGACAAGCCCCACCATGTCTAACTTTTAGGTGGATGTTGGGGTTTGAACTCAGGTCCTTAGGCTTGTGCACAGAGTGCCGTACCAACTGAGAACCTAGCCCTTGTCTGCTTTCCTCATTTGCATTATCCTCTACCTGCTTCCCCTGCCTCCCCACACCTTCTATGTTTCAGGAGGTCTCATGGTATCCAAAATTATATATAATGTGTTTCCCCTTCGGTTCTCATGGGAAAATGTGAGAAGCTTATGTCTATATCTGGTTTTCTTTGTGGACATTAGCATCCCATTGGTTTTTACTTTCCAGTTTTATTGAAGTATAATTGACAAATAAAATTAAATGTTCTCTAAGTACAAAAATAAGGATTTATAATACATATATAGTGTAAAAATAATTAGCATGGTCAAATTAGTTAACATATCTCCTTTGCCCGTGGTGTTGTCGTGTGTGTGTGTGTGTGTGTGTGTGTGTGTGTGTGTGTGAGCGTGTGCATGTGTTGAGAACTCCTTGCAAGCCCCGAGTAAACACTATCGTATTATTAACTCTAACTTCTGTTTTGCACAAAAGACTCCCAGAGCTTACTCATTTCCAGACTGCAGTGTGAACCTTTGGATGGAGTGCCATCCCTCAGCCTCCATCCCCTCCCAGCCCTGACCACCATGAGCTAACCTACTTCTGTGAGTCTGACTTCTTCAGATCCTGTGTGTAAGGGAGCTCATGCAGTATTTGTCTTTCTGAATCTGGCTGGCGACCCTTACCATAATGTCCTCTCCGCTCGTTCACAGTGCAAATGACAGGATTTTCTACTGTCTTGTGGCTGAGGAATATTCCTTTTTGCAGTTTGTCAGACAAGAAGGGATATTTTCCCCAAAAGTTACATATGCTTATCACAGTGCATAAAAATGTTTTTTAAAATTATTTTCCCTTTTCACAAATAAATGACTAGAATATTCACATGCTTCATGCCCAATTTTGTGAATCTCTGTTGATTTCTTCCCTCTCGTATTCCTCTACGGCTCCCATAGACAGAGTGGAGCACCTGCACCGAGTGTCCCTGCGTCCCATGGACTTGACCCTCAGCCTTACAGTGGGTTTGGTTGTTGAACCTTATCTACCAAAGGTTTCCTTTTGTGTCCCACTTTAGTCTGATATATGAAACAGCTAGTAATAAGTTAAAAGCTTGAATGTGCATGGGTGTGGTGTTTGTGTGTGTGTGCGTGCGCGCGTGCAGGTGCTTGTGTCTGTGCATTTGCTCACAGAGGCCAGAGGAGGATGTTGGGTATCCTGATTAATTGCCTTCTGTCTTACTCATTTGCAATAGGATATCTTACTGAACCTGGAGCTAAACTGACAGCCAGCAAGCTGCCAGTCCTGGCTCCCGTCTCTGTCTCCTTTCCATAGCACTAAGATTCTGGGCACACACAGCTGCGCATGGCTTTAAAAACATTTATTTTTTGGTATATAATAGAATGGGTGCTGGGATACTAGCTTGGGTCCTCATGCTTGTGCAGCCAGTGCTCTTGCCCACTGAGCATCTCTAGCCGGGGTGAGTTTCTTGTTTTCGACAGTTACTCAGTAAAATGCATCCAACATCCTATGTGCTTTTATCCCTGCACAAGTGTAGACGGGCAGATGGTCTTACTGCCACTGTACAGCTGGGGAAACTGAGGCTCAGGAGATTCAATGCCCGTGTGACGAACAAGCAGCTCACTTCAGCACCGAAGGTTTTTGGGCTTTAGAATATCCCCCTCTTTGCCTTGCATTTTCCTGTCTCCCTTCCCCACCTTCCTCTTTCTTGTTCAGACTAGAAATGAAATAAGGGGAAAGAGCAGAGGAAACTGAGGCCTCTGTCAGCTCTCGAAACCACAGATTCCCAGATGGGGCAGAGCCCTGACAGTGCTTGTATGCAGGACTCCACCCCTGAGTCATTGAACCCAAGTCTCTGGGGTCAGCCCTGGGAATATGAATTTTAAAATGCTTCAGGGGCAGTTTACTCGGCAGCTCTGGGCTCTGTCTGGGGCCTGGTGTTCCACCGTTCAATTCTTCTGGTCAGAAGAGGCAGCAAACCGAGGGCTGTTCCGGGAAGTCACGGGGCAGCAGTCCCAGGGGCTCAGAGTTTGGCTGTAACTTATTGGCACAGGCCCTCAGAGAAGTCAGACCCTCTCAGAGAAGGGGAAGTTGCTGCGCTCGCTCTGTGTGGCGGCATCGTGGATGGTAAGTTATGGATGACTTTTGGGCTTCCTTGAGGTGGAGGGGTTGGAGCTGGCTTGAGATCTGTTGGACTGGACACATTTTGTCCCACGGTCCTGTGTGGCTGCAGACTTTCGATCTCGATCTTTCTGGGCCGTGGTTTAGATGACTCTGCAGCCAGTTCCTTGTCATAGCCTCACACCCCACCCCCCGCAGGTGCTTTCTTCATACTTTCCCCTTTGAAACGATCTGTGCTTTGGGGAAGGAGGTGCCCCGGTTGGGAGAGTGAAGTCTTTTTGGGGCCACCACAAAGCTACAGTCTGTCCGAATGTTATTATGATTTCCCCTGACAAGGCCCCTGGCGGTCCTGTGAAACCAGGGCCACTGTTTGCTCTCCAAACTACACGACTTACTGCCAAGCGTACCTGGAACAGTTAATAAAGACTCATGCCCAAGGAAAGGCCAGTGCCCGTGGAATTTCTGCGTCCCTTGGAACTCCAGATTTCCCCCACAAAGTTGTGTGCTCCAGGGGCAGGGGATGGTAAGGGTGACTCCCCCACCCCTACACATTGCTCTATAAGCTAGCTGCACAACAGACTTCACTCTTCACCTCTCCCTTCACTCAGATGTCTGTGCTCTTTCAGAGAGAGTTTCTGTGTGCCCTTCCGTTGAGAGCGATTGGTGGGTTGCTGTGGGAAGGTAGTGTGGGGTTCCTGAAGGCCTCTGGGGCAGGAATCTCAAGCTTCCACCTGTCTGTGTAAATTAACGTAGGTGGGAATGTTGTCATCAGACAGGGATTTTGTTTGTTTATTTGTTTGCTTGCTTGGATTGTGGAGAGGGTCTCAACTATATAGACCTGGTCGGTCTACAACTCAATATCTAGACCAGGCTGGCCTCCAGTCCACAGAAATGTGCCTGCTTTTGCATCCCAAGTGCTTAGATTAAAGGTCGACTCCACCACACTCTGCTTAGATGTAGGCATTTTACCCACCCATCTCTTCCTATGTTGTTTCACTATGTTTTTTGATTCTTGTCTCCCCTGGACCATTGTTAGTAGAACTCAGAAGGGGTCCACAGTCTCTTATTCCTGAGATGCCTTGCTCTAGACATCACTTCGTTTGATCCCTGTGGTTTCTCTATGAGGCAATGCTGATATCATCTTCATCTTCAAGATGACAGAAGCAAGGTCCCAGAAACACCATGCCTTATTCAAGATCACAGCTTTTTCATCTGTAGAAGATCAGGGCCAGGGATGTCTGATCTGCCGTCTGGTGTCTAGCTTCTTTCTTTCTTTCTTTCTTTCCTTCCTTCCTTCCTTCCTTTCTTTCTTTCTTTCTTTCTTTCTTTCTTTCTTTCTTTCCTTCTTTCCTTCTTTCCTTCCTCCCTCCCTCCCTCTCTCCCTCCCTCCCTCCTTCCCTTCCTCCCTTCCTTCCTTCCCCCGCTTCCTCCCTCCCTTTCTTGTTTTCTTTCTTTTGGGTTTTCGAGACAGGGTTTCTCTGCAGCTTTGGAGCCTGTCCTGTCCTGGAACTCACTCTGTAGACTAAGCTGGTCTCTAACTCACAGAGATCTGCCTGCCTCTGCCTCTCGAGTGCTGGGGTTAGAGGTGAGTACCACTACTGTCCGACATCTAGCTACTTCTTTATCCAGCTGGCAGGGTCAATCTTTCCTCTGATGGTGCTTGTTAGGCTGTTCCCAGAGCCCCACGCTGGGGTCAGGTGAGACCTGCTGCCCTGTGTCTACATCCCAGCATGGTCTAAGATACACACAGTGCATGTTGCGTGGGATATGGGAAATTTTCTAGTAGTTGCTGTTAGAAAAAAAAATTGCTGTAAAAAGATAGGCAAAATTAATCTTCTGATTTATTTAGCTCAGTCTATTTTTATTTTAATAGACATTAAGTATAAGAGCTACTTAGGGAGCAGGAGAGATGAGTCACATGGCATGTGCTTTAAAACACGTCTACCGTAGCTCCTTCAATTATTTATCAGTGCAGTCAGTCACTGAGGAGTTTTTGATGAGTACCTGCCAGCTGCTATCCTGTTGTATGGTTCTCCTCTTCGTCCTCTTTTTCTCTCTCTGGTCTCTTTTTTTTGTGTGTGTGTTCTTTCTCAGTAAACCCCCCCCCTCATTTTTGAAACTTCCTGTATTTTCGAAATAATTTTAAATGATGTGCATTATTTCTGTGTCTGTGTATGTGCACGTGAGTGTAGTGTGTGAGGAGGCCAGAAGAGGGTGCTGGATCCCTGGAAGCTGTTGTGAGCGGACAGACTTGGGTGCTGGGACTGAGCTGAGGTCCTTTGGAAGAGCTCTATACACTCTTACCCATCTCTGTGCTCAAACTTTGTGTTTTATCACCTGCTTTGCTGTGTTCCCAAGATCTAGAAGTTCAGTGTTAACACAAATTGTGTCTGCTGAACAATAGGGCTTCTGCCTTTGCTAATGACCAGTCACCACCTGAAGTGGTGAGATGGAGCTCCTGGCAGCCTTTGTGAAGACTGAATCACACTGGGGCACTTGAATGCCCTTCAGGAAATCATGCTTGGGTCGGGTCCTGGCCGAGCAGGTTATTGTCTGTCAGTGAGGCAGACTGCCGCAGACTCCACCAAGACCCCCCCCCCCCCCCCGACAGCTCTCTTCATGCTGACATGGAAACCAATAAAACTGATTAAAGGGGAGAAACAAGAGACAGAAAAGTGTGCCTCTATAATCTTAGATAGACATTTAAAAGGAGTACTTATCCATGCTGATAGGCATATCTATGAGGATATGCTCTTAGTTTCTTTCTAGAAAGACACACAAGAAACTGTCCCAGAAGGGTACTCTTGGGTAGATGGAAGGCATTTTGAACTTTTGCTGTAGATGTTTCCCCAATGTTTTATTTTTTCTATGTTTATGATTTCCTTTCAGTTAGGAACCTTCGAGAAAACAATGATGGGGATTTTGTATATGTAGAGGAAGGTGTTGGGTTTTTGTCCTCTGTTCCAAGTAGGCTGAACTGAAGATTGAGTTCCTTGTGAAAACCCCTTTGGCCTTTTCCGCCTGAGACAGGTCTTCTGGTAAGAGGAAGTGACGTAGCGTTGGTTTGCGCCATTGCTGCCAAGTCTACACAGTTGCTCACCTGGTGTGGCCCACGCCTGTGAAGGGTGAACTGCTGTTTCTAAGAGAGTGAATAGGATTTGACTCTTGTTACGTTTGTACTGATGACCTTTGTTGCTGCAGTCTCTGTGGGGACTCCTAAAGTGCACAGATGGATACCAGCTGCAGCTGGCAAGTCGCTTGGCTACTCTGGACCTCTTCCTGTCCTTTTTAAAATTCTAGGGTGGGGGTGGTATAGAGATATGAGCTGGCACCTCAGATGCTTATAGCCATGAAATCCCATGGTTTTGTTTCCATAGCTTTTTACATACTTTCTCTTCCATTGCTGTGTCTCAAAGTGAGACTTTCCTAAACGACATCAAGTATATTTACAGTGCATTCATTTTGGCTAAGAAGTCTTTACAGCAGGGCTTAAGCAAAGCCTGAAGTGACTTCTCAGTGGTTGCTTTCAGTTTATGGACATTAGCAGCTCAATCTTAGACGGTAGCATCACATCCTCATCCTATGGGATGGTAAGGCTTGTGCAGCTAGCATTTTTCTTTTTTCCCTATGTTCTGCAGGAAGACACACACGTGTGGGTTCTTAGGATGATGATGGGGACAGGGGAAATGAGGGCAGGTGAGCATGACAGAGCAGTTCTGTTAATTTCCCCCCATTACCGGTTTTCACAGCTTTTCGATTTAGTTTCCACCAGTCAGTCACATGACCAAGAGTATGGCTGTGAGGCCCCCAAGTAGGATGGTTTAATACTGTGAATGACTCTTGACTTGCCTATTTAGAGAAAATCACTACAGCCACATTTAAGCTTGTCATATGGACTTTTGGGCAGAAAACTATCTGTTTTAACAATTTCCAAAATGTAAACTTGAACAAAAGGCAGCTTGCATACAAGACACAGAAAAATGAATATAGTCAGTAATTGAGGAAAATAGCTTCTTTTGTGTTGAGGAAGAAAGACAGACGGGGACTTTCTGGTTTTACTTTTTCATGCTTAATAAAAATTAATAGTCTCCACAGATGATGTTTTATACATGTATGTGCCTGACGAGTGGTGGAAGGACCGATGGCTGGCTGGGTTGGTAAAAACCAGTATGGAGCTGTTTGTGGTACACTTGGTCTCATTTTGAGCATCCTAGTTGACGAGGAAGATTTCCCCATGTGCATCCTACCGCGGGGCCCACATTGCTGGTGGCTTTTGCATTGTTGACCATTGCTGTGGAGTGGTTTGTCTCGGGACACACAATCCAGATGTTTATAACACTTTATCCAAAGCTAAATAGGTCTGTAGAGTGCATTCATTTTATCTTGTGCCTATACTTAGGCATGTAGAACTGCTTATCCCATAAAAGAACCGAGGAAAACAGCCTGAGGTCCACTGGGATGTATGCAGATCCATAACTAGTCGAGATTAAATTTTGCCTTTTTTTTTTTTCAAGAAAAGGGATCATGAAAGTGAAGGTATCTGTAATTTGGAAGAAACTTCTAGAACTGGCTTAATTTTGTTTTTGGAATTTGTCATCTGAATGTGTGTGACCTTCCCATTACCTTTCCACAGTTATAGCTGTATCAGGACCTTATATAAAATAATGCGGGAGAGGCCACACATTTTGTCCAACAAGGTGCTAGTTTCACAAGCAGCCTGTGGGCTCTTTCGTGAACATTTGGTAACACAGGAAACAGAGAAGGAGGCCTATGATGAAATGAAAGTGCTCTACTTTGAATTAGACTAAAATAACTTTCCACTTACATGGAGAGCTAATGGTGGAAACTGTCTGTAGTCAAATAGGACATGCATTAAAAATAACGATGCATGTATAGAATGTTGATTTTTTTTCTGAGATAGGGTTTCTCTGTGTAGTCCTGGCTGTCCTGGACTCACTCTCTGGACAAGGCTGGCCTCAAACTCAGAGGTCTGCCTGCCTCTGCCTCCAAAGTTCTGGGATTAAAGACGTGTGCCACCACTGATCAGCTGTTGATATGATTTTTTGATCATACAAAATGTGGGAAAACATTTCTGTTCTAGGATATTTCCACCTGATATTCCCAGACTAGCCAACTCGTTACTTGTTCTGACCCACCCCCCTTTCATGTTCTGATGCATTTGTCAAAGCCTTGGTTTGTTTCCAGAGGTCTCCAGATGTGGTTTATACTTTGTGAGATGTCTTTTAGGAAACATGCAGTACCGAAACTATTGTACCATAATCCAGCAGTCTAAAGGTTTATTCTTGTCTTGAAGTCATTTGGAATTCTGAGTCCTCATGGATTATATAAATCCTAAATGTTACATTGCTCCAGTCCTCCCTGTGGTCAAGGTTGTTTGGGTAACTAGACATTGCCCATACTCTGGAAGCCATCAAACTTTAGAGTTTCTGGTGGGAAAACTGAGAAGTAGAGCAAGCAAGGTGGAAAGACAGAATATGAACAACAGAGAAGAAAACTTTTATAGTCGCCTGTCCCAATTCTTTGAGCAAAATAGATGCAGATGGCTTAGATTCCTTTACTCTTAGGATGCGGGGCAGAAAGGAGACAGTTTGTATTTCTATCCAAAAGATATCATTGAACTTTATGGAATGACTCTCATGGGTGAGGCATCACATAAGATCCAAAAGAAACTTGCTCAAAGAGTGAGATTCAAATCCTACCCTAATGAAGTTCATGTGTCATACCAGGAGAAGGGCATTCAACAGCCACTGACACACTAACCAACCGCCAAGAGAAGCCAGAAGGCTCCCTTTAACTCATGTGTTCCAACATTCCTGGAAATCCTTTTAGAATAGTTACTTGCATCATCTTTTAAGGGAAGGATGTGTGCCTTGAGCATCCATCCTGAAAAATGAGAATGGGCTTGGCAGATGTTCTACTCGGGGTCATTAGTGGCAACCCAGAGTTAATCACAGCTCTCAGGGTAATCATTTTCTCAGAATAGTGATTAGAACAGTATAACAGCAGAATAGCATTCCTCAGGCACTCCGTTTTAAGCTAGTATCTTGCTTGTTTCTCGACTGCAGGGATGCTGCTATGTGCATACTGACATAGTTCCACAGCTTGAAAAATCTCTAGTTTATCTACATGTGTGCTGTTTGGAAAAATGGACCAAAGATTAAGTAGAAAATTAATGCATACAAAAAGAAAATCAACTAGGGTCAATGTAAAAATCCAAGAAAAATGATGGAACCATTAAAAATAAGGGTCTGTTTCCAGACCTGGTGGTTTTAGCTGAAGGCAAGCTAAGCAAAAGCCCAGAGGAGAAAGTTCAAAAAACAAGCTCATGCAGGCTCACAACAGATATTTTCACATCAGAGAAGAGACTATTCTGCCCTTAACTGTTTTACTTGACTGAAAAACTGTTTGCCATTTTAGTGGGAGGCAAAGGAGCAAGACTAAGTATAGTTATTCATCCAGCCACCTAGTCATTCAGTCATTCAACCAGCCTTCTACCCTTCCTGCCACCTAGCTGACCATCCATTCAGTCATTCACCCAACTACCTATCCATTTGTCACCTAAACATCCACCTACCTAGACATCCACCTACCTAGACATCCATCTACCCACTCATCTGTCTACTCATACACCCGTCCATTCACTCTCTATCTACCCATTCACCCATCTACCCACTCATCCATCCATCTACCCACACCACCCACCTGCCATCCATCAATCCACTCATCCATCCATCCATTTAACCATCCACGCATCCACCAACCCATCCATGCGTCCATTGTCCATCCATCCAGCATCTATCTAACCATCCACAATCCATTCGTCATCTATCCACCCACCCACCACCCACCCAACCATCATCTATGCATGCATGCATGCATCCACCCATCCATCCATCCATCCATCCATCCATCCATCCATCCATCCACAACCCATTCATCATCCATCCATCTGTCCATCCATCCATCCACAACCCATTCATCATCTATCCATCCACCCACCCATCCATCCCTCCATCCATCCACCCACCCATCCACAACCCATTCATCATCCATCCATCCATCCATCCATCCATCCATCCACAACCCATTCATCCACCCATCCATCCATCCACCCATCCATCTATCCATCCATCCACCCCA
>NC_022015.1:68839015-68841113 GCF_000317375.1 Microtus ochrogaster | reverse complement strand
CCACCCACCCATCCATCCCTCCATCTACCCACCCACCCATCCACAACCCATTCATCATCCATCCATCCATCCATCCATCCATCCACAACCCATTCATCCACCCATCCATCCACCCATCCATCCATCCATCCATCCATCCATCCATCCATCCACTCATCCATCTATTCATTCATTCTTACATCTATTCATTATAAAGTTTGTTTTTAGTTTCTGTACTATTTATTAAGTAAATCTCAGGAGAGCCAGGGCTTAGTTCACTAACTCCAAGAGGTCAAACAGTCCTTGCCACATTGCAAGCCCCCATGCATTGTTGAACTACTGAATGGAATGATTGGTGAATTTCAAGTTCTGTCAGACGAGACGTTACTAGTGGATATGACTTTGTCATGGCGAACGCTATTTCTCAAACATGAGATCTATCTTGAGATTTTTGAAGGCCTGCATTGGAACAGTCAGAAGGGCAGAACCTTTCCTTTGTTTCCACAGGAGACCGGACAGGGAGTGTGGCTAAATTTACAGTGGTGGCAGCAATACCAGCTTGGGGGCACTCAATCAGAAGCCAGCTGGAGAGTGGGTAGCTAAAAGGCGTGTACCTAAATTTCATGGGAAAGGCTTGACTTCATAGAAGGAATATTTTCTGATATGTGTAAGGCCCTTGATTTAACCTTTAGAACCAGGAAAAAAAAGTTAAAATTGCAGTGTGTTTCCTGGGTATGGCACAGGCCTGTAGAAGCCCCAGGACCTAGAAGGCTGAAGTAAGAGGATTGAGACTCCGAGGTCAGCTTGGGCTATATGGTGAGTTACAGACCAGACTGAGCTATATAATGAGACCCTCTCTCAAAAATCCAATAAACAAACAAAAAGTAGTAAATTTGAAAATGTTTGATTTGGGTTGGAGCTGGTGAGACAGCTGAGAGGTATAGGTGCCTGCTGGTGGGAGGAAGGCAGATACTGAAAGTTGTCCTCTGACATCTACACATATTTGACAAACATGAGTGTATACACACACACACACACACACACACACACACACACACAAAAGAATTTGATCAAGACTTTCATTTTTAAAAGGAAACCAAAAAGTTAAAATTGACTTAACCTTAGTTGTGTAGAGCCGCACCAAGACTGAACCAGCTGTTTGCTGTGCCTCATGCAGGGGGTTTGGATATATCTTTCTGAATTTTTCTGGTACAGTTTTATGCTAGAACAATATGTTTTTCTTTAGATTAAATTTACTTTTTAGAATAACTGATGAAATCTAATTCACAGCATGCCAACTTCCTCAGTCTTTTCCAACGCCTCATCTCTATCGTTGTGTGCATTCTCGTCATTTGGTTATTTTGAGACAGCTTTGCTTAACAGTCCAAGCAGGTCCTGAACTCTTAACCCTCCCGCCTCAGCCTGCTAACAGCGGGAATCCAAGGCATGTACCACTGTGTTCAGTTCTGATCACCATTAGAATGTGTTCCTATTAGTTTTGGTTTGTTTAGAAGGTACAGTCTTCAATGACAGTGCTTTAGTGTCACTTCTCTGTGTGTGTTGTGTGTGTGTGTGCAAGAAGGTTCCCATGTAGTCCATACTGGTCTTGAACTCATTATGTAGGAAAGAATAACTTTGAACTCTTGGTCCTCTTGCCTCCATCTGCATAGAATTGGGATAATAGGCATACACCCCTACTCCTGGTGAGATCCAGCAGTTTCCAAACACCACTTCCATCAGCCTTATACTTCCATCTGCTTCTTTTGCAACATCTGGAATTTCTTGTAAAATCAAGTGGCTTTGCATTTATATTTTATTGTGGAAACAATTCTTAAGTCTGATAGAGAGCAAGCATTAAAATTGTTACATGCATGAGTATATGCATCGGAAGTGACCAAGCAGAGCTGCTGGGGTTGCTGAGCTCGTGAGGATGCGTCAGAACTGACCAAGCAGAGCTTATGGGGTTGCTCAGCTCGTGAGGATGCATCAGAACTGACCAAGCAGAGCTGCTGGGGTTGCTCAGTGCATGAAGATGCATCAGAAGTGACCAAGCAGAGCTGCTGGGGCTGCTCAGCGCATGAAGATGCATCAGAAGTGACCAAGCAGAGCTGCTGGGGCT
>NC_022015.1:68805049-68838915 GCF_000317375.1 Microtus ochrogaster | reverse complement strand
GTGACCAAGCAGAGCTGCTGGGGCTGCTCAGCGCATGAAGATGCATCAGAAGTGACCAAGCAGAGCTGCTGGGGCTGCTCAGCGCATGAAGATGCTTGCCCTCAAACCTTTCATCTTGTGTTCCTTCCCTGGAACCCCCGTGATAGAAGGAGAGAACCGACTCATTTAGGTTGTCCTCTGACCTCTTTGTGCATGCCTCAGTATGTGTGCCATACACCACTCCCCAAATAAGAAAAGGAATGATAAATTTTTAAAAATGGGCTAATATATGAGAGGTATTTAAGTAGGGACCAATTCTGAAAATGAGTTGATTTTGCTAGTAAATTATTTTATGTTGTAAAAAGGTGGCTTCTTAATGCCATGCTGACTACAGGGCATTGGAATAGAGATACTTAAGAAATAGCAGGGTTGCCAGAGTTGGAAGCCACTTGGATGGCTCAGAACACCAACCTCCATTTCGTCAAGCAAAGAACTAAGGGACTGAACATCCTAACATCCTAACACATGGGCAGTTCATTCCACTCGAGAGATCGGTTGGGAAATTCTGCCACTGTTCATAGAGTTCTGGAGAGAAACAGTCTCAACAGGTTGAAACAGTGTCCCCAGGCCAACAGTTGAGCTCCCAAGCTTCCTCTGACACTGCACGGAAAACTCCTGAACAAATCCACCGCACCACTGTGGTCTGACAAAGGGAAAGCCTGGCTTCCAGGGACTACCTGAAGAAGATCTGAAGGCCCGAAGTGACCACAAGCTCAATGTTCCTCGGCAAGAGGGTGTACTGTGTGAAGAAGTCTCCAGTCACTCTTCAGAACAGTGGCCAGATGCTAAAACCGGCCCCACTAATAAGATATACAGACTCCGACTGTAATCTATCTAGAGTGGCCATTCCCAGGAGAGGAGGAGTGGGGAGATAGATGGGCAGAAGCTAGGCCCTCCAACCTGAGCTCAGCCCTACGGGCTACACTTTGCTGTCCTCATAGAGATGAGCTCAAGAAGACAGAACTCCCAAAGCATCTGCAGGAGCTAATGGAGGAGCAGGCATCGTGTTGTCGGGCCAGCCTCCCAGGGCAGGTTAGGGGTTAGAATTAGGGGGAGCTGAAGACAGCATTCTGGGAGGGTAAAGGAAGAACACTTGTGGAGTTGTTGTTGTTGTTGTTGTTTTGATTTTAATAAAGCATTGGGTTTAGACCAAGATGGTATTTAGAGGAACTGTCAGCTAGAGGACTGGCCCATGGCCTTTCATTCCAGATTAACTGCAGGGAGAGAACTGAATGGTTACACACCCTACTTAAGTGAGAGCTGGGTAGGGTGGTACATCTACTATTAACTTGATCTAATCCTCCCACAATACATTCATATTTCTGAACAACATATTGGGTATGATAATAAGAAGAAATTTTGTCTATTTATTTAAAAATAAATGGAATCCATATCAGATTTTATGGTGCGATAATACAATATTTTCCATGGGTGCATGCATGCTTTATGACAGTACCATCAGCTGCTGAGTTCCTCTGACATCTTCTAGCCCTTTGACTGTTATCTGCAACCCCTCTTTGATCAGTGCTGATGAACCATGAAGGGGTGTTTACGGACACCTCATCTCCAGTGTGGGTGAGAAAGAGGCCAGTTAGAGGGAGCAAAAGCTCTTGACAGGCAGTGTTGGTCCTACAGTGCACAGTGGCAACGCCGTGAAGTGTTCGTGGGACAGGCGGCAGCGTTTTGTGTCCCTCAACTAGCAATATCTTCCTGGCAGTAAACAAAGAGAAAACAATGTATGTGATCCTGCAAGGTTTCTTCCAGCAAATTCTTATCCCTGATCTAGTCCTGTTTTCTCATAATGTCTATTCCAAACAGCTCTCACTAGCCTCCCAACCATTGCCTACCAAGATGCCTCTCTCCAGGCCCGTGTTTCTACATAAAGCATTGATGGGATGAAGCAAGGGATGATGGGTAGATTCAAGGTGTGGTTTAGAAAGGGAGATGGAACAGATGATGAGATGGTTCAGCTGGTAAAGGCACCGACTGCCAAGCCTGATAACTTGAGTTCCTACCACGTGGTAGAAGGAGAGAATTTACTCTTGTGAGTTGTACACACACACACACACACACACACACACACACTTACTTTAAATAAATAAATGTAATACAAATTTAAAAAAAAATAGGAAAGAATGGCTAAGAGGGCAAGAATGGGCCTGCCTTTCACAAAGGAATAACAGCCCTTAGCTTGACTAGATGACCATGCATTGCAAAGCAACGAATATGAGGACTAGATTTGGCCCTGGTCAGGCAGCCAAGCTGTGCTACGGGTGGTGAGATGAATAGTATGAAAACTGTGGGTACTTTTACAGACGATGACAAATGGTACCACGTTGCCAAGATGCTGGGGAGATCGCTCAGCACTTGAGTACTTCCTGTTCTTTAGGGGACCTGAATTCAGTACCAAGAACACATGTGGAATGGCTCACAACTACCTGTAATTCCAAAACCAGGGGATCCTACACACACACACACACACACACACACACACACACACACACACACACACACACGCGCGCGCGCGCGCGCGCGCGCTTACACATGTAAAACAAATCGGGAAAGAAAAGAGGGTGGGGAAATTTGTATCTTTTTTTGTTTTCATTCTGCTCTTTACTATATATCCTAAAACCTTCTGGTTTTTTTTTTTTTTAAGTTACTGCTACTGCTACTATTTGTGGTTTGGTTGATCAAAGCCAGACTCTTGCACATGCTAGGCAAACATTCCACTGCCAAACCGCCTCCCTAGCCCTACTCCACATTCTCCTACCCGTGGGTTTTCTTTTTCTGACTTCCTGTAGACCTCAGGAGTGGGCATCCTCATGGAACACCCACTCACACGGAATTCCAGTTTGGTTCTCCAGCCAGACTGTATGCTCTGGAGGAGCAGGGCTGGTATGTTAATCCCATGGGCTTCTCTGTTGTGCCTAGCTCAGTGTGAGCACTTGGCGCTCCTAGGAAGTACAGTTTGGTTAGCATACAGAGTCATAGTTACTTTCAGTCAAAGCTGCTTCCGAGCAGAATGATTAAATTACTCTCTCCTCAGGGTTACAGTCATTATCTGTCACACATTTACACCAACAGCCGACACCCCGACTTACTGAGAAAAGAAATACCCTGGGAACACTCACAGTCTAAATAAAGAATCAGAAGCAGCTTCAGATGTGCTCCCGTGATCCTGCTGCCCTCTCGTTAATATACATTTATTATATAACACCCACTCAGAGAGCCCAGTAGAGATGTGTGCAGTGCGGTGCTGCAGAGGGACGGCAGATTGCACAGCAAGCACAGCAGTTGCCGTCAGGAATCCTCAGAGCTGGGTTGGAGAGATAGCTAATCTTGCAGAGGACATGGGTTTGGATCAAAGCACCCACACGGCTGCTCACACACAACCACCTATAACTCTAGTTCCAGAGGGTCCAATGTCCCTGCACATACATGCACATACATATACATAGATAAACAGAAGTAAATAAATACTTTTAAAAAAGTCTTCCTAGAGCTAAGTTAGCGTTTGGGCATATTTGTGCTCTAGCACTAGTTCAGCAATGGGCACGCATCTCACATGCTACCCTGTGTCGTGTGGACTAGATGTGACAGTTCTGTCTGTGATGGGGACAAAAGGAGATGCTGTCATTTTCAGTGCAGAAGACCTTCATTTGCTGCCAGCTCAGCTACAGAGGTGGCACCAGGGCAACTTGGCATCAGACCCTAGGAACAGATGTGGTGGTCACCGCCCTTTCTACCTGGGTGGGCCTGACCGCAAGCCCGCCCTCAGAATTAGGGGAGGGCCGAGGAGTGCCTTCTCTTTACTCAGTTCACATCCTGTGATCGGTTTGTGTTGCTCTAATTGGATGACCACCGGGATGACCAACCAGAGAGCATGTGGGGCTTGTTTGAGATTTGACCCTGGTCATCTAAGAAACTCTGAGAAAAAGCAAGATGTAAGTAACTTGCAAGCTGGCTTTTGTGGCTTTTGTGGATATATTTATTTATGTTTTTTCAAAAGCAGTAAGCCTTCAGCTCTAAGATGCTCAATATGACATTCTTTGCTCCTTTTGACCACAAAAGCCACACATCCGCATCACTGTCAGGAGGCTACGGCAGAAAGCTGTGATCTTCCTACAACCTTGCTAAAAGAAAAGCAAAGAGTGGAGGCGAAATCTCCAGTGTAGGCTGCAGTGTGCACATTGTTCAGACGCTGTAGCTCTTAGAAAAGGATTTTTGCCTCATCCTTGGATTGGCTTCTTCATTGGCTAAGTGGTATGTCCAGTCACATGACCATGACCATTTCCCCCCTTTTTTATGTGTCTAGGTGCGTTTTTCCCAATATGGAATGTTTTGGAATGGGTCTCACCTCTCACAGTTACTTAGAAGGCAATAGCTTTGTCTTGAATTTTTCCAGCTGTTCTCAGAGCCCTTA
The DNA here is from genome assembly GCF_000317375.1 of Microtus ochrogaster. NCBI lineage: Eukaryota > Metazoa > Chordata > Mammalia > Rodentia > Cricetidae > Microtus > Microtus ochrogaster. The sequence goes on along the minus strand of NC_022015.1, from coordinate 68,834,453 downwards.
AGATTGTTGACACAGGTTCATGGGTCTTTGAGAGCACTGGCCTTTTCTCTCCAATCACTAATATGCATCCTTCTCAGTAGCTCATTGGCACACAGGTTACCCCTGGCCCCAGCCATGGTCTAGACTATCTTGTATGGTGGACACACTGTATGGGGCAGCCTGCTTGCGCCAGGTCAGATTTCATTAATGAATCAAGGTATCTTTTCTTACTGAGCTGAGACTTAGCCTTGGTTCTGACCCCAGACAGGTGCAGGGGATCCACTACTATGGACCCCTAAGAGGAAAGAGCATACACTGCTTATACACACTGGATGTAATGAATATGCTTTCTCACGTCTAGGCATATCAGATATTTTGGCAGACATCTGGAAGCAATGCCTTTCTTGCTCACATTGTCTAACTAGTCGGCTTTTGTACGAAGAGAGTGAGCCTCTTTAATAACTGGAAGAGAGTGAGCCTCTTTAATAACTGGAAGAGAGTGAGCCTCTTTAATAACTGCCCTCTTGGGTTTCACAGTCTCTGACTGTCAGGTTTTTGAGGGTGGGATTCAGTTGTTTTCTCCAAAGTGGGAAAGTTTCAGTGAAGGCGTTTTCAGAAACCTCCAGTGTCTTCTGCAAAGGTCTATTACATCTGATGAACGGAAGCGTCAATTACCAGCTTCTAGGTTTGTTCTGGTGTCTAGGCTGAGGTCATAAAAATGAATGGCACGGCATTGTGACTGGCATTATCTCCTATGTAGACAGGAAACCTTGAATATTTATTCAGAGAAAATGTGTTAAACTTTCTGTGACATTTTAGTGCAAAACACTTGCCATATGATGAGTTAGAAGAAGTCTTTACTGAAATCTCTTCTTTGCATTAGACGCAGGTCTAGAGGCCCCCAGTGCTCTTTAAATACCAAACGAACGAATATCTGGGCTGTTAGAGAACACTGCCTGCTAGTTTGTAAGTAAGATCAAGTTGCTTGGCTTTGGAAAAATGACTGAGTTTCATTGTCTTAATTTTCGGACAGCAGTAGGGAGCTAGGCGATGAGATGGGTGGGTGGCCATTCCTTCACTAGTTGTGCTAGTGTTGGTAGAAGTATGTTTTTATTGGTCATGGGGATATTTCCGAGAGGTACCTTTGCTGATCTTCTTCTACTTAGAGCATATATATTCCTAGTATCTGTAAATATCTGTGTCTTTCTTCTACTCACAGACGAGAGAGTAGGATTTCTTGGGTGGTCTTGCGTGTTCCCACCAAGGCTTGTGCTGTATGAGCAGTGGAATGGCCCCTCTTCTGTGAGCAGGTGAATCCTAGAGATTTCAAAGCATTTCCCTATTACACACTGATGGTCAAACCGAACCTTTTGTTTGCTTTTGTTTCAACATGGTAAACGCAGCTCCTTAAAATTAACAGAATTTTCCGTCCTGCTTCGGAGTCCTGCCTTGGGGGCACCTTAGGGGGGACAGTTGTCACACTTGGTAGTCTGGCCTCCTTTGATCTCAGCAATTTCTACAGTGAGGCCAGATCTTCTAAACTTTCACAGTGTACCTTCTCCAGCCCAAGGAACTAAGGACTGGTGCAGAGGGCTTAGAAACCAAATATAGCTTTAAACCTCATTACCATCTATTTAAGTGTTTTTTTTTTTCTAAATAGGTTTTTGCTATCTTTTGAATAGCTTGGATTTGTCATTAAAATGAATGCAGTTTTTTTTCTTTTCAGAAATAGATTATATTAGAGGGGGAAAGTTGTATCTAATTCTGTGTGATGGTTGCTATGGTGATGATTGAATGTAAATGTCAGTTTATGTATGTAAAACCGGTGCTCGGGTTTTGATTGGAGACCAGAGGCAAGGCTTGGTGTCAGCTTGTGAAATAGCTAGAGAACATGTATTAATGGAGAAAACTTTTTAAAAAGAACAAAAGGGCCATTGAGACCCCTGCCCACCTGTGTAACTCAGCGTAGAATAACTAATTAGGTGTGGCAGTAACAAAATAGACCAACAAAAAAGATGTGCTTCCGTCCTTCCTGGACGATTACTTCGCTGAGGAAATTAATCAGAGAGGTCTGGGAAGAACAAGGTGGCTCTTGCAAAGATGAATCTGTGTGCCAGGTTTCCTTGACTCTTGGAATGGATTTGGTGCAGGAGACAGGAGCGTGGAGGATCAGATGGAGGGGATGGGCAGGGCGGTCCTAACAGAGCCTTCAGCCTCAGAGCCTTTCTCTTACCAGGATTAGGAAAACTCCAGTCAGAGGGCTCGTGTTGCCAGGCTACCGCAGCCCAGTTGTCAGAGTTCTAAATGCACCCAGAGAATAGGCTTCCACCACTCACTACCCAGTGAGAGTGCAGTCAGAGATTAAAGCTAAGGCACACAAACGCCCCTCAAATCTGAACAGATGTTCATTTAAATGCCGTCAGTGCTGTCTCCTGAGTTCTTTCGTGTTTACACACGGTTGCTCTGTAGCACACCTGCATATAGATGTGTGTGTAGGTGTGTGTTTCAGACAGAGTGAGAAAGTAGACTGTAGCAATTGCTCCCATTGACCATATCAAATCAGCAGAAACCTTCAAGTTCCTGGGCACAATGCCAGCGAGTCATCACTGCCCATCAGGTTAGTCACAGAGCAAGGCAGTGAAGACTCCTATGGTCCATCCATGATTGGGGACTTGAGGTGACGTTTAGTGTCTCATGAGCAGTTGCTGCTGTTTGTGCCTAGGTTATATTTATGTTTTTATCTAATGTTCTCTACTATGACTCATCTGCACAGGAGCCACCAGACTTAACCACCTGGAGTCTAGAATCATGCACTTGGACTTTGGGAATATGCAAATGCCCTAAATAGCCCCTTTGAAGTTTACTTAGCTTCGAGAATATTGTTTCTCATCAATGCTCTCCTAAGTGTCAATATACACTGATCTCAGCATAGCCCGGGCTGATGGCCACTTCTAAAGGAGTCTCGAGGGAAATGGGAGGCTCTGGCCTTAGACCCCGTATCCAGGTTTTCTTTACTCTAAGATAAATCTGGAGGTCAGACACCACATTGCTATGGTCTGATCTGTGACTCCACCTCCCTATGCACACACTGGAGGCAAAACCCCCACAACTCCAGAGTGTGAAGAACAAATGGGGTAAAATAGAGTTGCAAGGATAAGTCCTTAGCCCTTGTGACTGGTGTCCTTTCAAGAAGAGGGAGTTAGGACAAACACAAGCACACAGAAGAAAGACCATCGGAGGGCACAGAAGGCAACCGTCACCTGCAAACCAAGGACAGAAACCCGGTGGGATCTGATTCCGTGGATACCTTGGTTGTGGACTTGCAGCTTTAGAGTCACTAGAGATTCTGTGACTGTCATTTATCCCGCTCAGACCTGTGGCATCTATTACGGCAGCCTGGAAACGCTAGTATGAATTTAAAGATGGCTCAGATGTATAGGTGACTGGGTAGTAACTACATGAAGGACAGAGCATTATTTAAATGATCCTGGTCTAGCTCAATTGATCCTAAGCTCTGCTTTCAAGTTCATGAAACCAGTTAAACTACTGAGGCCCAAGAGAAATCCCATGTGGCACTCACCTACGAAAACAGACTGTGAGGCTAACTACTTATTTACAAATAAGAACACGATATAATAAAAATATGTTTCCAAATCATGTAAATATTGTAGTCTTACTATAATCTATCAAGAATGGTGGTCTAGGTGCCATTGTTTTAGGAGGAAACTGACTGACTATAGCATGTCCAGAAAGGGACAAGCAGGGAGTAAGGACTGCTTTCTGGGCAGGGCGGTGGCAGTGTTCTCTGTCTGAGGGGGGCGGGGGGGGGGGCTCTAGCCTACTGGAGTTGTTGCAGGCCAGCGTTCCCTCTGGGTTTTATGTGCTTTGAGTATGGGGTTGATGGCTTCGTGGGATTCTCCCGCAACTGTTACTATGCGTGACATATGAGCTGAAGCAAAGTGAGGGAGAGACTTAGTCCATGATCGCAGGGATGTTTTGCTCTGGACCTTCTTGCGTCTACAGCGGCCACCCTCTGTCAGCCTGAGGATGGGGCTCAGGCTTCCTGAATGCCGGACTCTGTTCTGAGGAGTGGATGTCTTCATGTAAGACATTTGCATTGGGATTTCCCTTACTGGCAGTAGAGCCATCTTGACAGATTCCACAGGGGTGAACCGTAGATAAGGGTGTGACCGCAGGTCGTCTGAAGCGCGCCGGCCGAGTAGATGTCTTGTTATAATATTCAAAGAGAAGCTGACTCTGATTCTTTAAAAATCCTTTATTGAATATAATTTGATTCTAAATGATTGGAAAGGCTCTTTGGTGATCTAAGACTCAAAAATAATTCTTACTAACATGTGAAAGAGAATGAAATGGAACATTTCCCAAGCATTTGCATTATTTTTAAATAATAACTGAGATAAAGCTTTTATTGGCAGAGTGTGGAGGTGGGGGAGTCCGGCCAGTGTTGTGTGGGCCCAATCTCCTCTTCCTTATTCTGGGCTCTGTGTCTTGTGCCCTCACTGCTGGAAGATGCTGAGCTCTAACCACATGGGCAATAAACATTATGACCGCTGGGTTGGCAGAAGCTGCTGCACGAAGGGCCAGTATCACAGAAAGAGAGCCCAGAGGCCGCAGGGACAGGCAGACAGATGATGAGGGTGTCAAGAATCCCGCAGAAACAAGTTTCTGCTTAAGTCCATCTTGACTCATAGACCCTCCCATAACTCACATGAAAAAAAAAAAACCCTTTTATTTTAGGATGTGAGATGCTAGCATGATGAGGGCTATGCTGTGGGTACCACTCATCTTCACTGTGGTTCACCATGTGGCAGGACCTCTGCAGGTACCCTCCCTCTCTCCGAGGAGACCGTTGCTAGGGGAGATGCTCCCTTATCCTCATCCAGTGTTGAGCAGCTTCCGGCAGGTCCTGGATTTTATTTACAAAGTGACAGTTGAAACTCTGTTCTTGTGATTGTGACCAGAAAGCAGAACATGTGTTCTGCCATGTTGTATCATGGACCACGCATGACCTTACCAGGTTATTGGGAAGAAGTGTTTGCAGAAGGGCAAATACCTCACGTTCATGCTTACTGAGAACATGGTTGGCAAGGCCAATGGACTCAGAGTGTGGGGCTGGACACGGCCCGAGAAAAAATTTCATTGTCCACCTGCTCTTTTTTTTTCTTTCCTAATTTTGTTGGTGTTTTGCCTGTATGTACATCTTTATGAAGGTGTTGGATCCTGGAGTCACAGACAGTTGTGAGCTGCCATGTGAGTGCTGGGAATTGAACCTGGAGCCTCTGGAAGAAAAGTCAGTGCTCTTAATAGCTGAGCCACCTCTCCAGCCCCTCCCACATCCTTCTTTTCTTTTCTTTTCTTTTCTTTTCTTTTCTTTTCTTTTTTCTTTTCTCTTCTCTTCTCTTCTTTTCTTTCTTTCTTTCTTTCTTTCTTTTCTTTTTTTTTTTTGAAACAGACTATCTCTGTAATATAGCTCTGACTGTCCTGGAACTTTCTATGTAGACCAGGCTGGCCTCAAACTCACAGAAATCCACCTGCCTCTGCCTCCTCAGTGCTGGTATTAAAGGTATGCACCACCACCACCTGGCCAGGATATCTTTAAAAAATTGGATTTGCAAAGAAACAAAACACAATTGCCTTTTCCATTGCTGAAAGAGAATAATACAAACAGGAGACTGTGTGATATGACCAGGCTAATTGCTAACCTCATAAGTGTTGTGATTGTTATTGTCTCCTGAACACTGGGCATGCCAGCTGTCTGATTGCACCAGCCCCTTTCTAGCTCTCCTATGAAGGACCAGTATAGAAGAGGCCCCTGCGCAAAGAGACAAGCTCAGTGCTTATACTGGAGGCCACGGGCCAAGTAGGCAACCCTTAGGGCTTCCATTCAACTTCAGAGAGTGACCTTGCTTTCCTCTGGTGGGAAGGCCCAGTTTGGCTGTTGGGAGGCTTCAGTCAACCAATTCTTTGTGCTGTGCAGTGAGCTGCCTAACCCCAGGCAGAAAGAAACAAGGCAGACCAACCAAGTGTTGAAAAAGTCCCTGCAATGGAAATACTTATTTTGGAAGAGACAGTCTGACCAAGATTGTTGTTAATTATTAAACAAAATCAATGTTCTTTTCAGTTTAGTTTGGGACTTATCTGTCAGGAAAACTGAAAGTCATTCCTGCAAAGGCCAAACCCCAGGAAATCATGGTGTGTGTTTTGGTGACCCTTTGGAGACTAGAGGCTGGATCAATGAAAAGGTTTCCTGCAGCAGTGGAAGAGACAAGTACACAGTGTTCACTTTAGGGATCTTTTCTTTGTTAGGTCTTGGTCATTGCCGCCACCAACTCAGAATACGCCCATGGCCCCTTTTATAAAATTGTTCAGACATTTCCCCTTCTCTGGCTGTTCTGGTGTGAGCATTGGCAAGGCTGGGAAGGCCTGAGATGCTCGGGGGGGGGGGGGGGCTTAAAACCTGTAATCACTCATGGTCCATTGAGGGGCACTGCGTGATTCTAATAAGATATAGGGATCAATGGCCGGCACTAGCCAGGCCAAGGAATAAAGTTTAAAATAACCCCCCTCCCCTCCCAAACAAGCCAGGTGTGTCTGTTCTCTCCTTTAGTTCCTGCATTTGGGAAGGAGAGGCAGGAGCACTGCTGTAAGTTTGAGGCCAGTTCGGTCCATGTAGCAAGTTCAAAGTACCCGGGGTTACACAGCAAGACTTTGCTTTAACCCCCTCACCAAAACAAACAAACAGATACCCCAAACCAGTAACTTAAAACAGTTAGGGTCACAGGCACCCAGGCAAGCAGGGGTTCCCTAGCAGGAGCCCCTGATAGGAGCCTTGTCTCACATGGCCCAGGAACGATCCCTTCTAGTAAGATGATTCCTGCTAGCAAGTCCTTACAAGGACAGGCAGCTGTCTTACCACCGGTAAAGACAGAGTGAAGCTCTCCAGACTCACTGGGACAAGAAGAAGGGGAGAGGACACTGTGGCTGCAGGTAGATCCTGGTAGTCTAAGTTATCCTGGCGGCCCCTCCAGGAAATAACCAAATTTGGAAAGTCCCCTTGGCCTTTCATTTATTAGACAAACTGGTTTGGTTATTTGAGCTGTAATACTGCCAAGCCAAAGATTTTTTTGGGCTGTGATCCATTCCTCTGTGATGGCCTCGCAAGACTCTAACAGTGGGGTCTAACAGTAGGGCTCTCCTCAGGTCTCAGTTGTTAGTGGAAGCTGTTCACTCATAGTGATGATGAAAATAATGATCAAATAGACGGTAACTGTCTTTAGATTGAGCATCCAGCTAACGGTGAACAGGGATCAACAATAACGATCCTGAGAATTAGCAATTACAACCTCCATTTTGGAATTAAATAACTTTCTCAAGGTGAGCAGCTGCTAACGAAATCCCATGCTCTAAAGTACTGCCACACAAGTGATGGGTTTGAGATGGGTGCCTTGCAGGCCTCCAGCTGCCCACAGTGGAGCTCTCCGAGGACCCAGACCCTCACTCCACACCCATCATGGCATTTGACCAAAGGCTGGCCCCTTTTATCCAGTGACTGTAGCAGGCCCCTTCCCAGAAGGTACAGCATCTCCAGCGGCCAGTGCTGGTCTGAGCTGTCGTGATAGGCTTGCAGAGCTTTCTTCAGTGCAGTGGCCGAGCTCACCACACCAGCCTTGCTTTCCCATCTCCTTCATTTGGACTTGGCCTTAAGGTTCTCCTTGCCTCCTTCCCCCTTTTCTGTTCCAGGCAGCCTTTGCTTCTCAGAAGATCTGACCTACCCTACAGTACCATGCCAAGTTTTCAGGGCTTCTTGGCTCAACCTGCTGGCATAAATTAGGGGACCGAATAGTTTCCTATTTCTCTCCATGTTCTGGCTTTAAAACCTCAGGGCCTCCTGGCCCTGCAGTCACCCTCCCCTAGGTGGAGGTGGTGGTTTCCCTGCTAGTAATTTAGATGGCTCGTCTTATCTCATCCATCATTCATGCAAGAAGCATTTATTGATTTCTCACTATATTCTCGGCTCCGGGGACATCAAGACGAATGAATGCCAGGGAATCTACTCTCAAAGAAGAGCAATTTGGACACCAGATAAACAGCACTAATTCTTTAACTTGGTCAGGCACTTTCCAGGTTTCTCAGAGCTCCTGGATGTTTATCTCTTCATCCGTAGAAGCCTTGAGGTGAGCCAGGCGGCCATAAAAAGTCTCTGAAAGAGAAAAAGTTGGAGGTTAGGAAAATTCAGCTCGTAAATGACAGTAGGACTTGAGTCCAGGCTTCGGTGGTGTAGGTGGATGACTTTTCCTGAGTCCCTTGGTAACCATGTGTGCTGGGGGAAACAGTAAGTCCTTAGAACCTTGGTCTCAATAGCCCAGGTTTTATGTAGGGGACAGCTAACAGATCTTGGGTTAAAGGAGTTCCAGTTTTTAACTTGAAAGTTTGAAAATTTTTAGTTGTTGTTGTTGTTGTTGTGTGTGTGCGCACACACACACATACAAAGAGAGAGGGGGGGTGTGTCAGGGTGGGGTGGAGGGTCATGTGGTATGTGCATATGTCAGTCCAACTCCCAGAAGTCATTTCTCTACTACTGTGTGGGTCCTAGGGATTGAACTCAGGCGCTCAGGTAGAGCTAAGCCCCTTTATCAGCCAAGTGTCTCACCAGCCCTTAAAGCAGCTGCTCTTTGGGCTGACGGGGGAGGGGGACTTTATTGGGGGAGGGGGTGGGAAATGGGAGGCAGTGACGGGGAAGAGACAGAAATCTTTAATAAATAAATAAATAAATAAATAAATAAATTAAAAAAATTGTCAACCCCCCCAAAATAAAGAAAACCTTTATGGAAAAAAAAAGCAGAATTTGAAGGCCTTCGCAATTTGTGTTTCTTTAATCCCGTTACCAAGAAACATCACACTTCACCTTGACCATGTTACTAAGCAAAACCAGCTTTTCAGACAAGAAGGAATGAAGGAAAGGCTCTCCTTAGAAACGGAAAGTGAAAGCCGCCAACCAGTCCTCAGACTTCAGCTGCCCGAATGCTAGGGGTCAGCGGAGGTGGGGAGTAAATGTTGCCTGCCACTTTCCGGAAGTTTCTCCATTGGGTTGTGGAGGTGCAAAAGGAACAGGATTTTAATCAAAAGTATCTAAGCTTTATTTTATTATCAAGGCTTGCCTTTGGCCTTCACTTGGCTGGGGTGAAACTAATAAACCACACAGCCTGCTCCAAACAATGCCCATTTGTCTGTCCTTACACCAGTAAATCCCGACATCACTGTTTGTTTAGATTAGAATTGATTCTTGTACCAGGAACCCAAGAAGAGCCTGTTAAAAGACCAGTTATTAATGGCCTCATTACAAGCCTTCATTGTGCCTTTTGAGCCAAATTTACATAGAGAGAGGAAGCACATTTATAAGTGTCGGAAACAGATGAAGAAAGAGGAAGCCTCTAGGGTGGGGGTTGGGGCTGGGGGCGCCTGTGGTGCCTCCAGCTTTGTGAGCAACACTGGGGTTTCCTGAACAATGAAACAGGGGCCCGAGGGCCTCCAGCCCTTGCCTCTGTGGAGGGGTTTCCTCCCAGGGCTGGTCACTGGGGTGCTTCCTCTTTCGGACCTTGGCGAGGACCTTAGTTAAGGTCAGTGGAAGCTTTCCTTGGCTCTTTGGGGTTGTCTGTGACTGATGGAAGCAACCTGAGATATGCCAAGTCTGGGACAGAAACGGGCGCTTATGAACCTGTTTGTTTAGGAAGGGGAAGCCGATTTCTCCCCTTCCCGCCACCCAGACTCACACTAGGGCACAGCGGCCTGTGGCTCAGCATCAGCTCCCTCAATCTGTTGAACTGTTGGGGTTACATATTCTGAGTAGCTGCCTGCGCCTTGCCTCCTGCCTTTGTGTCAGCGGGGTCTGTAGCTGGGAGCCCTGACTTCTGAGTGCCACCCCACTGTTACACCAGCAGCTCGTGACCCAGGGCCAGGCAGAACCTCATGCCCCTGCCTCCCTTGTTTCATCCGTTAAGTAGAAATGGTCACCTCTGTCTCAGTGCCTAAGGACATTGAAAAGAATAAATATAAAACTTCATAGGCACTGGGTAGGGAGAGAATTCTGGATAACCCTCAACTCTTGGATGTCCTCATCCCTACTACTCAGGAATGCTTTCTGAGAGCTGAACTTGGGAGATTGGAGGACCCTGGCCCCAACTCCGTCGGGCTGAGGGTCGGGAGAGTTGTAGGTAGATCTATCCTCAGTGGACAGGGTGAGCATACGCTCTGGTTGTCATGGTAGCCTCCGCAGTAGTGCTATTTTTGTTCAAGCTGAAGGCAGGTAGGGCGGGGTAGAGAAGACAAGAGCTGTCTGTCATTCTTTGCTTGAAGAAACAAAACCAAAAATGTGAAGCTATCACTTTACACAGTTTATGTAGACTGATTATTTGGGGGCACATCTGTGTAAAGGCCACAGGGACGTGAGGTTCCCTCTCCACCTGTCTGATCCCCTGATTCTGAACCCTAACTATCTTGAAGAGGACCAAATGGACTACCTGGTAAGTATAGGAAAAACAAAACAAACAAAACAAAACTGGTTACTTGCCAGTGTGACCTGAAAGAGACTTGGATTCTACCCAGAACTTTTTGTCTAGTTCTGCATATCCAGATGTGTTGTGCAGCCAGACAGTCTCGGGAATCTGCAGCTGGTGCACAGCACCTAGATGGCAAAGCAGGCTGGATACAAGAGGTGAGTCAGCCAGGTTCTGTCAGTAACACTGCGGACCTAGAGACTGGAGGAAGACTGGATGTCCCCTTCCCTCCCTTCCTCTCTTCTTCTCCTCCTCCTCCTCCTCTTCTTTCTCCTTGTTTCCAGGGAGCTAGAGCAGCTCCATAAATGTATTTAAAGTAGGAGTTGAGAATGTGTCCTTAGGTTTCTACCCTCTACTTTTTGTCATCATGAGGATGGGAGGGGGATGATGAAGAGGAAGAAATGATGAGTGATATCACCGTAGTTAACTAACACCGATACATAATCCTCACCTCTTCCCTTGCCCAACTTTAATCCCAGAACCGTATTTAGTGGTAAGAACCTGGCAGCCCACCGGCCCTCACCAACAGTGTGGTGACCGCTGGACTGGAAGTAGCTGGTCACTTAGCCAGCTGTGAGTACACTGTTACTCTTTTTGGAGTTCTATAAGTGAAAGGGGTTAGTTGGATGGGAAACTCAACATTCATTAACCAAAGTGGGTGAGCGGGGGCTAAGAAAGCTCTGTGGGTGGTGACGAGAACGGAGAGGCATCTCAGTGCTTGCCAGGAAACTGTGGGGAGCAGACCGAAACTCTCCCTTGAAGTCCCGCCTTTGGCGCCAGTCTCCTCCTGCCCCAGCTAGCAGTGGTGAACAGCTTCATTTGAGTCTATACATCTAGGACTGGGAGTCAAAGCCAGGCTCGAGCTCTTCTTCGGTGCTTCCCAGGGACCCCGTGGCCATGATTCTGCATTTCCAAGCTACTAGCAAATATAAAGTAGATGCAGGTGGTGTACACAGGAGACGTGTTTATAGCCCAGTCAAGAATCATTTCTAAGCATGTAACAGACCATGCCTGTGGTGTAGTTTTTCAGACATCAGCTAATCATAGCATCTTTATTTGTTCCTGGAAGCAGATAGGGCAGGATGTTGGCTTGGAACACTGTTGGCCACCGCTTTGTGCTGTTTCAAGCATTTGAAGACAGAGTTTGCAGGGTGTGATGGGGTGGTCAGCCACCCCCCTTCTCAGTTCTGACCAGACTGCAAGCGTCTGGAGTTATTTAGAAACTAAGCGAAGACAGCATTCAAGAGGCAGAGGCAAGAGGTTCTCTTTGAGTTCCAAGCCAGCCAAAGCTACATAATGAGACCTTGTTTTAGAAAACCCAAACAATAAAACCAAACAAACAAACTAAAAAAATAAAAATAAAGCAAAAGTAAGTTCTTAACTTTTTTTTTTTTGGAACTAGCTCTTATAGTTCAGGCTGGCCTCAAACTCACAGAGATCCACTTGCCTCTGTCTCTTGAGTGCTGGGATTAAAGGCTTGTACCACCACCCGGCTTAGTTTTTAACTTTTTTTTTTTTTTTTTAGCAAAATAAAGCTGCATCTTGAATACCTCTGGCAATAAGTCTTCAGTACAAAGGCAAACCCTTGTCCGTGGCTTTCTGGGAACTCAGGTTTTCCTTTCCCACACAGCCTTCCACGTGGAAGGTGCCCCACACTGCTTCCCGGGGCAGCGGCACATCTCTTGCTGCCTCCATCACATCTCACGTCTGCCAGGACAGTCTTTCCTATCCTTGTTGATGGAGGTCCAGTGCTAGTGAGGACACACATTTCTTGCCCTTACATGTCTTGGTGGATGTGGCACAGGCTTTGAGTAATCACTGGTAAGCAGTGAGAATCCATCGGTGAAATAGGAGTTATGAACTATTTTATTGACTTCATTGGGAAATGCTCTATCTTTTCTCAGAAGGATCAGCTCAGCCTCCTGGAACTCTCCGACATAAGCTAGCCAAGTATGTCTCTGTTAACTGATGCTTTCTTCATTTTATTGAAGCTTCTTTAAACTTTGGTTGTATTTGTCATGTGGCCACACATCTCAGAGCAGTCTGGGACATTAGCTCACCTAATTCGCTTATATTTGCAGTCTCACTGTGCAGATCAGTGCTTGATAATACAGCGTCACACCATGCTCAGCATTTCTCACGCGAGCCTCATCTTCCCACTCAACTTAGCTCCTTCAGGGCTAAGACAACAAAGGCGTTCTCAGCCCTGGTGTTCTCCATGGGACCCAGACCGGCGCTAGAACATGCCACGCATGGTCAGCGGACACCTGCTGCATACTTAAGAAACTGGGTAGCAAACTCAGATTTTGAAACATTTTCTTCAGGACTTTGAGAAATAGCTGTTTCATGATTTAGTCATTGTCACGTAGGTAGGATAGAAGAGCATGAGTAACGAACAGCTGATGTGTTTTAGCCTGAGGAAAAGCCCTCTGTAAGCTCCTCTGAGGTAGGGCAATTCTATGTTTTGGATCCAGGACTATGCCCATGAGCTGATGTCCTGCACCTTGCGTGTAAATGAAGAGGAAAGGCGGTCTTGTTCCTAAACAGCCCACTCTTCCCCGAATTGCTTGATTTCTCTATTCTTGCAAGAAATCTTTGGCTCCCTCATGCATTTTGTCTACCACATTTGAAGTCTTAGACACAGACTGATAAGTCTCTCTTGCCTTTTCCAGCTCACAGACACATATGTTTAACCTGGCCCCTGATCCCTATCCAGCTCACAGACACACACGTTCAGGCTGGCCCCTATCCCTTTCCACAACACAGACACACATGCTCAGCCTGGCCCCGACCACTTTCCAGCTCACAGACACACATGCTCAGCCTGGCCCCAACCACTTTCCAGCTCACAGACACACATGTTCAGCCTGGCCCCAACCCCTTCCCATCACACAGACACACATGTTTAGCCTGGCCCCGACCCCTTCCCATCACACAGACACACATGCTCAGCCTGGCCCCAACCCCTTTCCAGCTCACAAAAGCACATGCTCAGCCTGGCCTCTGACCCTTTTCTGTTTGTTCCTGTTTTGACTAGGTTGACAGAAAAACCAAATTCTGCTGAAGGTCATTATTTGGCTTCCTTCTCTGGTAACTTTCTTTTCCCCCATCATTCAAAACTTAGAACAATTCAGTGTGTGCATGCTCTAGGCCTTCCCTTGGCCCTTACACCTTGAGTTTACCTCATTTCAACTTTTCAATAGTTCCAGTTTCTCTATAATCCTGGCATTCGGGAAGTTGAAGCAGGAAGAATTGAACTTGCAGCCAGCCTGGGTTACACAGCATAGGAAAACTCTAAATAAATAGATATTAACAAAATGGAAGAATCCCAGCATACTACATCTTCCTTTGACCCCTCAGTAATCTGCGAATCAATTATGGGAATTTTGGCTTATTTTTTGCCATAGTCCTGTTGTTTAAGAAAGAATTTTATTAAGGCGTAATACACAGAACATCCAGTGAACTCTTTACTGTATGCAATTCAGTGTATTGGGTGTATTGTTTTGGTGAAATATGTGTACCATAGTACTTGTCATTTAAATCAGTTTGGAGCATAAAATCCATGGACTTTAATTACAGTCGCAAGATTGTGTAAATTGCCCCAACTATACCTACCTCTAGATGTGCTCATTGTACTTAATATTTTCTTAAGACAATTCATGTTTATAATCCGAGTAAGTTTATCTTCAAGTAAACTTTGCTACTGTAGATGAAAGAAGAGCTAGCGTTTTGTTAATGTAGAGAGATGTTAACTAAAAATAAATGCTACAATAAACTCAAATATCAGTATTAAATTCTTCATTTGGAAGCATGGGAAGGCTGTGAGCTTGTGAACTGGCTCCATTCATGGTGCAGAGGGAGCTAAGTGTGTCAGGGGCGTATTAAAGGGTCCTCTTGCCACGTTGAGGTGGCTTTCTCCTTTTTCCTTGCTTTAGATTTTATTTGTTCATATTAGTCTATTGTTGCCTAAATGTGTGTCTGTACACTGTGCGAATGCAGCGCCTGAAGAGGGAAGAGATGATCTGTGGCACTCAGTTCTCTCCCTTTCATCTGATGGGTCCCAGGCACCAGGGTCATCAGTGTGATAACGAGCCACCTCACCAGCCCTGCTTTTAACATATGTAGGCCAGTGTCTACAGCATTAGCTTTAGAGTCACACTGCCCTACCAGAGTGCAGGCTTGCAGTGCGTTGAGCCCTGAAAGGTGGATGGATGGTAGAGTATGGAGTTGAGGGTTACACTTCTACATAGCATTCACTGTGTGACTTGGACAACTTACTATGTTTATCTGTAAAATGGACAGACTCACACTAATCTCCCAGCTATGGCTAAATGAAATAATCTACATTATATTTTTATAATATAATCTATATTATATTTTATAATGTAACTTATGTTATAGTATGCCCTTGGCATAGCATAAATGCTCAACAGTGGCACTTGTGGTTGGATTTGAGAACAATATTTATTTATACTTCCCCAACGGGTAACTTGTCTAGTCTCAGAAAGACCCTCTGAAATTAGCAGGCACTGTTCTTCTTTGCCTTCTGCTGTGGAGACTGAAAAGCCGCAGGAGTTCAGTGAAACAGGCCATCAGAGCTGTGGTAGGAAAACATGACAGAGAGAGCACAGCTGTGGGCCAGAGGCCACGTGCACATGGAGGTCATAGCTGGTCCCGCTGGTATTAACTGCCTCTTGAGGTAACCCTGGCCTGCGGAATGAGCCCTCCACCCTGCAGGAGGTCACAGCGCTGCAAACAGCAGTGCCCACAGTAGCAAAAGGCCTCCAAGATAGTGGAGGTGCAAGTCACGTCTCACGAGCTGCGCAGTTACAACCCAGCCCAGGAAGAGCGTGTAACACTGTCTTCTACTGCCCACAGGGAAGGAAGTACAGAGCCCCTGGCCCCTGTGTGCTGCTCTGCCTCAGCTATGCTATTTCAAATCTTTTCCAGGCATGGGATGCTTATCTTTGAAATGAGATTGTGGCACTGATTCCCCTCTCACAGGATTGTGGGAAGGATACCTGGAGACTAGTGTGTAGTCAGTCACCTGACACCCAGCGAAAGGTCACTTTCATTGTTACCAGGATTAGTAACTGTGTGACTATGTCAGCAGCCCTCTTGCCTAAGGGGAGCTGCTGAGTGTGGTTTAGTTGTGGGTCTGACTGCATGGTATTCTAATTATGTTGAAAAATAATAGCCCTACCCAAAGTCTATAATAAATAGATTCCCTCTTAAAAGGAAGGAAAGCGGTGCCGTGAATTTTCCACGTGGAAGGATTGCTTGCGTCGATGCTGTCTGTACACTGTGCTTCTCACTCTGCCTCACTTCTGAAAGCAAAGCAAATGGACACGTTATAAAACATAAAAGCTGAGTCGATTAGATACGTTTGGCCAAAAATGATGTGGTTTGTTGGGCAGGACCCTTGTGAATGTGGCGCAGAAGCCAGCTTCTTGCTGAGGCTGTTGGGGGACCGGTAGCACCAGAAGTCCTGGATCTCCTGTCTCCTTTCTCTACTGCAAGCCGTGTGCAGAGTCCTCTTGCGTCTGCCTTAACCCAGCATAGCAGTATCTAGCCACAGAGCAGGTGCACATCCAAACACTCCCAAAATCCCGCGGTAGGACCAAATTATAGCATGGCGAACGTGCACCCCAGTGTGCTCCTGCCAAAGGCATTTTCATCAGAATGAGCAGCTCAAGCGCAAATTCACACAAGGAATAGAGCTGAGAATTTGTCAGAGAATAGGGATTCCCACACTGAATGGCATCAAAGAGTATTCGAAGTAGCCTCCAAAATTCAACACAACACAAAGAAGAAAGAGATGAGAAAATGGAGTAAAAGAGGCAAGCCATGCGCATGCTGCATGCCTATAAGCCATCACTCAGGAGGCTGAGACAGGAGGATTGTGAATTTGAAGCTATCTTCGTCTACAGACAGATTCTGCCTCCACAAAGATCCCAGGAAAACAAAACAAAACAGCAAAACTTCCCAATAAAGAGTAAGGAAGTACTTAAGAATCAAGTCAGTTTGCCCATGAACTTCCTGGCAGTAAGGCAGAGGGTGAAACATGCTGTGTGCTACCTTGTCACATGTGTCCCCTACAGATGAGATATGGGGAAACAGGCTGTGCAGAATCTTCTACAGTTTCCAAATGTGACTTCCTGAAAGCTGAGCCAATGCTGATACATTTTCAGCAACAGGCTATTGGTATCTTAAGAAAGCTCTACCCTGGTCGTGGGTGCTGGGTTTCCAGTGTCTTCACTTGGGCCTTTAATATTTGGCTCAGGCAAAAGTGGCTGCATTGCTGCACTCAGAAACAGGTAGGGATGGAAGAGAGATCTCCTTGTTAAAGAAAGGAAGCTTGAACGTAGAGAGATGGCTCAGTGGTTAAGAGCACTGGCTGCTCTTCCAGAGGACCTGGGTTCATTTCCCAGCAGCCACGTGGTGGTTCGCAACTGTCTGTAATTCCAGTTCCAGGGGATCTGACACCCTCACACAGACAGACACACACACACAGGCAGAACACCAATGTATATAACTAAAATAATAAAATAAAAAAGAAGGGAAGCTTGGAATCATTGCACTGATGGGGTGGTTTCAGGTGGTGTTTGCGTTGGGGTGGGCTTTGCATGGCTAGAAGCTTTGAATCTGCTGAAGTGGCCCCATCAAAACGCAGCTTCTCTTCTGTGGTGTTCTGGGACAGGAACCTCGATGGCTTGTCAGTCACCAGCAGCAGCAGCATGGTAGACTGAATGGCATCTGCCTGACTTCCCAAGACCACTCTGCTGGCGTTGCCAGTTCTCTATAGCGGCATCGAGGGACCTGTTGAGAGGAAGTGTTTACATAGCCCAGCTGAGCTGAGGGTTGACCCTTGGGGTCAGTCTCATTGGGTCCCCATGGCCTCAAAGGCAGGATAATGAGTCAGGAGATTCATCACCTGAATTCATAATCAAAGCGGGGCTTTCTCACTATGGAAAATATAAAAATACAGGCAAGGAAGGAAGGAGAGAGGAGAGGAGGAGGGAAGGAAAAAAAATCACATAGATTTTCTTTTGACCTTTGAAGAGAATTGAGTAAAATTGAAATCCTGTAGTGTGAAATATGTGATTTGGTATGTGTCCTTGATATGCTTCTCAAAACTCTGAAAATAATGTGGGTTTTGTTTGTTTGTCTTGAGAACAAGCTGTTCCTGTACAGCTCTGGCCGACCTGGAGCTCAATACATAGGCCAGACTGGTCTGGAGCTCACAGAGATGCTCTTGTCCCTGCTTCCTGCATTCTGAGATTAAAGGTGTACAGCACCATGCCCAGCCAAAATAATGTTTTTAATGTTCAGACTGTTTTTGTTTTGTCCTTGAAACAAAGACATCTTGTTTCAATATTTTTATGCTCGGGACATTTATCTTCCTCCTTAAGAGAGACCCTGGAAGCAGAATTATTACATGGCCCTGGAAGCAGAATTACGTGGCCCTGGAAGCAGAATTACGTGGCCCTGGAAGCAGAATTACGTGGCCCTGGAAGCAGAATTACGTGGCCCTGGAAGCAGAATTACGTGGCCAAGTGTGCATTTCAGTGCTTTTCTCTTCTGCTCCATCTGGGCCTGCCACCGAGTGAGGAACTCTGTCACCCAGTACGTCTTAGTTTGGAAAAGAGAAACAGCAACACAGGTTGTTCTTCCGCATCTCCCATTGGCTGATCAGAATGAGTGACACTGTGCTTTCTGAGCGGGGAGGAGTTTTATATTTCTATTTTGTCATTTATCGAGTGTGAGATGTTTGCAAGGAGATTTCTATGTCCTCTTCATATAGGAGATCGCCCTCTTGTCACAATTACTTTGAAATTTAAACAGTTTATGATTTCTCAGTTAGGATTTTGGATAACAGTTGTTATAAGAAATAATTCACATGGTGCATGACCCCCTCTTCAAAGAGGTCAACTCCAATTTTTTGTTTGTCTTTTCCTCCGTTTCTTTGAGGGAATTTCTCATTTCCTATTTAAGAGTCTCAAACATTCTTCTGAAGTTATTTTTTTAGGTAATTTTCTTCTTCATCATCTATATTTTGTTGTTCAAGTTTTGCTGTTGTAGGGTCTCTAGCTTTTACTGGTGTCATGTTGTTCTTTGTGGTGTTGTGTGTGTTTTTACCTTGTCTACTCATTTTTTCCTCTAAAACACTGATGACAACGTATGCTGGAGAGGTTGTGGGGTAAAGGAAACACTCCTGCGTTGCTGGTGGGAATGCAAGCTGGTACAACTCCTTTGGATGTCAGTGTGGCGATTTCTCAGAAAATTAGGAAACAACCTTTCTCAAGATCCAGTAATACCACTTTTTCTTATATATCCAAAGGATGCTTAATCATGCCACAAGGACATGTGCTCAACTATGTTCATAGCAGCATTGTTTGTCATAGCCGAAAAGCCCCTTGACCAAAGAATGGATAAGGAAAATGTGGTACATTTACACAATGGAGTACTACACAGCAGAAAAAAAATATCGACATCTTGAAATTTGCAGACACATGGATGGAGCTAGAAAACATCACTTTGAGTGAGGTACCTCAGACCCCGAAAGACAATTATCACATGTACTCACTCATAGGTGGTTTTTAAACATAAAGCAAAGAAAACCAGCCTACAAACCATAATCCCAGAGAATCTTGACAACAATGATGCCTCTAAGAGAGACATACATAGATCTAATCTACATGGGAAGTAGAAAAAAGACAAGATCTCCTGAGTAAATTGGGAGCATAGGGACCTTGGGAGAGGGTTGAAGGGGTGGGGAAAGGCAGGGAGGGGAGCAGAGAACAATGTAGAGCTCAGCAAAAATCAATAAATAAAAGAGTTCAGCTCAACAGTCTTTGCTTCATTCACGGATTATGCGTTGTCTCGATATGGTCTTAGAATATTTTCATCACCTCAGAAAACTCCTATATCCTTTGGCTACTTCCATGCAGTCACCTCAAACTCTTCATCTGCCTCTACAGGTTTGTCCATCCTGGACACAGGTATTTGGACTCACGAGATGTAGGTGGCCTTTTGCGCCTGACTTCTTTCACTTAGCGCACACGTCTTCCAGGTTCATCCCTGCCATGACGCGTATCTATGACTCATCCCTTTTCATTGCTGAATGATTTTGTTCCGTGGATAGGCCACATTTTATTTTTTTTCCATCTTTGTTTATTTACTAAAATGTTAAATTCATCTTGTCAAATCTCTTGCTCACTGAGATAGCAATTTTTTCAGTTGTTATACAAATCTTTTCCCAATCCTATATTTCCACATTTTGATTTTTAAAATTCATTTTGTTTTTATTTTGCGTTTCAATCTGTAATTCACCTTAATTTCATCTGGGAGTTTTGTGAATTAGGAAGAGTTTCATAGTACCCTATCCCTCCCTCCTTATTTTCCAGGACTTCCTGCTGACTCGTCTCCTTACCAACCATTTCCTTTATTTTGTGGTGATTGACTTTTTTTTTTGCTGTTTTAATTATTTTTAGAAGAATGCTTTTGAGAATAGTTCTAGGTTTCCAGCAAAAATCAAGTGGAAACTTTGAAGGTTTTCTATTTACTTGCGGCATCCAACACTATTAACCAACACCATGATGGCACATAGGCTTCAGCAGAGGAGCTTACACATCCAGTGTCACGAGCCCACTGCCATCGCAGTGGACCCTTGGTGTTGTCTAGTTAGTGGATTTGGACAAATGTTTGATGACGTTTCGTGCTAAATACATTCACTACCCTAAAGAAACAAATCTGTGTAGTCCAACTGGTTATTCTTCCCTCTTCCCAAGACCTGGCTACCATGGATTTCCTTTTCCTCCTATAGTTTTGTCCTTTTCTGAATGTCATATGGTAGAAGCCACACAGTCTATCGTCTTCTTTCGCTCAGTATCCTCCTTTGCTTTCTATTACTGTGATAAACACCAGGACCAAAAAAAGAATTTATTTTGCCTTACTGTTCATTAAAAAAGCAGGGGGCTGGAGAAATGGCTCAGTGGTTAAGAGCACTGTCTGTTCTTCCAGAGGACCTGGGTTCAATTCCCAGCACCCACATGGCAGCTCACAACTGTCTGAAAATCCAGTTCCAGGGGATGTGACACCTTCACACCAATGCACATAAAATAAAGATAAATAAATGACAAAAAAAAATTAAAAAAAAAAGAAGCAGCAGAAACCTCGAGACAAGCACCAAAGCAGCAGAGATAAGGAAGATAAGCTCCCTGGCTTGCTGGCCTTGGCTTGCTCAGTTTGCTTTCTTACACCACCTAGGACTATGTTGCACTGGGGTAACTCCACCCACAGTGGGTTGGGCCTTCCCACTTCAATCATCAATGAAGAAGATACCCCCACAAACTTGCTAAGGGGCCCTGTCTGATGGGAACATTTTCTCAGTTGGGGTTCCCTCCTCCTAGATGACCCTAGTTTGTGTCAAGTTGACAAAAACTAGCCATTTTCAGTTCTCCTATGGGCTCATCTCTGTCCAGGGCTGTATTCCATGATGGCTTACTTGTGCTATTGTTCGTGTATCCGTTCAGCTACTAGAGGATTTCTTGGTCGCTCCCAGCTTCTGGCAGCAACGGAGAAAACTGTTATAAACATCTGTGTGCAGGTTCTCAAGCTTTGGGGGAGATACCAAAGAGAATGATTGTAAGTGTATTTAATCTGGTAAGAAATTGCCAAAGTGCCTTCTGAAGCGGCTATACTGTGTTTGCTTTCCCACGAGTAGAGGGAACCTGATATTGTATATCCTTGAAGACATTTGGTGTCATCTATATTTAGGTTTTGACCATCCTAATAGATGTGTCATGGCATGTCATTGTTTCTTTGATTTTCATTTCCTGATAACATGGAGATGACTCATTTTTTCATGTGTGGGTTAGTCATCTATATGTAGGCACACACGCAGTCTTGGGTATAACCTCAAAGGAGGCCTGTCAGTCACTGAATGCTGCTTAGGAGCCCTGCTGAAGAGGTCTTATATGTTCTCACCATTGACTCACCATCTTTGCCATGCTCGTCACATCTGCACACCTCTGCCTGCCTCATCAGATGTCTGTGTGCTGGCTTCATTTCTGGTACTGCGAGTAATCACCCAGACCTAAGGCAGTTTAGGAAAGAAGAGATTGTTTGGTTTACTATTCCAGGTTACAGACCGCCACTGAAGGGGAAGCCAAGGTAGGAACTCAAGCAGTTAGTCATGTCAAGTCGCATCCACAGGCAAGAGCAGAGAGAAACATTTGGATTCCTGCTTCCTGCTTCCGCTTATCTAGCTTTCTCCTCTTCTGTATAAAAATCTGGACTCAGCTTAGTGGACGGTCCACCACAATAGCTGGTTCTTCCTACCTCAGTTGGCAGTCAAACAGCCCCCCCCCCCAGACCTGTCCGCAGACCAAGCTGGCCTGGATAATTCTGGTCAGAGCTAACTTCTCAGGTGGTTCTAGGTAGTGGCGAGTTGGCAGTAAACAGCATCCTTGTCTCCATCCCTGACCCGGCCAGCACGTGTTTGGCCATGGCACTGATCTGGAACCCAATGGTTGAAAACGATCCCTTCTCACTGCTGCTCACAGAAGGGCTATGTTGGGTAGGTGGGACCCGAGTTCCTGTCACTTTCTGAAGTTTCTTGTTCTCTTATAAAGTAGGCAATTCCTTCCTGACTCCATTTTCCTCACCACCTTTGAGCCCTGCAGGGAATCCTGAGGTGAGGCTTCCAGAAGCCTGTTGGTTGAACCTAGACTTGCGTGCCTCAAACTTTGTGGCCTTAACCCCTGACGCTGTCCCCTTGCTATCATTCTGGTCTCTGTCCTACAGAGTGGTTGATTCTTCCCCATTGGGTCCCCTTTTGTGACTCAGTGAGTCACTCCCTTCAGTTTGGATTTGTGTGACACTCACAGCCGCTCTGCTTCCTGCATGGTAATGTGTGGGGCTTTGGGGGTGAAGCATGCCGGTCAGTTCTCCTTTTCCTCCTCCCATTCAGTCATGTCCTGTATTCCATAGATTCTGGCTGTGACTCAGTAACTGACACGGAGCCCGAGGACGAGAGAGCTCTTCCTCTCTCAAAGCAGACAAACCTGCCTCTGGAGACGTCGCCTGGGAACCTGATGGTGGTGCAGCCGGACCGCATTCGCTGTGGGGTAGGCATCCTGGGATCCTGGTAGATCCCCATCAGAGCGCTGACTTTGCAAGTCGGTGCCTTTGTTGCAGTAAAGGGTCTGGGGATATTGTGATGCATCTTATTATAACAAAACTGTCCCTTGAGGCCCACAGCACCAGGGCCTTGGACGTGAATAACTCCGTTAAGTCAGAGATTACACCTGGGAGTATATGTATAATCAACGCAAGAATTCTGGTTCATGATTGTGTAAGTTAGGGCAGACAGGACACCAGCAGGCACGAACATTGCTAGAGACTCCAGAGTTAGAGGCCTGATCTCTTCCTGCTGGCCCGGCACTGGGAAGAAGTGGGATATTCTGGCAACCTGTTTCTTCATTAGCTGGTCACTATCCTGGCCTCTGGGAGGGCTTTAAGGTTTAATGGCTGACACTTGCTGGCCAGTATTGCTTGCTAAAAAGATTGGCCAAATATCTAAGTCCTATGTGGCTAGCATGTTAGGGTGGTCATATATTCACAAGTGAGCTGTATGTGAGACTTCATGATAGTCCTTTAAATTCTATTATAAGATTTGTTCATTTTTAGCATTCTTTCCTTCCCTGATTTAAAATGTGGGGCATTTTGAATAGGTTAGAGCAGCAAAGCTTTCTTCATGGAAGCGTGCTGTTTGCTGTGCTTGCCTCTGTGGCTTCCCAGGACTACTGGGCACGAGAACTTTGGCAATAAGAAGTGTGAGGTCTCTGTAGCTGAGGCCACAGATGCCGTACAAGGGCTTCCTGAACAGGAGTTGCCAACATTTTGCAGACTGTATTTGACCCTTAGACATGTTTGGTTTGAACTTCAGAGTGTTTTTAAAAATTAGGCATAAAAACTGGTGTTCCTTAGCTTCTTGTGAGTCAGAAACTAACTGGTGGTGAGGCTCTGTGCCCTATTTTTTTTTCAATGCACGGGACATTCACCCTCTAGCCTGGTCCCCACCATTCTCTAATCTTCATTTTTTATTTTTATTTGGGAGACTTTGAGACAGTTTTTCTGCCTAGCACAGGTTGACCTTAACTTGTGATCGATCCTCTTGTCTTGTTCTCCCAGTGTCAGGACCATGCCTGGCCACTCCCTGTTCTTTAAACTCCTAGGGCTGCACTCCTCCCCTTCGTGCTAGGCTCTGTGGACATTTCAGGCTCACTCTCCCAGTGCTATGTTTCCCACGATTGTGTGGTCAGATGGCAGGTGCAGTGGTAAGGCTGTGTGGGGCCTCTGCGTGCTTCATCCCGCTCGCTCTTCTTCCTGCTTCCCTCAGCTGCCCTCTCACCCAGGATCAGCCTCATTGCCTCCTCTAGGTCTATGGGCCAGGGGTGCCTGGGCTGGGGGTGGGACCTGACTGCCAACAGGACTGACACATATTCTTTTAGGCTCCTCATCTTACTGAGACAAAATGCAGGACCAGGTGTGTAGCCGGAATGCTGACAGCCAGAGTGTGTGCTTGGTTATAGCAGCCTTCGCAATCTGGACCACACACCTTCCCTTGTTACAAAGCCCAAGCCTGGAACACCCTTCTGCAGCCCTCGTAAAAGGGTTGTCATGACAACTATATCATAGTCCTGGAATGAATGATTAAAGACTAACTCTGACCAGAAATCTCCTTCTCACCTTTCTGGTTTTGGGCAGGGCCCAGCCCTACTGGTTTTGTCTAAAGTGGCCATTGTGAAGTCCAGGGACAAGTTGAATATCCCCTACTCAAAAGGCTAAGGACCTGAAGTGTCTCAGATTTTGAATTTGGGGGGTTATAGAGATGCTGGATTATTTGCATATGTATAACAGGATATGTTTTAGAACAAAGTATATTTTTGTTTCATATACATGTTATACATAGCCTGACATCAGTTTTATACAACATGTTATTGCCCTTGCATTTGGGTTTTGGACATGTTAACCAAGTGTGGAACTTTCCCCTTGTGGTGTCAGGTCAGAACATATTTGGATTTGGGAGTTTGGAAGAGGGCTACTTTGTGAGGCTCAGTTTGGGCTCTTAGAGTTAGCTGGGCGTCTGGTCGAAATGTAGACTCTGGGACCAGGGATGTGGCACAGCTGGTAGAGTACTTGCCTACCAGGCCTGAAAACCTGGGTTTGATTCCCAGCACCACATGAAAAACTGGGCATCGTGGAACATGCCAGTCAATCAGACTAGTAATTGGGAGGTGGATATGGGGAGTCCGGTGTTCAAGGTCACCATCTGCATAGCAAGTATGAGGCTAGCCTAAGCTACATGAGAACCTGCTTATGAGGCTAGCCTAAGTTACATGAGATCCCGCTTCTAAATTGTTTTAAGTGCAGACCCTGATTCAGTGGCAGGAAGGACCTCATAGTTTGCCTGACTAACTTGCTCCAAGGGTGGCAATGGTGTTGCTAACTTGGTCACATGCAATAGCAAAGCTTGTCTAGAGAAGAGTTTCTCATATCTGGGGGAAGGACTTAAAAAATAAACAAAAGCCTCCCAGGCATGGTGGCATATGCTGTTAATTTCAGTACTTGGGAAGCAGAGGAAGATGTACCCCTAAATTCAAGGCCAGTCTGGCCTACATTGCAAGTTCAGGACAACCAGGGCTACACGATGAGACACTGTCTCGAAAAATAAAAATCCAATTATTTGATGCTATAGAGATTTTTTAAAAACAATTTTTTCTGCTTAAATTTTTTGAAACTTTTCATAAATATATTTTGTTCATATTCTTTCCCCTCCCTCAACACTTCCCAGATTCTTCCATCAAACTTCATATACTTTCTCTCGAAAAGAAAAGAAAAAAAATCCCATTGAAACTATCCAAACAAACAAGCACATAAAACCATGGAGTCAATTTTGTATTGGCCAACTACTGAGCATGAGGCCTGTCCTGGAGAGTGGTTGGTATACCTCCTTATATTTGGTTGGAGAAAACTGATTTTCCCTTTCCCAGCAGGTATCTATCTGTAGACAGAAGTTCTCACAGAAGCCCTTCCAAATTACCACACAGAGGCTTATATTACTTATAAGTGCTCAGCTGATAGATAGATAGATAGATAGCTCAGGTTTATTACTAACTAGCTCTTATTTACACTCTTCCATGTGGTAGGACCTTTATTAGCATGGCACATTCATCTCCTGCTCCCTCTGCGTCTGCCTGGTGACCCCTGACTCTGCCTCTCTTTCTCCCATCATTCTCCTTTTGGCTTTCCCACCTAACTTGATCCTGTTCAGCTTTATTGGTCAGTCAGCTTGTTTATAAAACTAATCATAGCAGCATATACTCACACAGTGTAAAGGAATATTCCACGGCAAGTATCATTGTAAATAGCTTTTTGCTGATGGTAGGACTTTGTGTTCACTTGTGTTTCTCCACATTGGGAGATCTGACTTGAATGTCTGCAGATCTTGTGCGTGCTGCCATGGTCTCTGAGTTCATATGAGCATTAGCCCTGTATCTGGAAAACACTGTTTCCTTGGCGCTGTCCACTGCTGGTTCTTACAATCATTCTGCCTCCTCTTTTACGTAGATCCCCGAACCTTGAAGGGAGGGGCGTGATAAAGACATCCCATTTAGGGATGAGTGCTTCAATGCCTTGCTCACCCTCTCCATGTTCAGATGTGGGTCTCTGTGTTAGTTATCATCACTGCAAGAAGCTTCTGTAGAGAAGGTTGAGCAATATACTGGTATTGCAAAAAAAAATGACATAGGTATAGCAATATGTCATTAAGAGCCATTTAATTGCTATGCTCATTTAGCAGAATAATAGTGAGTTTTCCCTTAGTACCAATGACCTCTGTAGTTTTCAGTTCTTGACCTCATTAACAGCATCAGCCATAGATTCTATCTCATGGAGTGGGCCTTAAAACCCATTTTTTTAAAAAAGTGTTTGGTTACTCCTTTCACATTTATGCCACTGTCTCACCGGTATGTCTTGCAGGCCACTATTGTCGATTGCAGTGTCTGTAACTGGGTGATACTGGTTGACGATTACATTTCTCCTCTAGTAGTGAATAGAGCACCTTCCATCACTGTGAATGCTAGTCAGTGGGGGTGAAGCTTCTAGTTGTGCAGCAGCCAGATATCTCAGTGTTTGATGACATACGTGCACAGTGTCTTCAGCAATAGGGTCTTAGCGTCAGGTTGTGGAGGGTAACCAATAGCATCGGCAATAGCCGGCAATGGTTTTTAGGGGGTGATCTGTGGGATCACATCAGCCAAAAACTCAAAAAGACGTCACCCATTTCTGGTAGAGGGCTTTTACTTGGTAGCAAATGATATCTAGTTGAGGCATTGTTTTACCCATTGTATGGTAAGTCCATTTAAGTTGCTTTTATAGATGTGTAAGTTTTAAAAACATTTTTAAATGTTATAAATGAAATGAACATCTATAAATCCTAAGTTTAGAAGAGTTGTGTGTAATGAATAGACAGAGTTTCTCTCCGATTGCTGTAGAAGTTTATAAATGTCTAGTCTGTTTTCTCTAAGTTGCCTCACTAGGTTGGTAGCCTGTGGTTCTTGTCCAGCACTGGTCTGCCCAAACCTACTGGCCAGAACCATCCACACTAGAGAGTGAGCTGGGTCTCCAGGAGCTGGGACCCCCTTGACCCGGCTCCCTAAGGGATAGAGCAGGGAGAGACACCAGAACCTGTCTCCCGCTGCAGGCAGAAACCACCGTGTACGTCATCGTGAGATGCAAGCTGGATGAGAAGGTGTCGACAGAGGCAGAGTTTTCCCCTGAGGACTCGCCCTCCGTCCGGGTGGAGGGCACTTTGGAGAATGAGTACACGGTTTCGGTGAAGGCTCCAGGTGAGTGGCCCCGCCCTGACACAAGAGTGTGCGCTCTGCTGCCTTCTGAAACACTGCTCTTCTTAAGCTCACCTGCCGAACCATCTCCAGCCCCAGGCATTGCTGGCTTTTCAAAAATCAGCGTGTGCGTTGTTTTCATTGCACGTCCCGGATTGCCAGTGAGATTTAATAATTTTCCACATTCACGACTCGTCATATTTCCTCTTTGGTGAATCGAATCTTTGTGGTTGGTGTATTTTTAATTCTTTTCTTCCCCCTCAGAACCTCTTCCGGTGGTATAGACTCCTACTCCAGGAAGAGCACGTAGTGCAGACAGCCACAGAGCAAGTCAGCTGATTCCACTGGTCCATGGTGGCAGGAATAAAGAGTTATCCTCTAGCTGCCAGGATGCCCTTGGTGACAATGGGCATTCATAAAAAGCACCTTAGACACTAGCTTTTTTTGTTGTTGTTGTTGTTGCTCTTGTTTATCAAGGCCTGAGGAATTCAGTAAAATAGGCTGGAGAACTGGCTTGGTGGTTCAGTTCCAAGTATCCCATTGAACCCTTCACAACTGCCAATAGCTCAGTCTCCAGGAGGATCCTATGCCCTGGTCTACATAGGCATCTGCAGCCATGCATGCATGCACACATGCGTGCACACACACACACTACTGATAATTATGCAAAACAGATGAAAACCCTTTAAAAATGCAATTGACAACCTGATAAGGATGCTTCTGTTTAAGATCCCACATGCTGTCCTGCTCATCCCCCCCCTTCATTTCCCTTGCAGCTCAGCTCAGACACTTCCTTGCAGCCCCTGTGAGCTGCCTTCCCACTCACACGTCCCACGGCTGCCCATGACCCTGTTCTCCCTGGCATTTTATCAGTATCTTTTGTTCTGTTTAGACCTCTCCTCTGGCAATGTTTGTCTGAAGGTCTATTCTGGGGACTTGGTGGTATGTGAAACCACCATCAGCTATTATACTGACATGGAGGAAATTGGGAACTTACTGTCCAGTGCTGCAAACCCTGTGGAGTTCATGTGTCAGGTAAGGCTGCTGGGAGGAAACCTGAGCTTTCTGGACACAGGGATTCTGTCTATAACCTTGACGGGCAGCGCCTAGCTGGAATCTGAAATCTGACCATCTTCGCTGTTTTATGGCAGGCCTTTAAAATTGTACCCTACAACACAGAGACTCTTGATAAACTGCTCACAGAGTCCCTGAAGAACAACATCCCTGCAAGTGGACTGCATCTCTTCGGAATCAACCAACTGGAAGAAGAAGATATGATGACAAGTAGGTCAACAGCCATTTCAGTTGTTGATGGTGTGGCCTGCTACACGCCTGGGCAGTGTGACGTGGGAAGGGCAGTTAGCTTATTGCCTGCTAGCACCAAGGTGAACAAAAAGACGGGATGAAGTCTAGCAGTATGTGTGAAGGTGCTGCTGGCCTGGCCCAGCATGCCCTCACACGGCATGTTTTCAATAATTAGCAATATAGCCTAAAATAATGATAGAAAATATGGAGAGTAAGAAGCCCGTGACATAATCACGTACCGTCATCAAGTATGATGTGCTGTACATAATTGTGTGTGTCATACTTTTATATGACTGGCAGCCAGCCCAATGGGGTCACTCACACCAGCACTGTCACCAGCGAGTGAGAGCTGCAGCATGGATAGGGGATAGGAGCTTGTCAGCTTTGTTCTAACCTGGGAAGACAGGAGTGTCAGGAATGTCATGACACAGCATACACTCCCTTCTAAAAATGAGCATGCTTCTCATTTACTTTTTGGGTGGCATTCAAACTCCTTTGCCTGATAACAAGCACAAAGGGGGGCTACTTGCTTCAGTCCTTGCCTCTCTATGCCACACTCTCTCTGCATCCCTCTCTGCAACCCTCTCTCTGCATTCCTCTTCTGCATTCCTCTCTATGCAACTCTCTCTCTCT
>NC_022015.1:68731011-68804949 GCF_000317375.1 Microtus ochrogaster | reverse complement strand
TCCTCTCTATGCAACTCTCTCTCTCTCTGCATCCCTCTCTCTCTGCATTCCTCTTCTGCATCCCTCTCTCTCTGCATTCTTCTTCTGCATTTCTCTCTATGCAACTCTCTCTCTGCATCCCCCTCTCTCTGCATTCCTTTTTCTGCATCCTTCTCTCTACAACCCCCTTAGTGGTTCTCTGTTCCCACATGGGATAAATACACTTCTCGCATATGTGTCTTACCATCCCACTCACGGAAACACCATTTCTCTGTCTCTGCCTTGGTTGCCGATCTCCTGGTGGCTTTCTCTTCATCTTCTCGGGAATCATTTTCTCTGGAAGGAAGGCCTTTTCCAATCCCCGAGGAGTCTGTACCACTCCCTGCTGCATGCTCCTCTAGCATGTTGGGCCTTCTGACCTACAGTTTACCTGCTGTAATGGTCTTTTCACTAGCCTGGCATCTCAGTGAGGAGTCGGTCCTCAGGGGCTGGCTCTTTGTGGTCTTTAGGCAGACATCTGTAACTTGAGTGACAGGCAGGCCCTATGTACGTACACTGTGGTAGCAATAGGAGCCAGGACAGTCACACCACATGCCTAGGGACATTTCCTGGAGTGCTACACAGGGTGTCTGTTCCTTCCCATCACAGTGGCACTTCACAGTGGTACACAAGTCTCTGGTTACCTTTGGAATGAGTTCCACTTGCCTCCAGTGTGGTAACAGTAGGAAGAGAATTACTTGCCAGGCCTTTTCCAGGGGCTATTCTCTTTCCTGCTGCCTCTCCTCATTCTCCTCCTATGGAATGTTCTTGTCTCATTGCTATAAATGAGTCTACTCTCTTCTTATGAGGCCCAGGAGAGAGTATCTCATAGCCTGACAACATGGGGACGTGGGGTCATTTTCAGACCTTCAGTGAACAGGAAACTGGATTTATAATTTTTAAAAGGACAGGAGAGGTGGCTCAGTGGTTAAATCACTGTCCACACGAGCAAGAGTACAGGAGTTTAGATCTTCAGAATCCCTTAAATGCCAAGTGGGCACGACGATCCCATTTGTAATCCCAGTCTGAGAAGGCCAAACCAGATGATCTGGAGCAAGCAGGCTAGCTGTGTTGGGTTTCAGTGAGAGACCCTGCCTCAAAGAATAAGGTGGAAGAATGACAGCGGAAGATTCTCGACATCATCCTAGGCCTCCACATGTGCATCCCCCTAGAGAAGCTTACATACTTGCAAATACACACACACACACGCACTGTACCTCACACACATATATGAAAAGAAGAGAAAATAAATAAACACATAAAGTGACAGGGCCTAGAAATCAACTTTTATGAAAAGGAAAAAAATAAATTTTATCCCCTAAGTTCCCAGCATGAGCCTACTTGTTTTCTTGGCATATTTGCAAAATTGGTAATAAGAGATAAGCGGATAGACATCTTTTTATTTGAACATTTTTTCCCTTTATTTTTATTTTGTGTGTATGGGTTGTTGTGCCTGCATGTGTGTCTGTGCACCATGTGTGTGCAGTGCTCTCAGAGGCCAGAACAGGGTGCTGGATTGCCTGGGACTGGAGTTAGAGATAGTTATGAGCCACTATGTGGGTGCCAGGTATCAAGCCCGGGGCCTTCTGGGAGAGCAGCCTCTGGGAACAAAGGTGTCCTATGCCTTCCCTCTTACCCTTCAGTTAAAGTCTCCCTGATGCCTTTCTTTAGATCAGAGGGATGAGGAGCTGCCCACCCTGTTGCATTTTGCTGCAAAGTATGGATTGAAGAACCTCACCGCCCTGTTGCTCACCTGTCCAGGGGCTCTCCAGGCATATAGTGTGGCCAACAGGCATGGCCACTATCCCAACACCATTGCCGAGAAACATGGCTTCAGGGACCTGCGCCAGTTCATCGACGAGTATGTGGTAAGGTCAAGGGGAGAAAGGCCCTGCGATAGGTCATGTACTGGTGTCTTTTCATCAAAGACACTGATGGGTCTTTGTCTCTAACATGTCCTTGTGTGTCTTTCTGGCCGTGGGCAGTTTTTATGGGCCTGAGTTCAAATTCCTGTACCTACTTGGTAGTCATGTGAGACTTGGGGCATGTCACAAATTCTCTCTTTCCTCTCTAATTTACTCTTATTTTTGTGTATGAGTGTTTCTACTGTGTGTATCTATACATACTGTATGCATGCCTGGTGCCCCCAGAAGAGCACATCAGATGCCCTGCAACTGGAGTTGTTTCTTGTTGTGGCTGCCATGTAGGTCCTGGGAATAGAACCCAGGTCCTCTGCAGGAGCAGCAAATGCTCATAACCATCGAGTCATCTTTCCAGCCCCCTTCTCCCATTTCTTAATATGCAGAAGGAAAGATCCTAAGAGGTCTGTTCATAGAGTTGTTTTAGACTAAAAGGAACTGGCATATGCAAAACACTGAGGCCATTTCCAAAATATCGAGGGGAACTTTCATGTCTATTCAAGGCTGATGCTGAGCCCTCTCCCCACCTGTCTCCAGGCATCTGTGGTGGATGTCCCTAGCTGCCTTGCCCACCTTTGGGCCCAGGTAAACGGTGTTAGAATTGATTCCTTCCTTGGTGAAGCCCATAATAAGGCTCTATCCTGAGGAAGCATCCAAGTAGCCAACTTTGAGACCTCATCTCCTGCTAGCATCCAGTTTCTCTCTGAGCCTCTGCTTGGATCTGAACTTAAGGCAGTTGGATACACCAGACTTCTTGGCAACTCACCCTTGGTTGCTGACTTCCGAGTCCTGCTCTGAGTTCAATCCTGTGCCATGCCTGGTGTTATTTTGTCCATGATTGTCTCCATTGTCTTGGAGGAAAAAGTTCTTCACTCCACTACCTTCGGGTGTTCCTCCTTCTTTTCCAACTTACCAGGGGCACCCAAGACTATCTCATCTGGCTGTGAACACCAAAATAAGCAGCCAGACTAATGTGGTCTTGCTTGCTACCTCCAGACACAAGTGAGTCTGACATCACTTCAGAAACTTAACTCTATTTCTGTTTGATAGGAAATCTACAAGGCAGTGATGCCAAGGGACATACAGGGGCTTCCAATGTTTTGGGGGATTTGTAGGTGTTTCAAGCAATCAGAATAGTTTAAGTCTTTGTTTGGGTCCTCATTGTCATAAATGGGCACAAAGACACTCATAACCTTCTTTAAGACTTTACTTCAGACTCTCAAATGAGCTGAACACAGTATGCCATTTTTTGTGTTCATCATTTTTGGCAAGGCCACTCTGTGTTCAGGGTAGTAACCAAGTTATTGGGCTCATTTCATCAGCAAATGCCCTCTCTCATGTAACTTTCGCCCCGCTCCCTTCAAGTTGAAGGGACTAAGACCTTCATCTTATAAACGAGGATGGAGAAAGCCAAGGTGAATGTGCCTAGAGAGTCACACTGGAAAAGGTAGAGGTAAGATTTGAACCTAGTGCAGTGCCGTAGTCGGGGCTTCTTATCCTGCTCTGACTCACATTTCTGTGTCATCTTGGCTCCTAGCGAAGTCACCTTCCACCAATGCATCTTTCGCCTCAACACCAAAGGCTGTCCCTTCATGATGCTCACGGAGTGTCAGGTTTTGTTGGTTTGTTTGCTTGTTTGTTTATTTATTTGCCATATGCTATCCCTAGAGTCCCCACCACTAAGAACCTGTTTCTTAGTTCATTGGGTTCTCACCAGGAGAATAACACACTATCAGCCAAAAGTGACCTCTGTCAGTTGGTGCTGATGAGGAGGGTTTCTGTGGTTTGAGGCTGAGGTAAGGATTGTGACACACTACCATGTCTGGCCAGGAACAGTTGTTCAGAGGTTGCAGGGAAGTCAGCCTCAAACCCTCTGGAGGCAGAGGGATGGGGAAGCCTTTCTGATGTCAGCGCCCTTTATGTGAGGGCAGCTGTCTTTGGGGACATCTTGAATGTTGAAACTGGGGGAGGAAACCCTAGAAGTTGTCAGACACTTGGATAAACCTTCCCGAAGGACAGGGATGGGGACATCCCCCTGGGACCCCTGGCTGCACAAGTCTGAGAACATCTCAGCTTAGTCCTACCAAACCACGGTGCGTCTGTGTGGCTCTGGGTGTCATTTGTTTCCCCCTGAGTCCTCACAGGGATATGGTAAAAGGATCAAAATGGAGATTGTAATACCTTACAGGTGTTACAAGGTGTAATATCTTATACCTTTCAGGGAAGACCAGGTTTTCTGAGCTTTGTTTTTTTTTCATCTGTGAACAAGGGAGAGTAGCGTGCCTTCCAAGTGACAACGGGTACAGAAGTGTGCCCGCTGTTGAGTCTGATTCTTACTAGATACTCATGAGGGAGCAGTGTTTACGTGTGTATGTCCTCCCGAACCAGGATGTAAGTTCTTAACTCTGTGATTAGCGTCTGAGGAAGATACAGAGATCAGAAAAGAAGGGTTAGGCAAATAAGAGAAGGGGGCCTGCTGCCTGGCTCCACAGAGCTCCCTGTCAGGTGGGGAATGTCGATACCCACAAGCAGTTGTAACCCTGACCCATGATTAATCCCTTCTCCCACCTCAAGCCCACTTGGGGCCTGAGTCTTCCTGACTATCCAGGAACGTCGTGTGCACCGAGCCCATCTTCCCTTGCAGGAGACAGTGGACATGCTGAAGAGTCACATTAAAGAGGAGCTGATGCATGGCGAGGAGGCTGACGACGTGTACGAGTCCATGGCCCACCTGTCCACAGACCTGCTCATGAAATGTTCCCTCAACCCTGGCTGTGACGAGGAGCTGTATGAGTCCATGGCTGCCTTTGCCCCAGCAGCCACAGAAGACCTCTGTAAGTAGCTCAGCCTAGTTCTGCTTCTCATCCTGTTGCTCAGAAATGGCTTTCTTCTTTCTAGTCCGAAGGGGGAAAGCCCCTGATTACCTCTGCAACCACCACCATGAAGATCCCGTGTTGCAACAGCATCAGGGCCGCAGTCATGTTTCACAACCAGCAGAGCCCTTCTCCCAGCTTCCTCTACCGCTTGCCTGGAAGTCACTAGTTTTGACAACATGGTCTTCTGATCAAGAAGCTCTCGGCCCCATTAGTCTGGACGGGCCCTTTTTATAACAAACATTTTACAGTGTCCCTCCCAGCTTTCCTATCTGACATGCAATTCATGTATAACATGACCAGCTCACACATGAAGCTCTCTGGCTTTGTCACACTGTCCTAATTGAGTTGTAAAAGAGGAGTGTGTGGAAAAGACACGCTTAGGCATGTCTCCCTATAAAGACATAGAAAAGATACGCTTAGGCATGTCTCCCTATAAAGACATAGAAAAGACATGCTTAGGCATGCCTGCATGTAAAGACATAGAAAAGACACGCTTAAGCATGTCTCCCTATAAAGACATAGAAAAGACATGCTTAGACATGTCTCCCTATAAAGACATAGAAAAGACACGCTTAGGCATGCCTGCATGTAAAGACATAGAAAAGACATGCTTAGGCATTCCTGTATGTAAAGACATATGAAATAGCCCTCCCTGTGCAGGTAGCCACACTCAGAGCCACCGCCAAGGTTCTTCAGAGCAGCCTTTAGGGGACGGTGTGCCACCCTTCAGAGTCACTGATCTAAATGAGATTGGATTTCAGCGCCGAGGCTGGTGGGGAGGAGGTGGGCACAGCTGCACGGCCACCCTGAGACTTCTTGAGGCGTTACTGTCATGTACTATGGAGCGCTAAGCACTCTGAAATCTGCTCAGGACTTAGCTCTCTTTCCCTCCGGGTCTGCTTAATAGATTCAAGAAAGACAAGTTAAATATCCACCAACACGTTGGCTTCCTGGTTGGCGGGATTTCTGGGAGGGCTAAGCTACCTTTCCGGACCTGCAAGGGAGGAAGCCTGGCTTTCCCATGCATGAGCTTATGGAAAAGGCACCATGAGGAGTCCTTAGAGTAGGAGGCCCAGGCTGACTGGGAGCCAGAGGTGGTGTGAAGTCCCCTCCTAGCACCTTTGGGGAGAAGTATGCCTGCAGACTCTTCACAGATGAGCCAAGGCAATGGCAGCTTGTAAAGTCCCTTTGGGGTCAGGAAGTTCTGGATGTCACAGACCCAGGGAGGCTACCAGAAGGGAGGCAGGGTGTTAAATGTGACTGCTATTTGGGTGGGGAATGAATTGATCAGAGTTTTAATTTGCCAGATCATATAATCTCTGAGGTTTTGGACTGTGGCCATGATTAGGTTTGTTTTTCTCTGTGGTTGTCCGGTATAACCCGAGAATGATCTCTTCCCTGTTGGTTCACAAGATGCAGCAACTCAGGCCTGGGAAGAATCATTTTACCGACAGTGACTGCCCGGGTGAGAGAGCAGTTCGGTCCCCAAAGAAACAGGATAGAGGGCAAACAGATCCATCTCAGATGCTGGGGCAGCACTAGCATGGTGATGGCCATAGATTCGCCCTCCCTACATGTAGACCAGCAGTTTATCTCTGTTGTCCTACCCACTCATCCTCCGCCATGATGGATAGAACCGTTTCTACTGTACAGGGAGGGAACCAAACAAAGGCTCTGAGAGTTGGTAACATTCTTAAGTACATCAAGGAAAAACCGGTTCAGGAATCCAAGTCTTCTGGTTCCTAGAGCAAAGTCTGTCTGCCCACCACACTGGCAAAGGGACCTCCTCGTCTGTCCTTCTGGGGTTGCACTTACTGTCCTTGGGGTGGACTCTCCTCAGGAACTGCTTCTGTATGTCTAAATGCA
Source organism: Microtus ochrogaster (assembly GCF_000317375.1). NCBI lineage: Eukaryota > Metazoa > Chordata > Mammalia > Rodentia > Cricetidae > Microtus > Microtus ochrogaster. Next base: position 68,798,270 of record NC_022015.1, on the reverse strand, counting down.
GGGTTTACCAGGGCTTACCTTCACTGTCATTTGTAATGGTAAATCTTAAATGCCGAAAAGCAATATTTGCGGAATTCACCCACTACTTAGGCATTTCCCTGGCTCCCAGGACGGTACCACAGAGTACAAGGCTTTAGGCCAGTTACCGTGGAGAGCCCATGAGTGTGGTTGGGACAAATCTGCCCCTTTAATTGCTTAGGTTTGGGAAAGGGTGAATGAATACCTCTCCACCAAAGGGAACCCCAAATAACCACGGGGCAGTTCCCAGTGTTTAATCAATGGGAGGTGGGAGGAAGTGCCAGGGGTCTGACCTGGAGATTATGGCTCTGTTCCACTCCCTTCTTATACACACACACATACACACACACACACACACACACACACACACACACACACACACACACACACACACACACACACACACACACACACACACACACATACACTCTTCAGTTTAGATATGCTGCCACCAGGTGGTAACTTCACATCTCTGTTTACAGGCCTTCAGTTTTCTTTTTAACTGGAGTCTTAAACCATCAACCTAACTTGCACCCTTTTCTGTGTAAGAACTCCCTTTGTTAAGGATAAGCAAGATGCATCACAGGATAAAATCAAGGCACCCTCGTGTTATGTGTTTTCACTACCCCCTAATTCTCTTGCTTGGTTCTTGTGCCTCCATCCTTGCCTTTGAGGCTGAATTATGGTTCTCATGGTGCTTTGATGGGAGTCAGTCTTTCTTGTTTTCAGCTTCACCCAGTCTCTGGTCTGGAGACCTGGTGAGCTGGTGCCTGGAAGCCCTCATCCAGTCTGTTTCCAGGGTAACCCGCTGCTTATAGCTTTGTTTATTACATATTGCAGAGACTCAGCTTTCCCACAAGAGAATGGAGTCAAGTACATTACACTGCTAGAAACCACAGACTCACAGGAGGTGATGAAATCCTAGAGAACCCCCTGTTGCCTTAGAATAACTTTTAACTCCTGACCTTTCTGGGACCTGCCCCCGTCTAGGTTTACATATGGCAGTGCACCCCTGGTATGGCCCCAACTATCTTGCTGGAGCAACTCCTTAGTAACTGGGATCTTGTGGCAAATCATCTCCAGTCTGTGATTTCTTTGACATGAGTTTTTTGAGTTTACCATCCCTTCTAAGAGTCAGGTTCCTTCTGATCTGGGGACACAGCTGGGCACTGAGAAGGACCCTGCACCCAGGCCTGCAGGTCTTGCTCTAAACAAAACTGCCAAGTTATTGGTGGGCTTCTGAGACATGCCTCACACTCCACCAGCACTGTCCCCTCTCAGGAGGCTCCTGCAGCTGCAGAAGCTCTGTCTTTCCCTTGCTGACCTGTTTGAGACGATTCTGGGGAGCAGACCCTGGAACTATTACAGGGACATTAGTTCTGGGTACAAGGTCAGATGTGTACTACCTAGGGGTCAGGTCAGGACTCTCTGCTCTTCTTGATCTCCTAGTGCTTGGGGGGGGGAAAGCACCGGGTCAAACGCTTTAAGGTTAATAAGATAAAATTCTCTCCCATCGGCAGTCGGCTTTGCTCCCCTTCAGACCCACACAGTTTACAGACTATGTTTCCCCTGGGGCGCTGCACACCGATCACCATGAACCCTCATTGATTATGTCTCTCTGGTTATGAGGCCCTGGCTTTGATAGGAAGAGTGACTTACTGCTTTTTGTCATTCCCAGCACCCGGCGCTCAGCCAGTAGAGAGCCTGGAAAATAAGATGTGAGCCTGGACTTTGGGGCAGTTCAAATGTAGTTTAGTTTGTCCCCATCCTAATGCTGTGTCCTTGGTTTTTGTCTTTTGTCTTGACAGATGTAGTGAGATATCGATCAGGTTGCTGCTGAGTGTGAGACCTCCAGGGGGTCATAACTCCCTGGCTGCTTCAGGCTGCCTTTTATTTCATGTCGACATACATTATACTAGCTCTTCTGCCTAAACTGCATACCTTTTTCTCTGCTGCAGCGATGCCTAGACTCCTTCACAAAGGCCAGGCTCCATCACATCAATCAGATCACATACTTATTTCTTTTTATTCATGCATTTTTCACCTACACACCCATTCAACAAATTCTTATCAAATCTGTCCGGTATATAAGTGACCTGGTGCCAGGTGACAAACAGCCAATGAGTGAATTGTCATGATCCCTGCCTTCCAGAGTCTACATGCCACAGACCCCACCATAAGCACATTCTATGGATCTACTCCCATATGACAGGGCTGCTTTGATCTATTGTAGAATAATCTTTTTGTACACAGTGGAAGATGTGTCTTTGCTGAGGTGCCTTCTTATTGGTTTAATAGAAAGCTAAATAGCCATAAGCTAGGTAGGAAGTATAGGCAGGACAGCCAGACCCAGAGGATGCTGGGAAGAAGGGCAGAGTCAGGAGACATCATGAGACACAGAGGAGGCAGAATGGGAAGTCTGTACATGAGGTGAATGAGCCTTGGGGCAGCACATAGATTAATAGAAATGTGTTCATTTAAGTCATAAGAGCTAGCTAAAAACAAGCCTGAACTATCAGCTGAGCATTTATAATTAATATCAAGTCTCTGTGTGGTTGTTTGGAGAGCAGCTGGTGGGACAGAGCTAAGAGGCAGTCTAGATGGAAAACTCCGCCTATGTTGTTCACCCTGCATAAAGCCACAGATGGGACTTGTCAAACCCCTCCATCCTAGCTAGGTCCAGATGGGACCAGCTTGATTTCAGGTTATCTTCAGGTCTTATATCATATGCTTCTTGCTCCGAGACTCTGTGTTTGGTCCCCAAAGATACTTGCTGCGGGTAGAGGTGGGGTCTTGTTGGCCTTTAGGGTTGGAGAGCCTTTCTAGAATAGTCTTTTGGTAGCTGGTGTTTTCTGGGCTTTATGTTGCATTTGCATGAGCGTCTAACCTGGATGGAATGAGTGTCCCCTGGAGCTAAGTGACCTAGACTAAAGTTCTGTTCTAAAGGGAGCATCACACAGGTTTCTTTGGGAATTTGTGCCTGCTGTTGATTCGTTCCCTGATTAAGTGACTGCTGGGATGTTTTGCCATCTTTAGTGCAAGCTTCCATTCTAGAAATATATCCTTGAAGCTTGGCTCCATAGCATATGTTGTGAGCCTACAGCTGCGCTTCCAGAAGGAGACTGTGACCCAGTGTGCTGTGAGCCTACAGCCCCCTTTCCAGAAGGAGACTGCAACCCAGTGCTGCTTTCTTTTGTTTTTCTTCTGCTGAGATGAAAGAACTTTGCACTTTTCCTTTCCAAACATTTCAGTTTATTCTTAACCGGCAGGTGGTGAAGGTTAAGTGCTCAGAGTCTGAATTACAAGCCTTGAACATCCAGGAATGTAGGCCTCTTTTGTTCTTGTGCTTCACAAAATCCCCGTTGTCTGCAAACAGAGTCCCTTTGACCAAAGAATTCTCTGTGCTTTGGTCACTTCAGTCTGCCCACCTGGCTTCTGGATACAAAGTTTTCAGATTTACACTTGGGGTCTTACCACTTGTGATTGCCAAACATCTAGGTACCTTTAACGATTACAAATATAGTACCTGTCACCTGCCTGGCTTTATTGCTAATGTAGGCACAGCAAATCATGTTTTATAAACAATGTACACTAGTGTTGGCTGGTCACTGTGGGTCCCTTCCTTCCCCTCTGTCCATGAGCCACCCGACCATAAGGGCAAAGAGAGCAGAAGGGGCAAGTGAGGCCTTGTGTAGCCTGTGTGTGGCAGAAATGGTCTTCTGAGAGATTGCTTCAGTGTTACAGCTCAGCTTCAGAGTGAGGAGCGATAGAAAGGCTGGGGACCATGGCTGGGCATCACCTAATTTTCATAAACAGCATGCTGATCCTATCATAAGACTCCATATATGGCTGCAGGGTCCTGCTGCGAAGCTCTTAGTATGATGTCTGGTTACCATATGGGCAACAGGGAGAAAGCGATTTCAGCAATGATGGTGATCTGTTGCCAGAACTGAGTAAGGCAGGGGGCCAGCGTCAAAATACAATGTAGCATAATCAGTGGAGCTAAAGAGTTGGAGCCAGGAAGACAAGGGGTTATTGAGCCGGTGAAGTGCTCAAAGCAGGTCTTTGTGAAGTTTTTGGAGGGTATTGACATTTGTTTCGACAACATTTGATTCCTTTACATAGAAGCAACATTCTTTCCCCAGTACCAAGCAAGCCCCCCCCCCCCCATGTTCCGCAGTTATTAGATCCAGTGCTCTTCTGTTTTGGAGCACGACCCCAGCAAGAGAGGTTATCTGTTGCTGGAGGGATTCAAGGCTGCCAGTCATGGATGTCATGGCCCGATCGAGCTTGTTTCTAAGTTCTCAGGCCAGATGATGCATCTGGACAATAGCAGTTGCTGCAGCCCTGGCAGATTGGAGGGAGATGGCAAGTCCCGTTCCTACCAGTAAAGGGAGAAATATCTCCCATCTTTGTCTGGTTCCTAGCAACAGTGCTGTCTCCTCCTCTTCATATAGACAGACCTGTGGAATAATCAGAACAGAAGGCCGTGGTGTGCAGCCTAAGCCAGTAACAGTTTGACTGACAGCGTACCAGTGATCTGTTGGGGTGGGCTTAGGAGAGTGGTCAAAGAGAGGACCGTCATGAAGGTCTGGGCAGGTGTCACCTCTCCTGAGGTATCACCCAGGTATCTGTAGGTACTACAGAGAATAAGGGGTGGGTGCTAGAGGTGCCAAAGAAGCAGTGAGAGGCATCTGGATGTGTGGCGGATGGGAGGAAATCAGCCACGCATTGAATGCATCAGCTCCAGGACACTCTTGAGGACACTGCTGACTTTATTTCTTCCTCCCATCTGTTTGTCCTGTAGAACAATGTTACAGTGTGTTAAGACAGGCTTAGATGCAGGTAAGAGCTTTGAGAAATGTGAATGTCAACAACAGGTATCTAGAAAAGGGGAGGCCACCTTGATAGTACTTGCCCACCGTCAAGCATGACCCTTTCCGACAGTGGTCATGCCCAGGTCCAAAATGTGTATCACACAAATGTGGGTGTGGCAGTACCCTCACTGTCATTATCAGTTAGAAAAATGGATTTTCCTTTTTTTTTTTTTTTTTTTTTTTGGTTTTTCGAGACAGGGTTTCTCTATAGCTTTGGAGCCTGTCCTGGAACTAGCTCTGTAGACCAAGCTGACCTCAAACTCACAGAGATCCGTCTGCCTCTGCCTCCTGAGTGCTGGGATTAAAGGTGTGCGCCACCACTGCCTGACCTTTTATTTAATTAATTTATTTTTATTTATTTATTTTTATTGATTTTTCTCTTTTGTTGATCAAAATGACCCCGAGTAAACTCCTCTGCTAGCCGGTAAGTGTGCAGTGGCATCCTCCATAAGTATCTACACCCTTAAGACATGGGTCTGTCTGATGGAAAGGGAAGCAGACAAACTCATCTAGAGTGCTAATGCTGGCATTTGGGTATACCAGAAACTGTATGGGCTTTTGGTATCCCTCTAGTGGTCAATACCCTCTTTCTATTATCTGATCCCCCCATATGTTTCCCTAACATAAAACACCCAGAACATAGTATTAGGGAGGGTGGGGGTAGCTGAAGCATTGGTATTTGCAGGGTAAGGACAAGTCATAAGGATGACAGAAAAGGGAGGTGGGGGTGAGGCAGCTTTGTCGGTCCATGGCCATGAGAGTGTGGATGTCATTCTGGGTGCTCTGATTGTGAGTCCTTGGGCATCTGTGTCGGTTTTTCTTTTCTTACATGATCGATAGGCGTGCCATCTTTCTGACTACAGGGGTCATGTTGGACATTGTGGACCAGTATCCAAACAGGGCAGGATTGATCCTGTGGGAAGATACAAGCAAATCCCCTCCCAACTGTTAACAAAGGGTCGGACCCCTTACAACACCCGTCAAGTGGATCTTTCCACAGGACCAAGTTGGGTGGTATGTGTGCTGGACTGCTCCAGCTACAGACAACAAGAAAAGTTTTAACTCTAACACAGCAAAACTATATACAACAAGAACACTTATCAAGTAAGAAATACATTCACAATGTCCAGGCCATTAGTATTTGTCAAGTTTAGAGAAAATAATATCTATCTTATCTTGGTGAGTCCAAAGTTTTATACCTATTTACTTTCTTTTTTTTTTAAATAAATATTTATCTATTATGTATACAATATTTTGTCTGTGTGTATGCCTGCAGGCCAGAAGAGGGCACCAGACTCCATTACAGATGGTTGTGAGCCACCAGGTGGTTGCTGGGAATTGAACTCAGGACCTTTTGAAGAGCAGGCAGTGCTCTTAACCTCTGAGCCATCTCTCCAGCCCCCCTATTTACTTTCTATCATGACTAAGGGAAACTGTAATTGTAACGTTCTATCTTCAACCCCATCAAAGACCTGAGAAGGATTTAATATTACCTAAGTAAACAGGAAGTGCAGAACAAGCAACTTTTAAAAGTATGAGAAATGACAGAAACAGCTGGCTGCCTGGACAGTTACCCAAGTTTACGCTGCAATGTTGGGACATCCATCTTTGGCCTACAGGCCTAGAATATCTGACAGATTTTTCTGTGAAGCAGAAAATTTGAAGGACTATCCCATCTTGTCTTAGGAAAATTCAGCAGTCTTATTTCTGTATGTCCTGTCTGTTCAATTTGTATAGTATACTATCAGAAGTTAAGGCAAGGGCAATTTCTTGTCCAAATGGCTAGCTTTTGCCACAAAGAAAGCAAACTTCATATGGAGATTCTACAATGCCCATCATCCTTTTTGAAACAGATTGGTACTGTCAGGAGAAAACACGTCTCACTGTCATGTTCTTTAAACATATATTCTACACATATTTGAAGTGTTTGATGATCACCTATCTATCTAAAATATATCTCTGTATGTCCTTGAAAACATACATAATATGGCTATAAGTTTGGTTGTTATAGATGGCTAACTATTAACCTGTATTTCTTTATTATCCTAAATAGTTTTCAAAAACTAGCACTTTACATTTTTAAATGAGCTGCATAGGTATATTACCTTAAACAAGAATATAAACATATATACATAATAACAAAAATAACCTTAAATTTCTATCAGCATATAAAAACCCACACCAATGTAAAACATGTGAAGCTACTGGTTGTTCAGAAAGAGACTCAACAGTCCACTCCTTCATCCCATCATTTCTGCATTATATCCCCTTTTCCCTTCAGAAGAGATTCCTGAATCTAATCTCCTTTGTTTAGCTTTCTCCCTGACCATGTAACCAACCCCCCCTAAATGATGACAATCATTCATAACCCACTAAATGATCAAAAGCCACCCTTCCCACCTTTGGGGAATGTGGACATTGGGTCTTTGTCATCTGGGGCCAATGAAGGCTCGTCAGGGAAAAGAAAATAGAGGGAGGAGGAATACTGTGGCTTGGGGAGTAATTTCTGCCTTATTAGGTCAATTACCTTTTCCGGGGTGGCTAAATCATTCACAGGGCAATCTTCAGAGCTCTCCTCCTCGGAGTCTTCCCCCTTTTCCTGTTATCCCTTTCTTTCCAATGAGGTATCCTCATTTGGGCCTTCCCCGTTGTCTCCCTGTCCTTTTCTTTTAAAGGGGCATTCTTGGATTTGGGGTTTTCTTTGCAGACATTGCCTGCTTGTGGCTATCACAGGGAGGAAGGAGAGGGACAACAGACAACCTTTCTGCATTTCTTTTTCATGAGCCAGGTAGGCGACCCGGTCCAAACATCAGGGCCCAGGGTGTGAATTGAAGCACCTCTTTCCAGAATTCTAAGCCTTCCTTTTGGGGGATTTTAAGTCCTCCCGACGTTAGTAAGGCTCTCAGAGAACAGTTTTGGAGATCCCCCTGGGACAATGTTGACTTTTCCATTATAGGAAAAGAGAAGTCGTGCTCCCAGGGTAATTTTCCCACTGGGGGATTGAAATGCCCTAGCAAACACAAGCCTGTCTGCAGGTTTAAGAGACCTAGAACTCTTTAACTGGTTGCTGCATTGCCAGGTTTTTCCATATTGCCCACAATTGATCAGGCTGTCTTGGTCTGGAAAGAGGATAGAAAGACCTTCAGTCAATGCCAGAGAGTTGCCCTGGCCAAGAGGCTTCAGTTGTCTCTGAACCCTCTCTGGACCCTTGCTAAATCGCCAACGGAAATAAAAGTGCTGGTACTCTAGGGGGTACTCACAGACTCTGTTGGGTCCTTTCCTTCCCCATAGTCTGTTGGCCACCAGGACATGAGGGCAAAATGGGCAGAAGTGGCAAGAGGGGTCTTGACTATCCTGTGGTACAACGAAAATAGCCTTCCGGGAGATTGCTTCAGTGTTACAGCCTTATTCCAGAGTGAAAAGAGACATAAAGGCTGGACATGACCTAATTTGCATTAAACAGCATGCACCTATCATAAGGCTCTTGTATGCGGCAGCAGGGTCCTACAGCGAAGCTCCTAGCACAAGTCTGATTACCATATGGGCAGCAGGGGGAAAGCTTCGGCAGAGTTTGTGCAGGGGGAATCGGGGTTATAGGCAGAATTAAGCTTGCTAGCCTGCTGCCCTTGAAGTAAGAACCCAGCTTCTCTGTGTGACTTTATTATAATGACGCTTAGAGGCCTGAAAGTCCAGTTCCCAAGCCGCTACCCAAGCTAACTCAGAGAAGACTTCTCAGGGGTGAAGACTGAAAGATTTCTCTAATAACTTTACAAATGATCTGAGGGTCATTTTCTTTAATGCTCTGCATTCAAATTCCCTTGCTCTAATTCTCTTTAGTTCCAATTCTTTTGCTTCTTTTTTTCACATAGCTTAAATATACATTTTATAGGAGGCTGGAGCCAGAAAATAATAATAATAAAAAAGTCCCTGCTGATCAAAGCACATTCTTTGGGTAGCGATAAGGAGCAGAACCATTTACTATGGCCATGTATTTGCTTGGCACCTTCCCAAGCAGTGGCATTGAAAATGTACCAACCCAAAACTATATTCTCTTATCCTGTTTGTAATCCCAGAGCACACAAAAAAGAAGGGAACCTTGTAACTTTGTAAGGCCAGCCCTTTTCAGCCCTGGCTAATTGTGAAACTTTACCAGTAGTAGCTGGACATAAGACTAATTTTCTTTTGACTTGGTTAGTTGATTGTTTTTTGAGACCTAAACAATAAACAGTTAGTTAGCTGAATCTTGAGTTTTATATCATAAACTAAGATTAGAAGTTTGTGTAGAATATTAATTGCTAAGGAATTTAGTAGGGAGTGGCTGCTGGCCTGTGTTACCAGCCAAGTTTAGTTGGAGAAACTGGCATAGTAATTTATGAAGCTTTGTGTTAATAACCTTGGTTAGACATCTGTGACTTTTTCCTTGTGCATATCTCTAAAGTTTTTGACTTATGATCCATTTACAGAAACATTCAGTCTAGTTTGAACTTGCTCTAAGGTAAAAATGAGCTAATTTTGTGTAGCTTTTTTAGACTGGAAAGAAATTGTTTTCTTGAATTAGTCTGAGTCAAAGGAACAGAGCAGGGCAGGCTTTTAAGTGTCTTATAGTCCCCATGTATCCTAGTTTTATTTTCTATATATCAAAATTATATGGATTAATGAGAACTCATCTTCCTTATCATCCACAGATATATGTGCCCTTAAGATTGAGATTCAACCATGAGATTAAATATATTCATCATATGAGATGAGATTATACACTACAATGCAGGTATTGGGGAGACCCCATAGCTGCTTTTGCACATGTGAAATTACAGACAGGAGCAACAGTTCCCAGAGTCCGTGGTCCTGCAGGCCTTTCCTGAATGTGATTCTTCTCCATCAGAGAATCTTTACTTTGCTAGGTTGATGTCTAAACACTAGTTGTCACCTGCTGTATACTCCCACAGCCTCCAACACTACAGATGTCCTTAAGAGTAAAAGAGGGAACAGAGGACAGACAAGGTGAATGGCCTATTGAGAAGGGCTTGGTTCAGCCAAGTTTTCTGCCTGGCATTTCTGGTTTTGAAGATAGAGGGAGGGAGCCTATGCCAAGGCACGTAGATAACCCCTGGGCCCTGGGGAAGGAAAGGCAATTAATCCTACTCTAGAGCTTTCATAAAGGATTGCGATTCACATAAAACCTTGGTTTTGGCCAGCAGGATCCACTTTGGCTTCTGAACCACTGAACTGTAGGACAGTGCGTCAATGTCATGCTAGTGGAAGTGTGTTCAGCAGCCTCAGGGTAACTATGATAGTTGTGAGTCTGGTGTCTTGCACTGCTTCTCTGCATTCATAAACGTCGTCTTTATCACCTCACACAGCCATCCTATGATGTCGGCCCTGTGGTTTGTCCCCACTTGGCAGGTGGGGCACTGGAGGCTGCAGGTTGCAAGTGACCTGCCCAAGAGCATGGAGCCTAGTAAGAGTCAGAGGCAGGATTTGAACATAAGTCTTCAAGATACCAGAGGCCATTCCACAGTGCCAGCCTTTCTTGGTGCCTAGCAGTCAGTCTGCTGAGCTCTGTTGCGTGCTGGCTTTCAGCTGCTGCCCTTCTCCAGCCTAGCTTTCTCCCTCAGTACAGACGATTTGCCTGGCTCCTGCCCTTGTCAGGGCCTTCCTGCCTTCTCCTGACTCTATGCTTCCTTCATCTCATTCCTAAACCCTTGCTCCATCTAGTTGTCTGGTCACTCTTCCTCGTATCCTCTGCCTTCAGCCTTTGTACCTAAGGATGCCCATACCTATGGTCCTAGATGCACAGGATGGGGCTAGCATGGTCTCCAGAGTGCCACCTAGTGGGCATTACTCTGCCCACTAATACTACGGAAGGGGTTCTGAAGAACACAAGTGGTCGTGGGCCTTTGGCAAAGGAAGCAAGGCATTTGGGTGTTTTGGGGCCTAAAAAACAAAACAAAACAAAACCAAAACAAACAAACAAAAATGTCTGGCGAGCCAAGTTAGATTTCCACACGTGATTTTATTGTAAGGTTCGGCATTTGTTGTGTTTAGATTTTACTCATGCTCTAAGTATACTTAACTATGAGGATACTGTGTGTCTCAACAAGGACATTTAGAACATGTTTTGAGATTTTGAGATTATGGGTGAAAATTTAAATACTGTGATAAACACATTCTCACACTCATTTTGCAGTTATAAGACATGAATTAAAACAAACTTACTCTTTAAAAAAAAAGACAAACATAGGAGTAGGAAGTACTCAGTGGTACAGTGCTTGACTGGCAGGGAGGCCCTAGGTTCAATTCCAAGCATCTCAGAAAAAAAGAAGGGAAGGATAAACAGATAAAATTATATCAAATTGGGGAATGTATGAATTAGTAAAGAAAATCAAGAGTGAAGAGAAAACCTGAAGAACGGGAGTGAAATTCTGATAAAAGATTAGGGTCGGGGGGGGGGACACGTTTGTGCTCCTTGGGGGGGGGACACGTTTGTGCTCCTTCAGGGGACGTGAGTTTGATTCTTAACACTCACAGGTAGTTCACAACTTTCTGTGGTTCCAGCTCTGGAGGAATTCAATCACCTCTTCTGGTATCTGCACACATGTGCACCCCCTAAGACACACATGCACATAAATAAAAATATAATCTTTGTAAAGAATAGGTCTAGGTATGGTGTTGGATATGTCTAATCCAGGCATTTGGGAGGAAGAGGCAGGCGGATCTCTGTGAGTTCAGGACCAGCCCAGTGGTCTACAGAGTTCCAGGACAGCCAGGGGTACATGGAGAGACCCTGTATCAAAATAAAAAATTAGTGTCCAAAACATATGATGAACTCAACTCAGCAGAAAAAACCCAAACTAGTAAGACATTTATCTATATAGACTTTCCTTTTAAAAACTATGCAAATTTCTGGCAAATGTATGAAAACACTCACTGTGACTCACCAGGGAAATGCAAATTAAAACCACAATGGGGTACTATTTCAGTCCAGCTAGAGTGGCTATGGTTGGCAAAAAAAAAAAAAAAAAAAAAAAAAGCATCGATAAAATATGTTAGCAAGGATTCCGAGAAGCAGAATCTTAGATTCTTTAGGACAGTTATTATGGAAAGGGGTGTGGAAGGCTAAGCTAAACGTGATCCGGCCACCCCACTTCTGGGTCGACATATCCCGTGGAAGTGAAGCAGTCTGTCGAGGAGATGCCCCATTTTTATTGCAACTCTTTTGACAATGATCGTGGTCTAGAGTCGACTGAGATGCCCATCGTTGCTTGAGTGGATAAGGAAAGCACAGTACGTGTATGCGGTGGAGAGCCATGTTTACCCTTAAATTAGAAACTCGTCACTTGTGTCTACATGATTGGGAATGAAGGACATTATACTAAATGAAACAAACAGCAGTAAGAAGATAATGGGCACCAAAAATGCAGTTACAGGGGCACAAATTCCGCTGTTCTGTCCAGTAAGGTGCCTACAGTTTATAAAACTCTATTACATATTTTATAAAGAACTAAAAGAAGTTCAGATATTCTCAAGACAAAGAAATGATAGTTATTTGAAGAGATGGAATTTCTAATTAACCTGGCTTTCGCTGTAATGTGTACAGTGTATATATCAGATTATCACTGTGTGATCTGAGGGTCGTGTAATTCCAGCACTTGGGAGAGAAAGCAGGAGGACCAGAAATTCAAAGATATACTCTGCTATATAGTAGGTTCAAGGCCAGCCCACGCTACATGAAACCCTAAAACAAGAACAACTAAATAGGAAGCAAGGTGGCTCAGCTGTTAGTAGTTCTTGCTGTTCTTCCAGAGATCTTGAGTTCTGTTCTCAGTACCCATGTCAAGCAGCCACAGTCACCTGTAACTCCAGTTCCAGGAAATCTGATGCCCTCTTCTGGCCTCTCTGGTACCCACCATACATGGCACACACACACACACACACACACACGCGCGCACACACACACAGAGAGAGAGAGAGAGAGAGAGAGAGAGAGAGAGAGAGAGAGAGAGAGAAGTAGTAGTAGCAATAGTAGTAATAATAGTAATATGATAATAATTAAAAATAAATCTTAAAAATAAGCCTTAACAAATAGAAATAGACTGGAGAGACAGCTCTGCTGTTAAAGCCTAAGGCTCACAACTAAGATAATAAAAACAAGTTTTAAAAAACCAGATTATTACGTATACACCGTAAAGATATATAAAGCATGGTGTCAATTAATTTTTTTTCTTAAGTTCAATCCTTAATGCCGTGAGAATCATTTTTGTGGTTCTGAGGACCAGACCCACAGTTTTACACATGCTAGGCAGGCTCTTTGCTAGAGAGCTATGTCCCAAGCCCTGAGAAATTCTTAACATGTAAATTGAGCCTTCTGTTTTGAATTGTTCTTTGCTTAGGGTTGTAGCCTGGATATAGGATTTAATAACAAAAATAGTAGTCAGAGAGCATTCTTACATGCTGGGCACTGTGCCAGGCTCTTGGCAGGCTTCTCGGGTGACACTCACCACAAACCTTTGAGAGCCGTGCTGTTACCATCGTTTTACAGACAAGAAAAGGGAAGCTAAATAGATTGAAATGAGTGGATCCGGGATAATGATGGCCAAAGTTAATAAAAACACTTTTCATTTCCTTTTCTGCATGAGAATTTGACCTTTGTTTGACTTCCTAGCTTTGTTACCCTGGTAACCCGATAAGAGCCAAATGTCAACTGTGTTTCTAGGCAACATTACCTAGGACGAGAATGACTCCTGATTGGTCGCAGATCTGGATGTGGGAGGTGCTGTACCTAACTGCGAATACCAGTGAGGGACCTGTGTTCTGAGTCTCTGGAGGCAATAACTCTGGCACCTTTTTTGGGGACCCCGGAAGTTGCACTTCTGGAGTATAGGTGTATAGGGTAGCCCCCCCCCCAAGGTGGCTCCTACCCTTGCCTGCTGTAGTTATGGCATCCTAAGGCCGTGATTGCTGAGTTAAGACATGTTTCTTTGCCACTGTGATGCTGACCTGGGCTTAGCAAGATTACCGTGTGGGTGCAAATGCTCTCCTAGACAGGAGGTTCTCAACCTTCCTAACGCTGCGACCCTTTAATACAGTCAGTTCCTCACGTTGTGGTGACCCCCAACCAGAAAATTATTTTGCTTCTACTTTAAAACTGTGATTCTGCTACTGTTCTGAATTATAATGTAAATATCTGATATGCAGGATATCCAATATGCAGCCCCCCAAAGGGGTCGGGACCCACAGAATGAGAGCCACCATAAAAGACTTGTTGGCACCAGGCTGGTAGGTGTGATGTCATACAAGCAAAAACAAGGGAAGAAGTAGAGGAAATAAGACAGGGATGTGTATTGTGATCTGATACCCAACCTTGTATGTAACTGCCGGCTCAATTCTGTCAGGGAGGCCAAGAAGGCTGACCTTTGGCAAAGCCTGCTTTTCCTGCTTCTGAAGTCAGACTCTTCAGGATCAGTGAAAGCATGACTTTAAAGTAAAGGAAACTGGATTCTCATGGGTCTTTCGTTTAGTTCTACCTCCATCATTTGATCCACATGAGCCTGTCCTCTGAAGGAACTTACTTGATGGCAGAGGGGACAGAAAGTGGCGTCCTGGTGCGTCATGAGTCCTTGCTTTTCTGCTGGTTACTCCTCTGCTCATTCATTCCTCTCCTCAGAAAGAATTTTATTTGAGAGTTGGTGTTCCAGCTTAGTGGTGAGCACTCTGCTTAGTGGTGAGCACTCAGCTTAACAGTGAGCACCCAACTTAACCGTGAACACTTAGCTTAACAGTGAGCACCCATCTTAACAGTGAGCACTCAGCTTAGCGGTGAACACCCGGCTTAACAGTGAGCACTCAGCTTAACAGTGAGCACCCATCTTAACAGTGAGCACTCAGCTTAGCAGGGAGCACTCAGCTTAGCGGTGAGCACTCAGCTATGATGTGCAAGGCACAGACTGTTTCTCCATCCCTTCCAGTTTGGGACAGTTCTCAGGCTTTCTTAGTCTCAGTACTCTTGAAGAGGACCTGTTGATTGCTTGTAAACTTTCGATTTGAATGTGACACTGTCTTTTCTGATAAGATTTGGTTTATGAAATAGTTATTATTTGAGTGATAATATGTTAACATAAACAGTGTTGAAACATTATTTATTTTTTGAATAGATGAAAGAAGGCCTTAAAATATAGCAAGGGATCAGGGGATAATTTCTCCTTGCTTATCTCCATATCCTCAGGTCCCAGGAAACCACTGAGTCTTAACTGCTTATACCCCCTTACAACAGGGGGGGGGTGTGTATGTGTGTGTGTGTTTATACAAAATTTATACATATTTGTGCAAACATAAAAATAAAATTTTATGTTGCCTCCTTAACGAGAACATATTAATTATCTAAAATGTCATTCTGAAGATTTAGATTCTTTGTTTATTTGTTTGTTTGTTTTGAGACAGGGTCTCTCTATGTAGCTCTGGCTGTCCTGGAACTTATTACATAGACCAGATTAACCTGAATTCACAGAGCTCTGCTGGGATTGGAGTTCTTATTTTTTCCTTTGATATATCAGAATCTCCAATAGTATGTATGAGGTTTAAAAAAATTAAGTGTTGTGATCCTGGATGCAATCCTCTGTTAGGTCTCCAGAGTCTGACCACCTTCATGCCTTCATCAGAGGCAGCCACTGTCAGGAATTCAACCCCATGCTCAGCACTTCTGTGTTAGCTGTACATTTCCTAGTTTATATGCAGTTTGCATCACTGTGTTGTAGGTCTTCAGAGTCTGTGTATCTGTCATACTGTACTGCATGTATGCTTTGTCATACTATATTGTATGTAGACAGAGACTGCACTTTCATTTCCCAGCTGCCCAGACCCAAATAATCACACAGAAACTATTAATTACTACACTGTCTGTCCAATGGGTCAGGCACATTCCTAACCAGCTCTTATATTTTAAATTAACCCATTTTTATTAATCTCTATATCACCACAAGACTGTGACTTACCAGTAAGGTTCTGGCGTCTTCCTCCTTTGGCAGCTACATGGCGTCTCCCTGGCTCTGCTTTCTTTCTCCCTGTATTCAGTTTAGTCTTCCCGCCTACCTATATTCTGTCCTGCCATAGGCCAAAGCAGCTTCATTATTAACCAATGGTAATAAAACATATTCACAGCATACAGAAGGGAATCCCAACTCAATTATATGTACTGTAATCATCTGCATCTAACATCATCACCTGCTATATTTTGAGCTATAATTTTGTTGGTAGAAGTGGCTATAAGACATTCTTATTTTTTTTAATTGCTACATAATCTTCTGTCATTTGAACAAACCATGGTCTGTCTGTTCTCCATTGTTTCGGTCCCCCCCTTTTTTTTACTGTAATAAGCAATACTGCAGTGTGTATTTTTTTTTAAATTAAACCTAGTCTTTCAAACACACATGAGTGTGTCTGTCTTTGGAGGCCTGTGATCCAAGAAAAGGCTTGGGTGTTGTGCTTATCACTTTCCCTAATGCTCAACACTTACTAGGAAGGAAGGATGGATGGGTAGATGGACGGATGGATGGGTGGGTGGGTGAGAGGAAGGGAGGGAGCGAGAGAAGGAGGGAGAAGTGGGGAATGGGAGAAGGGTAAACCTTGGATAACCTTCCAAATCCACCAGAGTCTTCTCCCCTGTGTGGAAGAACAAACAGCACATTCACTCTGTCTCATTTTCCTTCCAGATGTTGAAATGCTTCAGGCCAGTGCAGGTAACCCAGGCTCTAGAGAAAGCCTCTCTCGGCCCACCAAGGACTCAATGATCCGCAAGTTCCTAGAAGGTAAGTTGTAGCTGTGAGCAGGAAAGCAGAAAGCTGATAGGAAACAAGCAGAACATGTTGCCTGATTCCATATGAAGCTTCAGTCTCAAGGGTTGGCACATACGTGGCATATGACGGCTAACGGCTCTCTGCCTCCCTCCATGCCTACCCCGATCTTCCCCATCCGCCTGTTAGAGACAGGCCAGAGGTCCATGACTGGACCTTTTCATTACACTAAACTACTTACTTCCAAGAAGACTTCATTTAAACTACATGTCTGTTTTTATCTGACAAAAAAAAATAATCACCTACTATGAGCAGAAAGGACTGTTCTGGATATTGGGACTGAGAACCCAAAACAAAATAAGATATGATTCCATGGAAGCCTTGCTTTCTAGTAAAGGATGGGTACATACACCCTCTTTGCCAAGCAGAGGCAGCATGGCAGTGGTTAAGAGTGTGGCCCCTTCTGTGTTCCCTTTCCTCCCAGTTATCTGGAAGGCCCCGGGCAAGGTGTTTATCTCCTCAGCTGTAGAACGAGATGGATGCGGGCAGATCAGCAATGAGACAGTTCTGCCTGGTGCACTGAGCAGGCAGGTTGTGGTGAGAATCGAGGGAGTTTCAGTGAAAATACGGTTCACCTAAGACCCGGCACAGAAGAAGCAGTTGACAACGCGTCCTAATCATTGCTGTTATTATTATGGGCGCTTTCAGAGTCGTCTGGCGTTACACTGTGAGTGATTGCGTCTCTCTGCCCAGTCGTCTATGATTACGGCTGGCCTGCCAGTCAAGTCGCTATAGAAGCAGAGTGCTGAGGGCATGAGACTCGGAGGTCAAATGGTTTGGGCACTGTAGGCAAATCACAGCCTGGGCACCTGCCCAGCCTTGCCAACAGTTTGATCAGCGTTCACCATGGCCCATTCATTTGCTGTTATTCATGGCTGCTTGTACACTCCTAGTATAGGCTTGGGCGGGGTGGGGGGTTGCACTGGGTGTTGTGCGGCAGGGCCCGGCACATTTATTATCTGCTGATTCCCACTCTAACCCTCTATCTACCCGAGAGAGGGGTCTGGGCGGTCGAGGATCAGCTGTTTGGTTACGTTCCTCAGCTAGCACCCGGCACCGAGAGGGCCGTGGATGAGATCAGAGATGCTTTCCTGACCGACTTCATTATTCGGCCTCGGGCTTGCCCTGCTGTCTTCAGCAGTGCCCAGGCCTAGCTTAAGGGCTTCATGCACAACACCCATTGCATGATTCTTGCAACCTTGTGGATTAGGTACTGCTGCTTTCATTCAGCGGGAGAAGTAACAAAGGAACAGACAGAGTGAGTTTCCAAGTTCCTAGAGGCAGTAGGCTGAGTGTGGGGACTCCAGTTCAAGCCCTTCCTGGCTTGGGGTGCCTCCTTCGACCCCTGGTTGCACGTCACCTTATGAAAGGAATAGCATGTGAGTGAGGAGCCGATGGCAGCCTCCTGCCGTCCCGATGTCATGTGATGCTAGATTGAAATAATCATTTCCCAGCAGTCCCTCATCAAACCTTAAGTCTGTGCAAATACAGACTCAGTCCTGCCCTGCAGAGGAGGTAAACACACACCCCACGTAGGTTCTCCTTTAGGAAGAAAAGCATAGTTCAGCGTACATAAAAATGTGCTGGGTGCCTTGGGAATGCAGGGGAACACTGTGCTGTTTAAGGGATCAAGAGAATCCACATAGGCAGACTGGTCCTTGTCAGATTAGGGCAAATTACCCTCAAGTTAGGCTGCTCTCTGTAACCTGCTCAAGACTCCAGGATAATGGGATGAGGACATTGTCTCTCGCTTCCTGACACACACAGGTATTTAGTGCGTGCCGGTGGAGTTGAGCTTGCCGTCCCCCCGCCCTGGCAGTGGCTCCCACATCTCAGTGTGCCCCACATCCACCTGGCATGCTTTCGAAGGCACAGGCTCACCAATGTGGGAATCAGCTGGTCTAGGGGTTCAGGAGGTCTCGATGGGACTCAGGAGTCCTCTTCCTTTCCAGTTCTAGGTGACACTGCTACTGCTTTGCCATCGAGTCACTGTGAAAGCCTTGGCTGCAAAACAGCTCTTTCTGATTTTTGTTTTTTAAATCTTTAACAGCAGGACCCCCTTTCATTCCCTGCTGTGCCCACCTGTTGCTGTGCTATAGTTGCTTACTATTGTAAAAGTAATACATAACGATAATAAAAATTCAAATGACACAAAAAGCATGCACACACATACACACATACATATACACACATGCACAAATAGACAAGACTATGTAGACCTGTCTGGTCTGGCATTCACAATGTAATCCAGGCTAGCCTTAAGTGAATGGCAGTTCTCCTGCCTTTGTCTCCCACCTGCAGGTGTGAGTCACCACATCTGGCCCTAAAAGTTAAAGCAATGAGAAAAGTGGCTCTCTCTCACCCTAGAGTCTCTGAGTTTCTCTGGATGCATTAATATTGGATACCCGTGTCTTCTTTCATGTTTAGTTTATGTCATGCCAGCACAACATTAACTTTTCCGCAGGCACTTGGACATCCGCTTATGTTAGCCAGTGTTCAGCTCTGTGCTTTCGTGAGCCTCAGTGCAGGGAATGCCTTTGTTGCATGTAACATCTCTGCACACGTTTGGGAGCACACATGCCGTGAAGCGCCAGAACAGAATCCCTGGGTCTCGGGGAGTAGGTCTTACGATCTTGGTAGTGTCATGTGACTCAGTGGTCTGAGCTCACATAGGTTCCAGGAGTTATGAATGGGTCCAGAATACTGTTTTCATGCAAAATATTGCACAGATATTCACCTACACCGCAGATAAAACTGGACTCATTCTCAGTCTCTACTCAGCCTCTCATTTCTACCCGGTGTGATTCCGGAAGCATTTCTTAGCCTTCTGCAGCTCTGAGGAATTAGGGGTGGGGGCTACAGACTGACGCATGTGAGGGACACTTCTGTCCCTTCGGAGGTGTGGGTGTGAGGGTAAGGACAAGTGGCCCAGGCCCAGCTCTGAAGGCCTGTCCTTCATGCCACTCGTGTGACCTTCAGCCAGTCAGTAGTAAGTTATAAAGAGTTCTAGGCAGGATTAACTCTCTGCCCCCAGTGAAATATGGAGCCTGGCACAGGGCGATGTCTGGCACACATCAGCCGTCTGTTTAAATCATTAGTTAATGACATTAAATGGCACAATTGGATCATGATGGGAGAGGCTGAGATACGGGTCAGAATTCATCCTCTCAGGGACCCAACAGCACAGACCGAGGTCCTCTGAGGTGTCCTTTGGCTGTGGGTAGCACGTGTCCTGTCAACTGGCTCTCTTTGGCTTCTCTAGTATATTTTGTTTCTAGGGAACCTGGCGGCTAGGGTAGGACAGCACATTTTCCCTGAAAATCGTATCTATTTGGGCAGCAGGAGCCAAGAGATTGGTTATGATTATCTGGAGGCGCTGTCAGATGGGGGAGGAGGTCACAAAACCCTAACAATGCACAGCTTTCCAACAACGCCTTCCTCACAAATGCCCGTCTGTGGACAGATGTTGCTAAGGGAGGAATTCTATTTATACCACTTCTGCACAAGTCTGCCCTCTCTCGCCGTCTGAAGCCACGAAGCTTTCTTCTTCTGCAGAAGACAGGACTGCCTCTTGTTCTGATAATGCAGCAGCTCTGAGCTTTCACTGGGGCTCCCCAGAGTCTGCCCAGCCCAGACTACTGGGAGGGAAGGCAGACTCACCACAGGGAGGCTCAAATCTGAGACATGGCTCTCTGCTTGGCCCACATTTACCCAGAGTTCATCCATCGCTCTATTCCAAGGGTGTGACTGAACACATACAGTGTGGAAAGCCGGAGTTTGCTTCTAGGACAATATGGGGTGCAGGGTTGGGGCCTCCCCTTTGCATCAGACAGACTAGGGAGGGAGAAAGGTAGGGAGCCCAACCCACCAATATAATAAGTTCCCATCACAGCAGGGCCCTAGAGCTAAGGAATGAAACACAGAGAGAGCATAAGTAGCAGTTCAGCTTAAACTGGGAGGTCAATGGGGCCTCTCTAGGAAGGTCACAGTGTGGCTGAGACTGTGCCAGCCTGGCCTGGCACAAGGTAGCATGAAGGAGATTCCGAGCAGAGGAAACTACCTTCCCAAAGCAGGATAAAAAACTGAGGCAAAGCCAACTGTTTAGAGTCAGTGGAAAACACGTGTTCTGAGAGCCACTGTTGCCCTGCGGGGTGGTTGGCAGCTCTCCCAGGATACTTCCCTTAGTTGCAGCCCTTCCCAGAGTTCTGCCCTCCCCTTGTGCAAAAGGCTGAGATAAGCAGGCACACAGAAACCTTTTTCTTAAGGCCAGAGCCTAGGAACTTGTGTTTTCTTTTTCTTTTTCCTCTTTTTTTTTTTTTGAACTCATGTTTTCTAATTAGTTGGGACCAACCTGGCCAATCCCCTGGACGCAGGACACCAAGAAACAAAGGTGACCTCTCTGAAGCTCAGCAAAGATGTAATGGAAACACAGAAGTCCCAGTAAATCACCGCATTGTGACCCTCACAGGAAGGAGACCCAAAGTCAAGTTTTATATCTCAAGCAGGCATTTGAGAAGAATTTGTTTTGATTGAGTGGTGTCAATCAAAGAAGCAAAACTTTATAGAGAACATGGGATTGTGGGGTGCTAGTGGGCAGGAAGGGCAGATCTTTACAGAGAACGTGGGGTTGTAGGGTGCTGGTGGTCAGGAAGGGGGAGGCAATCATCTGACCTCAGTGGTTTTGCTTAGTGGGGAACAGTGTGCAGTTGTGAGAGAAACAGATAGTGGGAAGAAGGGTCGTTCCAGGGATAGCATCCCCGGGTACCAGACTGGCTTCTGGGCTCTTTGGACAAGTTATTTAAATACTCAAAGGTTCAGTTTTTTTTTTTTATCATATGCAAACTGTGGTTACTGGTAGCAGCAACTCCACAGCGTTTTTGTAAACTAGATGCAGTCATCACTCAGGAAATGCACCCAGAACCGTGCTCAGCAAGGAGGAACCACATTTTATAGTCGTTGTGGGGAGCACAAGGGAGTGGTCAGTGGTGAGGAGCCAGGGCATTGTCTCACTGTTGCCCCATTATCAGGAAGTGGTTCTGGGAGTGCTCAGGCCTGGGAGTGGGGGTGCTTTCTCTCCCTTAGTTATACTAAGGTGAACAACAGAATCGTAGTTGTGAAAGTAAAGCAGCCGAACCCATGCTGCTGTCCTGGACTGAGTGGGTGGCAGATGAAGGAGACCTTGGTGCCCTCCTCATTGCTTTCATGGGTTCTGAGCAAATGGTGCAGGAGACGTCTCAAGGGAAGCCTCTGCCACAGAATGTTACTTTGGTAACATGAACACTCACTTGGTCTTAGACCTGCAGTCCTGCAATTTCCCAGACCACTGTATTGAATCACCTCTCTCTGTGTTGTAGGTAACAGCATGAAACCAGCCAGTTTGGTGAGAGAGCAGTACCATGCCCACCGGGAGGATATTTATCACACTGTGGATGAAGATGAGACCTTTTCTGTGGACCTGGCTAACAGGCCTCCTGTTCCCGTGCCCAGGCCAGAGGCCAGTGCTCCTGGCCTTCACCCACTGCCCGACAACAAGCCATACATTTCTAAAGGCAAGTGTGTGTGGAGGCCTGAAACTGTGAGCCTATTTTCCCCTTGTCTGAAGGTCAGAGAGTTTGAGGTTGTTCAAAGTCGTTAACAATAGTGTGGCTATATACTATGTCCTAGGGTGTGGTTACTTGATGTTTTGGATATTAAGAAGATCCATACAGGTAGATCAATTTTTACCCTGACTGAAGGTCAGAGAATTCAAACATACTTCTGCTCCCTCTTTTAAATTAGGAGATTTGACCTAGGGAGTGGCTGCCTTCGGGATAGTTGATCTAGGGTAGGTTCACTGCAGAAACAACAGAATGCTTTTCTTATGAATTAATGACTTGATGTCTAAAGTATTGAAGCAAGTAACTGTTCTAGAAGTCTTCTGTATCATGTTAAGACAGTCTTTTGTCTTCCTCTCCTTTTTTTTTTAAGATTTTATTTATTTATTATGTATACAGTATTCTGCCTCCATGTATCCCTGCAGGCCAGAAGAGGGCACCAGATCTCATTACAGATGGTTGTGAGCCATCATATGGTTGCTGGGAATTGAACTCAGGTCCTCTGGAAGAGCAGGCAGTCCTCTTAACCATTGAACCAACTCTCCAGCCCCCTCTTCCTCTCCTTTTTGTATTGGGGTGTAAAAGTATATGGAAATTAAACACGGGCAAAATTTCAGTATTCACTGGAACTCCCTCCCGGTACTATCCTATATTTCTGTTTTATTTTTTTTTTTACTCGTGTCTTCGTACTCTTTACTTATTTTTCTAATCCCCATGCCCTACCCTGATAAGTGGTATACCTGTCGAAGCAAGGTTCCCGACAAGTGTGGCGAGGGATAGTGCTCAGTAGGAACTTCCTGGTTCCCTGGTCAGCAGCACTGCTTGTCTTCTGGATGGTCTCCAGCCAGGGTCATAGGTCATACGTCAGGACAAACTCTGGAGTTAGGCCAGGGGCAGTTCAGTGCTGCCATCCTGGTAGCGTTCGTGTGCAATTGTAAGGACAGAGGCACATGAGAAACTAGTACATTGTTATCTCATAACTTGTTCTATAATCACTATTAATCATTTTAATGGCTGGCACTTGTTGAAATCTATTAGGGACATTCTTTGCATTTAATCTTTAAAATAACCTATTAGGTAAGGGCCCCTGATCCCCATTTTATGGATGGGAAATGCAGGCGCAAGAGGTCAGGCACCACACAACAGTGCCAGGGCTTGGGCCCGGGGACCCTGACTCCACAGTGGATGCTGAGCTACTATCTCAGGCTAACTGCTTACTGATGTTAGTAAAAGGTGGAAAGAATTTAGTGTGACTTCTTCATTATTGTTCATCAGTGAGAGACGGAAGGCTTTGCGGCTGCACTTCGGGACTTGATTATATTAACATGCTTTTACGTTCCGTGTGAGCAAAACTGCAAGCTCTGTGCTTGCTCCTGACCGCTCATCCATTTTTAATAGCACGTATTGTGGAAGATGAGACCTGGGGAGGTCTTAAAGAGGCCAGGGAACTCCCTGCAGAGCCGCGGGTAACTTGGCTTGGGACACCCAGATAAAATGCAGGATGCCCGGTTCACTCTGAATTGCAAACAAGCAGCAAATACATTGTTAAAATTTATTTATTTTTATTTCATGTAAATTAGCGTTTTGCCTGCATGTATGTGTGTCTGCGTGAGGGTGTCAGGTCCTCTGGAACTGGGGTTACAGATAGTTGTGAGCTGCCTTGTGGGTGCTGGGAATTGAACCCAGGTCCTCTGGAAGAGCTGTCAGTGCTCTTAAACCACTGAACCATCTCCATCCCTGCGAATACATTTCTTAATGTATCTATGTCCCAAGTAGTTACCTCCTTTGGCTTTAATTTTTTCTCAGTCTAGCAACCCTAAGTTAGTTGCACCACAACTGTGGATGTTCTGTGTCACTAAGATTTGCTGTGTCCTTGGGCACGTCTCCTTTAGCATATCCACTGGATATTACCCACTGCCTGGCTCCCCCCACACTGCTGTGTCTTTTCCTGAGGGCGTTCTCCAGCATGTGGCCCTCCATTGCCATCTTTTGGGGTAGGCTGAAAACCCCGGGGAATTATTATAGATGGACACTGCTCAAGGCTTGAATGACCCAGTGTGCTTGCTGTCTTGTGGGGGCTCTGAACTGCACACTGTGCATCCACCCGGCTGTGGTATTTTGCTTGCTAGTCCACCATGTACCGTTTCACCCGCTTCCTCTCTCACGTCGGTCACCTCCTATCATAGTTGCCTTCTCATTGCGGTGACAAAATATCTAACAAGAAGAGGCTGCTGTTTGCTCACAGGTCAGGGGTGCCGGCACATCATGGTGGGGAAGACAGAGCAGCAAGAACGGCGCTAGCTGCAGCGGCAGGCATGGGAAGTAGCTGGTCATATGGAGTCTGCGGTCAGGGAGCAGAGAGACGTGGTCTACCAGCTCGGCTCTGTTTTCTCTTCTTATTCAGTATGGGACACCAGCCCGTGGGATGGTGCTGCCCACGTTTATGGGGCATCCCTCTGCTGATGTGGGATTCTGGAAATGCCCTCATGGACACACCTAGACTCTAAATCTAGCCAGGTGGACAGTGAAGGGTAACGACCATACTTCCCAGACAGAGTGCTAGCCGTCAAATCCTCGTCTCAGGGACAGCTTCCGAGCCCACAGATGTACTGTGGTAATTCCTAAGTGGGAGAAAAAGGTGGCAACTTATTGCAGAGAGGCAGTGGAGCTGGGACCGTAGGCCACAAGGTGACAATAGGGGCAGTGGCTTGGAGTAGGTTCACCTCTAACTTCTGGTTGCACATCATAGGACACGGGATATGTCACTTTACCCATTTTGGCTTCGGTTTCCTTACCTAGAAATGGTCATGAGAAGTGACGCTACCCTGCTACAGTGGTTATGAGGGTCAGATGAAACACTGCATTAGGAAGCACTTAAAGCCAAGGGTGCATGATCGTGTGTGCCCGACGATGTTTAAGCGCTTTCTATGCGCTAGCCCTCAGTTCCCATGGCAACCCCATGCAGGTGTTGTTTCTGGTCTTCATTCTACATATAAGAAACAGACGATGGAGAAAGTCAAGCTTCTCATCCAAGATCACGTGACACATGAGTGGCAGAGCAGGGATTTTAGCTGGGGAAGCCTCCTTCAGATCCCAGGGAGCTATGAGATGACCTTGTCATCCTACCACTTACAAAGGGTTTCACTTTTCATACTCCTCTGTTGTCCTATGCCTGTTCCTCGTGAGTGGCTTCATCTTGCTTTCCCTGGAAGGACACATTTTACTTGTTCTACCAGATAGAGTTCTGCCTTATCATAGATGGGCCTGCCCGGTGGTAGGCGCTTCCTTCTGTTCTCTAGCGGCAGGCCTTCGCAGATGCTTCTGTTTGGGATCCTGGCACACATCCTCCCCCCTCCATAGCATTTTCCCTCCCTCCACTTCCTTCTTCCCTTCCCTGTGTGTAGTTTATGCTGGTGCATGTGTTTGTGCCGCTGCCTTTGGCCGGAGGCCCGAGTTTGATGCTGGGTAGCACTCCTCAGTTGTTCCAGCATATTTTTGTGAGAGAGCATCTCTCACTGAGCTCGGGGCTCACCAATTCAGCTATTGGCCAGCAAGATCCAGGAATGTGCTTGTCTCCACCTCTCCAGTGCTGGGATTGACAATGTGGGATACCATACCCAGCAGGTGTGTGGGTGCTGGGGACCTCAGGCCTGGACAGCAAATACTCTACTAACTTAAGCATTTCTCCAGACCCTCCTCCTCCTCCTTCTTCTTCTTCTTCTTTTTTTTTTTTTTTTTTTTTTTTTTTTTTTTTTTTTTTTTGAGACAGGGTTTCTCTGTGTAGCTCTGGCTGTACTGGAACTCACTATGTAGACCACACAGGTTTCGAACTCAGAGATCTGCCTGCCTCTGGCTCCCAAATGCATGTCCACTACCACATGCCTTACCCTTTCCTTTAACAATCTGAGACATAGTGCTGATGCCCTCTGGCTGGCTTTGTCTTTAATCTGGAGAACCTGTGCATCTGCCCTGTCTTTTTGACACTCTCTGCTCTCTCTCACTCTTTTCTTCCAGAAATATGTGTACAATGGTCATGACCAAATGATTATGACTTGTTTTGCACAAGGTTATTTTTTGTAAATGCATACAGTTTCATAAATGTAGGACAGAGCCCCTGAGAAGGAGATATTTCGCCTTCACTCATAATATTCTTTCTTTCACAGTTTTTGCAGAAAAAAGTCAGGAGCGTCCTGGGAATTTCTATGTTTCTTCGGAGAACATCAGAGAAGGTAAACCAGAGCTTGTCCTGAACGTCCCCCGTAGGAACTGAACTTGAAGGAATACTCCTGTAACAAGGCTGGCCGTGTGTGGCAGTGGCAGTCACGTCGAGAGATCTCACCGGTAGCTCAGGAAGACTGCATGAGTATCTCTTACTGGAGGCAAAGGAGAAGGGGGAGAGACAGCGGTACCCTAGATTACTGTACAAACTGACCCCACAGAGGGCACTAATACACAAATGCCCGTGTAGAACCGGAGAATTGAGGCTGCTGCGAAGAGCCTGGCAGTGGGCCCAGCACCAAGCCTTCACCTGTGGCTCAGCCCTCTTGTCTTTTACTAGTCCCACTGTGCTTTGACTCAACTCTCATTAAAGTTACTTTCTTGTTGTTGGATGACAACCAGGACATTCAGTTTTCTCAAAGACCTTTTAAGGAAGTTTGAAAGGAGCCGAGAACTCCCTGTAACTCTTGAGCCGTCTCCTGCTGGGCATAGGCATTCAGTACCACCCTGCATAAGAATCTTTAGAAGAGCGGCCCCAGCCGAGTCTAAGCACTCAGCGGCATTCCCGAAAGACAGTAGTTACATGAGAGATCTGGAACACACTACATGAACTGAGACATAAGATGTCATGTTGTCCTCCCATGTCCCAGTGCCCCCATTGTGTCTGCAAGTAGTTCATTCCCCCAAGGAACCGTGGAGTCGCAGCCTAGAGAGGGGCTGGTTGGCTTCCGACCTCGGAAGTGGACAACTGTCCTTCAGTCATAATGAAATAGAGGTTGGCATGGAACAACCCAAGGACAGCCTGCTGGGACTGAGCTCCTAATTTATACCAGTGCCCCTGGACCTGGGTGGCAGTTCCATTGGCATTTGTGTCCATCAGTCCTCAACCACTGTTCAGAGACAGGGCTGGGAGAAGTTCCCTGCCTGGACCCTTTCTGTATACTGATCTGTTCTGGGAATGGATTTATGTCTAAAGCTCTAATTCTCAATAGAGAGCATTTTGCCCTCCCTTCCATAGATGACATTTAGCAATATTTGGGGACATTTTGCATCTCCAAATCCAAGGAAAGTCACCCAGTAGGCGGTGGGCAGAGATGCTGCTCATTGCTCTCTAATGCACAGAACAGGCCCTCACAGTGAAGAGTTGTTTACCCCAAAATATCAGCAGTCTCTGGGCAGAGAAATGCTGGATTAGACGCCTTCACAGTCAAAGTTCAGTGTGGTCGGCAGACTTTGCCCCTCCCTCCCGTGTTATGGCTCTGTCTGCTTTACTCCAATAGTTTTGAAATTATTAGCAACTTCCCTACCCCCATCTTGGTTCCACATGTCATTGTTTCTTCTGGCTGTGGCAGACTGTTCCTTGGAGCCTGTGCCCACCATCATTACCGTCACCTCTCAGGTCTGCTTTTCCCAACTGGGAGTTTTCACGCCGACTTCTGCCGTTCTTTTCAGAGCCACCTGTGAGGCCATGGAGGGACAGGCCCCCATCAAGCATCTACGACCCATTTGCTGGGATGAAAACACCAGGCCAGCGGCAGCTCATCACCCTGCAGGAGCAGGTGAAGCTAGGCATCGTCAATGTGGATGAGGCCGTACTGCACTTTAAAGAGTGGCAACTCAATCAGAAGAAACGATCTGAGTCCTTCCGCTTCCAGCAGGTAGCCAGTTCTGTCTACAACCGTGGGGTTGTTTCTCATACACACACACACACACACACACACACACACACACACACACACACACACACACACAGTTCAGCGGAAGAGACAGCTGCAGCTGCCACGTATGTCACCGTCACTGGATGGCTGGATCTGTGAACATTGTTCGAGTATTCTTGTCGGGGCTGTGCTTATGAGTCCTTGTCTGGAACTCCTGGCTAAAAGCTTTCCAGGGCCTGAGGTCAGGAACAAATGTCCCTACACACCCCAATTCTGCCTCTGCATTGCTGCTGTCTGCACGTGGCCTTTACCTCTGCTTGCTCTCTCTGCTCTTCAGGGTCCCGTTTTTCCTCCCTCATAGTTGATCGTCACTCTTTAGGACACGAAGAAAACTTGGAAAGATCCCAAGAAATATGATGAAATGAACACCGCAAGCTTCAGAGTCTAAATATCTTGAGTTAAAATCAATTTGTCTGTCTGTCTGTCTGTCTCCCCCCCCCCCCTCACACACACTCTGCATTTCTCTACATACCTTGAAAATACAAAGGCACAGATCTGTAAAATGCCAAATACCCTGTCTCAGGGACAACCCTCTAGGGGGAGCTCATATGAGAAGATTAGGGTGCACAGCAGACTCTTGGTTTATCTGTAGGGTTTGAAGATTGCTGTTGTTTTGAGACAAGGTTTCACTCTATAGTCTCGGCTGCATCCTACAGTGCGGAACCCAGGACTCCAGGCCCTTTCATTCAGGGACCTTAGAACCACTGCCGCCCTGAGCAAAGGCTACCCTGGCCCAACAGGTTTTGTTTTTTGCTTGTTTGTTTTTTACCTCCTCTCTAAGTCCTATGACCATGTGTCAAAGCAGACACAAGCTCTCTTGGGAGATGGTAGCCCAGGATAAGTTCCTGTTCTATCACTCACATCTGAATGACAGGGACCTGCTGTGCCTCAATTTTCCCACCTCTGAAATGCGAAGGGAAATGGGGAGAGTGTAAGCAGGGCAAGCCCTTCACATGCCTGGTGAAGACTGAATGCCAGCCTTCTCCCTGTGTCTATAGCCAAATAGCCTCTTCCCCGCACACAGATGTGTTCATTCCTGGGCCATGCTGGGGTTCATGTTCACAACGGTAGAAAGCCCCAGCCGATGGAAGTCCGTGTAACCTCCTCTGTTTGGGTTGAGTTGGCTGCTCCTGGGGCACTCAACTTTATTTCCCTTTGCTTCTGTCTGTTCCTCTGTCCCCTTCATCCCTGTCCTTGTGAGTGGGGACACTGCCCAGGTTCTCTCTAGCTCTTTCTTTGTACAGACAACACTTGAGTCTGCCTCTGGTTCCAATTGCAACCATCAGCTTGGCATGTTCTCCCGAGGCGTCTTTCCATTCCCCTAGCCATGTTCCTCTGTTGGCCCTGTTGCCTGCCTCAGGCCAGCTACCTGGTCCGTAGATGGCTCTCCTTGCTCCACCTCTAGATCATCAGAACTTCATTGCGATGGTCATCTTACAGCTTCCTCTGTCCCCCTCATGCTTCCTGGACAAGGTTCAGTGTCTTTCGCCCACAGTTGCAGACCAACCAGCCCTCCCAGTCTGGCTTCCTGTGGCTCCCTCCTATCCACCTGCTGCTTCAGTCAAAATGTTTAGACATTTCCCCAGGGTACTACTGTGTGCTCAGATTCCTAATTTCTCTGGAATGCCCAGGCACTGTTGCTGGGGGCCAACTTAAGATAGAAACAAATCTTGACCTTTGTGTATCCAGTCAACATTTATCGAACCACTACAGCAGCCCAAGATTGAATTATAGAAAGTTACAAGACCTGGTCTTTGGAAAGTCCAGTGTCCCCGAAGAGACAGGGTACATATTGCACGCATACTCATATATGCAAGGCAGTGTAGCCCAAGTGCCACATGATTGATATGGACAGGACTAGAGCCTGGGGTCACCTGGGGAAGCTTGGCCCAGGCCTGGGACAGAGTTATAGAAATTAGGGCCCCTCAAGGACTGAGGAGAGAGCACAGTCAGAGGCGGGGATGAGTTCAAGTCTGTGAGCATGTCGGGCGGGGTTGGCTGTGAGGTGTAGGTGAAGGAGGGCGGTGCACGCTAAGGCTGAGAGTGGGGCTGGGCCTCTGAAAGCGCACTCTGCTGGAGGAAAAAAAGGCACGTTACAGGCACAAAGACTTGAGTTTCTCCGGGGGCCATCTTGAAATGTGACTGTAGAGTGCTAGCCCCTGCATAGGACATAACATAAGAACGGAATTCTAATGTTCAAAAGGCACCACTCTGCTGGATACTTAAACAACAAATAAACTATTTTCCAGGAAAATCTTAAAAGACTAAGAGACAGCATCACCCGAAGACAGAGAGAGAAGCAAAAAATGGGAAAGCATTCAGGTAGGTGGCTCCCCAGTGCCTGCATCACTGGGGGTTCCCAGTGCGCTGCATCACTGGGGGTGGCTGTTGCTGCTGTCCTTGACTATCTCTTCTTCTGTGGCCCGAGTAGACAGACTGCTTGCCCAGGAGAGAATGGATGGTTAGAGCCCCCTCCCACCCGAAGAGGATGGTCATCATTTCTACCTTGGCTCCAAGCTTGGCAATTAGGAAAGCATTGGAGCCAACAGAGTGAGAAACCGCACTCCCGTGAGAGTGGGCAACCTCTACCACGAGCGTCTGAGGCCAATATGCAATGATAAGGGCATGTGTGCTATTGCGTGTGCTGTGGATGGGCTCTTCTGTCCCCTTCTAACCCCCATGACACCAGTCATGTGTCACCAAGCACCCTGAGCAAGGACCTGCCTTCTGCAGGTTGGGCCTCTATGCTCTACTCTAGCCAATCTTTTGTCAAGAGGAGCAGGGAAGAAAGGTTCCTGTAGGAGCCCCCTTATGAGCAGAACTAAGCAAAATCAGCCCTACTTGCATGTTAGCTGCCGTCAGTTGGCCTCTCATGAGGCTGGACATTTCCCCTACAGTTTCCTTGCTCGGGCCTCTTCCTCTGCACCTGCGTTGTCATAACTGGACTGGGGGTCTCCTCCTAGCAGCCCCTTCTCCTAGAAGGCTCTGGGCCACTGTAGGCTTTTGTATTGTGTCCTCACTCAGTACATCTGGAGAGCCTGTTGTCCCTGGTATGTCTCTTTTCTGTCCTAACTGCTGTTACCTTATTTATTCATTCCTAGGATTCTGGCTCCAAGGTGCAGTCTAAATTTGGCAATTTTCCCTATGCCATGGCTGTAGCCAAGCCACCGCCATCTCTTGGAGCTGGTGCTTAGCTTCTCCACTTGTCTCCACCCTTGTCCATGCTCCCCCCTCTACAGTTCATCCTCCCATCTAGAGCCAGTGCCTTCTATAAATAGAGGATCATATGGCTCGGTGCAATGGCAAATAACTTTCTTTCTTTTTTTTATTGAAAAAAAAATTTTCCACCTCCTCCCAGCCTCCCATTTCTCTCCCCCTCCCCTCACTCTTCTCCCCCTCCCTCTCCAGTCCAAAGAGCAGTCAGGGTTCCCTGCCCTGTGGAAAGTCCAAGGTCCTCCCCGCTCCGTCCTTGTCTAGGAAGGTGAACATCCAAACTGGCTAGGCTCCCACAAAGCCAGAACATGAAGTAGGATCAAAACCCAGTGCCATTGTCCTTGGCTTCTCAGCAGCACTCATTGTCCGCCATATTCAGAGAGTCCGGTTTTATCCCATGCTTTTTCAGTCATAGTCCAGCTGGCCTTGGTGAGCTCCCAATAGATCAGCCCCACTGTCTCCGTGGGTGGGTGCATCCCTTGTGGTCCTGACTTCTTTGCTCATCTTCTCCCTCCTTCTGTTCCTCATTGGGACATTGGGAGCTCAGTCCAGTGCTCCAGTATGGGTCTCTGTCTCTATCTCCATCCATCGCAAATAACTTTAATCCTGGTGTTTTATGGAACAGAGACAGATAGATCTCTGTGAGTTTGAGACCAGTTTGTCTATACAGTGACATCCTATCACAAAAGACTAATTAATTATTTTTTAAAACAATAAATCACTAAGGGCTAGAAGGATGGCCCAGCGGTTAAGTTTGTGTTGCTTTTTTAGAAGATCTAAGTTTGGTCTCTAGCATCTATATTGAGTGGTTCACAACCACCTGTAACTCCAACTCCAAGGGATCTGTTGCCCTCTTCTGGCCGCTATGGGGAACTGTACTCATGTACACATTACCCTCAAGACACATAATTTAAAATAGCAGTAATAATGTCAAAAATAAAATATCAGAGGATGCCTCCCCCCCGCTCTAAGCACTCCAGGGGTTCCTGTCCCACTTAGAGGAAAAGCAGACTCTCTGTTGTGGCCTCCAAGGCCCCATATTATGTGACCTCTGTACTCTTTCTCCACAAGCTCCAGACCCCCCACCCAGGGCCCCAGCCTGAGCATTAATAACCCCCTCGTGTTGCTCTAACAGCCAAGCACAGGTCTTCCCTAGGCCTTTGCACCTGGTGCTTGCTGCTGTCCTCCTCATCTCTGACGGCTGCCTCCGTTCATCCAGCAAAGAGGCTCCTCTGCCATTTTTTCAGGTGAACCCCTACACCTTGCTTTTTGCTTTCTCGTTTTCCCTCTGCCCCTGTAGCATGGACCGGGATTTCCTTAGTCTTCTGTTCTGGTCCTGGACCAGCATCTATCCCTGCTCTTACCATAAGTTCCACAATGGCAGGAACATGCGTGTCAGTCTGCAGCACAGTCCTGCTGATGGAGCTCAGGACGTCTGTGCTGGGATGAGAGGTTCAGCCAAACGTCTGCTAACACCAGCCATTCCACACAGCCACCAGGAATCAGCACCCAGCTCGAGAAGAAACCCACCATCTACCGTGTGTGATCCGCTAGTTTGTGGGCTAGTTGTCTTTTTACTTATGCAGGCGTGGTTTTCCCATGATGCCTAGCACAGTGTTTTTCCCAAAGTAGTTGGCATAGAGAATATTCACAATTTTGACCATGTCAGAAAGAGGGGTCAGGGAGCTTATCCGAGCACTTCTATTTGAAAGTTTGGATTTTTACTGTATCCCCCACCTCCATCCCAGGCTCACGTCTGCCCTCCTGCTGCAGAGAAGAACAGAGCTGAAAGGGTGGAAAGTCAGGCTTGGGATCTGCAGTCGCCCGGGCTCAGAAAATAGGACTCTAGGTGGCAAAGGACTGAAGCGCTTCTGAAAAGTAGAGCATGTGTGTCCAAAGACGGGTGCACCGAGGAAGTGAAACTTGTTAAGCTTTTAAACACAAGCCATACTGGCCTGCGATTGGTCGGTGGTCCCAGTGTCCAAAGGCAGGGAGGGTACAGTGGTGGGGCTCACATGCGCTCAGGGGTCAGTGGATCAGCTCAAGAATGGAGACTTCTGGGTCTCCTTAAAGCTTTCTTCCCCCGGGCTCCATCTGGTGTCACTGGGGATTGGACAAGTTTGGAGTTGGAATTCTGTATAGTGCTTTGAGACTACAGGCAAAATATTTTTCCTCCCTGAGCCATAGTCTTAGCCTGGAAAGTGGGAAGTTAACAGGGCTGTTGCAATGGGCAAGAAGTATGGGTGCAGCCTGTGCCCAGCACAGGCCCGGGAGTCCACGGAGGCCGCACATAGGGACTCATGTCCTCTGGAACCAAGCCCTCCAGAGTAAGTGCTCCGGGCTGGGACTTGTCCAGCCCAAAGGTCATACGTTTTTAAATATTTTCCTGAGTTCAGTCTGAGCACAGTGGCACACACCTGTAATCCCAGCTCTTGGAAGGTTTAATCAGGAAGATCACAGTTCTAGACCAGCCTGGGCTATATTCCAGGGCCCCACAAAGTTCACCCAAGGCCAATTAGGCTTCTAAATAATGGCTTCCGCCCACTGCTACCTATAGTCTAAACCAGAATGATCAATGTGTGAAGAAGCATGGCCAGATTCCCCCTTTCCGGATCAAAATTCATGGAATTTTTCTTGGGGAGGGCTAATAATTTTCACTATTTCTCTGTCAGTGACTATAATTAGTGCCATTACTATGAAAAGATTAAACCATGTTATCTTTGGAAATTGTGTTAGCTAACGTTCCTTTATTATAACTGAGATAATCAAGTTATAAATAAAAAAAAAAAGGCCTAGAGCCATTGAGATGACTCAGTGGCTAAAAGGCCCTTATTGCTAAGTCTGGTGACCTAAGTTTGATCCTCGGGACCCACATAACGGGAGGAGAGAACTAAGTCTCTCGGGTTGTCATCTTAACTTCACTGGCATGGCACACACATCCACCCTCTGCCCCTCATAAATAAATAAAAAAATGGCTTTCGAGACAGGGTTTCTCTGTGTAGCCCTGGCTGTCCTAGAACTCTCTCTGTAGACCAGGCTAGTCTCAAATTCAGAAATCTGTTTGCCTCTGTCCCCCAAAGGCATGTACCACCACTGCTCAGCAAAATCTAATTTTTTTAAAGAGCAAAACAAAATTGTCTCCCAGCTGGGAAAAGAAACAGAAAAGGGATAAGGCTGGGGTCTCATTTCCCCTTCAAGGGCAGCCTCCAATAATCTAAAGACCTCTCCCTGGCTCTGCCTTTGAAAGCTTCCACCACCTCACAGTAGCGCCATTGTGGGACCAGTCCCTTAGTACGAGGGCCTTTAAGGGACATTCCAGGTCCAATTCAAACAGATGCGGAAGAATGGCTCAGGGTGGCAGGGAGTCCCTCTGGGGAGGATGTATGGCCTAGCTGTCCAAGAGTATCCTTGCTTTTAATTTTTATTGCGATGGAATATAAATAGCAGGGCTGGAGAGGTGGATCAAGGGTCAAGAACACTTGCTGTTCTTGCCTGGGACCAGGTGGTTTCTGGAACCTGCCTGATAGCTCACCATTATTCTTAACTCCAGTACAGGCTGTAACTAGTTCTAGGCGGATGAGTGGCACTTCCGTCTGCAAGACCTTTTCTAAGAATGTAACTCAGATTTGGAAACTCCAGTTACTTTAGAAAATAGCTATCATTTTTCCTTAATTGGGGTTGGAACACCAAGGACCAAGGATCCTTGAAAACAGACCCTGCATTCATATCTTCAGCCCCAGGGAGCAGCTCTGCCCTTTGTAGCCCACGGAGTTGATGGCACAGGAAATCAGCTCTAAACACGCAGCTTGTCTGATGCTGTGGCCCCGCAGGAAAGCAGTCAATATTTGTGATCTGGGTGTGTCCTGGGAGGCAGAGACAGCTGAGGCCCCGGAAACTGGGTTCTGCTCCTTGTGCTATTGCTGAATCACTTCTGTATGTGGGGCCATTGCTTTACCCAGTGTGACTCAGTTTCCTCACAGGATTATAACCGCCTACTGAACGGAAAAGTCCCAACCCATAAAGGAAGTAATAACGCAGGCGAATGTGCTTCAGAAAGCTAGCAATAATCGTGAAGACTCTTCCTGACTTTGTACCTTCAGGCAAAGAGTGCAGGTGTTCTAGAAACTTCTAGCCTGGCCTGAGTTTTTGAACCTTTGATCTCTGACTTTTTTTTTTCTTCCTGTGTGCCTTACTTTCCTTCTTACAGAACTGTGGGGGTGGAAAATTACCACCTTAAAGTTAGTTAGTCAGACTGGAAACCTTAAGAAGTCTTAAAGTGATTTTTTTCCCCTGTAAATAAAAGCTGAGAAGGAAAGGAAAGCATGATATATCTACGCGGGCTCCGAGACTCACGATTCACCCCGTGAACACAGGCCTTGGCAGTGCTCGGCGCCCAGGGCAGTGAGCATGGGCAGGGTTTCCTTTGCGGTGCAACCAGGGAGGCTGGGACTGGAAACCCTCCCCGTTCCACGAAGGAGCTGGCTGTTACTAGACCCCTGGTTTACCCCTAGATCCAGTTTCTCTAGCATGAGAAAGACCAGGGCCTGTGGAGACCAGCAATCTACACTAACGATGTTCTCACAGGCTGTTCACTGTGTCCCGTCGACCCTTCCCTCACACTGTCCTTCATACTGTTCTAGCTTATTCCTTAGCTTTCTCGGTGGCCGGGTCTCTGCCTTTGGCACGAGGAGTCACCTCTGAATTTCCTAGACACTTGTCCCATGGAAGAACAGAGGGATGAACTTAAGGAGGTGAACCTGGAGGGGAGCACAGGTCCCAAAGCGTGTTCCCGTGGCTTCCCTCCCACCCTGCCTCACACCCCTCACTTGCCTGAGTTATTTATGTTCCCAGGACCCTGGGGTGGAAATCTCAGCAGGGTTAAAGACAAACCAGTAGCAGAGCCCAGGGTCAGCCCTGAGCTGGGTACAGGCTGTGCCTTCACCACGAGTCAGTCTCAGAAGTCAGTCTTTCTCTGCGTGGAGGACTTTGGTCCCACACTCCTTGGGCCACTGTTGTCCGGGTCGGTTGGCCATCCCATACCCTCTCACCTGTCATCCATAACAAATTCAGGGAGCAAGAGGCCACTGGACTCCAGAGCCAGGGTTCACATCCCAGTTTGGGCCTTCCATCCGTGTACTGGGGGTGCAGCTTCCCTCTTCTGTGCCTTCATTTCTTCTGGGAACGATAACAGTGGTGCTAGGTTCTTGGGTTTTATGAGGATTCCATCGACTAAGACTGTGGGAACTCTTTGAGCTGGTGCACAGGGTGACTTCCTGCCATCAGTGGAGTTCGTGATCCCCTCCTTAGACAGGGCTCTTGTTCAGAGAGGGTGGCTGTGTACAGCTAAATGGTGGGGCTAGGAGCCCAAGCCTTTCCTAAGTGTCTCCTCTTTCTACTCTCAGAGGTGGAAGAGCTCTTCTGCCCATTTCTCACGCTCTGCCATCCTTTCCTTCTTCTGGGCCACACTGGATTCTGTGGCTTTTCAGTGCTGACGTGGGACAAGACTCCAGGGTCTCTCTCGTACGCTCCCCCAGGCCCAGGCCCAGGAGACAGGTGGCCATGAAAGACATTTAGCAGTGCAGCCTGCCTGAAGCTCTTTCTTCCTTCTGATTCCAGATCTGGAGATCACAGTCCCAATCCGGCATTCACAACACCTGCCTGGAAAAGTGGAGTTTGGAGTATATGAGAGCGGCCCCAGGAAGAGTGTGTTTCCCCCGAGGACGGAGCTGAGGCGTGGAGACTGGAAAACCGACAGCACATCGAGCACAGCAAGTAAGCGGCATGCCAGAGGCGCCTCAGTACCACCCTGCTCACTGGCACGGCAGGCTCTGGCAAACACGCTTTGTTTGTTTGGTTGCTTGGTTTTGGTTTTCCAAGACAGGATTTCTCTGTGTAGCCCTGGTTGTCCTGGAACTCACTCTGTAGACCAGGCTGGCCTCGAACTCACAGAGATCCACCCGCCTCTGCCTCCTGAGCACTGGGATTAAAGGTGTGTACCACCACAGCCCGGCTTGGCAAATACTCTTAGGAGCCCGAGATCTCAACGGAGACCTGATTTGGTTTTGAGAGGTGTGGAGTGTGGAGACTAGTTGGCCTGTGGCATTTGCCCAATGGTGTGATAATTCTTAGAGTGCTTTCTTTCTATAAATAGCGGAACCTAGTGATGGTGGGGAGATGCAGCCCACACTGTTTCTCACATCCCTTCATCTTCTGCTTTTCTCTCTTGCTTTATAATAATTCTTAATGTTGATTGGGCATTTACCAAAAGTAAATTGTCTTCATTGATCATTTCATGACCACAGAACCTCTATGATGTAGATTCATGGCCTCTTCTTGCCGAGGAAGAAGTGTTCAGGCTTAGGGCCTTGTCCCAGGTTGTATCTAATAAAGCCGAGCAGGGCTGGGGTTTGAACTCCGTCTGGAGCCAAGCCAGGACTCCTCACCGCGGCTCCTGCTTCCTCCCCAGCTGTGCTAAGGGGCGGCTAAGGGCATCTCATCAGCGCTGTGGACAACAATGGACTCAAATCTGAGAAGTCCAACTTCTGCGCGGGTGGTTTAGGTTCTAGTTAGGACACATCTTTGTTTTGGTGAAGAAGCATGAATGGAAGTCTGATTGTGGCAGACGAGGCCTGGTGTGCGGGCTTCCGGCTGGGGACACTGTTTCTGCATCTTGGGCAGCATTTGCTGACATGTTGGCTTCCCTGTATCCAAACAACTGCAAAGATGATGAGAGAGGCAGAAGTATACTTATGACTCGGGTCTCCTTGGAAGCCAGGCAGAGCATCCACCGATGAATGCAGGATAACGGACTACCCAAACCTCTTGTGGTCTTTTTTACAGCACAGCCTTCTTGAGAATTTACTGTGTATTCTGGGTCTGTTTCCCAGAAAAACTTATCTGTCTGTACCCCTCCACATACAGATCACACACATGCACACATATCCACAAATACTTATTACGCATGCACACATGCACGATTTTGCTCACCAAGGACACAGGTCAAGCAAGACTCCTTACTGTATAGATTTTTCCCAGACAGGGAATTCTTTTGCTTAAGGTTAAACAGCCATGTGACAGGAGAAGTCAGCTTGTCCTCTTTCCTTAATATTCCTCACACCTGTGGAAACACCTCCAAAGCTTATCATGTGATGACTTGGGAATGTAGGCTGAACAAGAAGAAAATTTCCCCACACATAATGGGGGCAGGAATGTATACCCAAAGATTGCCTCTGCCAAAGGCAACTTGAGCATTCTGAGAATTCTGCTATCAGAGGCAGGAGAGAGCTCCCCAGGGATCACAGGCTGCAGAAGAAACTAGAGGCAAGTGGCACTTTTCTCGAGCACACGAGAGAGGGGGGATGTGCCAGAACCTTCTCTGGTGGGGCCTCTGCTTCCCATAGGAAAGGGAACCATAGTTGGAAAATCGTAAAGACAAATATAAAGTGCTTGTTTTGTCTGTTGGGTTTTTGGGGTTTTTTTGGGGGGGGGTGCCTGGTGTGAAGTGTTGTAATTGGAAAGTTGTTCTCTGTGTGTTTTACTTTGGGGTAGCCTACAGTGTGGACCAGGTGGACCAAGTAAATTGTTGCCTAGAAATGGCTAGCTCGTGGGGCTAGGAAATGCTATTTAATGCCAGACCAAGGCCTTACGCTCTTCATTGTGGCTGCAGATCAGGGCTGGTTCTTGTTCTAGTTTCCGCTATGTAACAAACCATGACAAAACCTAGTTGCTTGGAATACAACCATTGATTTACACCCGATCTCACAACGTGGGTACAGCTAGAAGGTGTGACTTGTGTCTTCCCCATGTTTAGTGAGCAAGGGTCACTCAGATGACTGCACTCGGCTGGGGCATCCAGGATGGCCTCGTGTTCTCTGAGACCTTCCTCCACATGGCCTTTAACCGAACTGCCTGAACCTTTTACTTGGCGAGGGAATTTGGGAAGGGAGGACAAGAGGACTGCGAGAGCCTTTGAGAGCTTTGGGTTTTGTCATATGTACTGATGTTGATTCTAAAGCAGTTGGATGGCTGAGTCTGGAGTGCACACAGAGGCATGAGTGCTCGTGGGGTGATGGCTGTCACTAAAGACTAGTATAGTGCCTTAAAATTAAAGATGATGAGGACACCAACTTCTACCAGACAGTTGCTCTTTGCCAACCCCATGATAAGTATATCCCTCTGTGACCTCATTCATCCAAGACAGTAAGTAAAGCTTGTAGTATCTAGGTAACAGCTAGGGGCTGGAAAACGTGCCTTGAGTCTTCTGGCAACTAACTGAGCAGAGGGTCCAGAAATCATATCCAGATCTAACCATGCTAGTACCCAGGGAAGCATCACCTTCTGGTAGAGCTAGTTTGTTGGCAGGGAGGGAGAGTGGGGAAAACCAGACTAGAGCCCTTTACCCTGGAGTCACACCCTGTGAGCATCATTATTTTTATGATGGCATAGCTGTTATCTCTTGGAATCTACAGAAAGACAGTTACAGGTTAAACCTAGTTATAACTAAGTAATTAAGCCCCAGTAATTAGTGCTATATTTAAAGGAACAAAAGCTTGATTGTGGAACACTCAACAGCATTCTTGTAGATTATCTGGCCCGAGGGTCATATGGCCATTTTTTTCCCTCCCACTTGTGCATTCACTGGAGACAGAAAGATGAAGAGAACCAGATTGTATCTTTATGGACTTGTAATAGAGGAAAGCCCATGACTAACACAAGGTAGATACTAGTCTGAGCCTTCTTCAAGTGACCAAGATGTGGCACTGTCTCCCTCCCCCTGACATGAGAGCAGAGTATGGGGCCAAGACCAGAGAATGCTACCAACTGTGTAGCCCAGGGAACTATGGGTCAGTCATGACCCCAGAGGGAAAATAATACCAGGGGGCTAAGGTTTAGGGTCAGACATTGTGGTTACAGGTTTAGGAATGCCAAGGGTAGTGGAGTTGATGGGTGTGAATTTCCAGTCATGGAGCCAGTGCCTGGGACATCTTTCACTTCTTGCTGACGGAGAACGTGCAGGGCACTGTGAGGTTCGCTGTGGGACTGTGAGAGACATAATCACTGACGTGTGGACACCCAGACACAAGCATGGCGACCCAGGAGCTCAGAGATTGCTTTGGTAGGGAAATCTGGAGAGTTTTGGTAGCGCTTATTCCCAGCATGAGTTCTGAGGAGGTGTGAACCTTGGGGCAGCAGCTGGCTGAAGGAGAGGAAGAAATGACATTTTGGTGGGTAAGTTGGGTTATGAGTGTAAATCGAATAGAGAGAGGCTGGGCCATGTTTTCCCAGTGAACAAACCAAATCCCCTGGGTTAGAGAACTATCTTGCCAGATTTAAAAATCTGCCTTGAGGTCTAGAGAGGTGGCTCGGTGATGTTGAGTACTTGATGCTCTTCTCGAGGATCAGGGTTCAATTCCCAGCACCCGCATGGTGGTTCCTAACCATCCATAACTTCAGTTCCACCCTCTTCTGACCTTGAGAGCACCAGGCACACATACACATATAATGCAGATGAAACACACATAAAATAAAATGAATAAATCTAATCTAAAATGTTTTTCAATCTGGGGCAGGAAAGATGGTTCTTCAATTAATAGCACTCAGTACTCCTGTAGAGGACCCAGGCTCAGTTCCTAGCACCCATGCGACAGTTCACAACCATCTCTAACTTCATTTTTAAGGGACCTGACACCCTCCTCTGGCTTCTGTGGACACCAGGCATGCACATGGTACATAGACATGCAAGCAGACAAACACACTCATAAAATAAAAATAAATATTTTAAAAAAAGTCTGCCTCAAATAACACACACTTGTAAGCTCAACATTTGGGAAACTGAAACAGGAGGATGGCCACAAGTTCAGGGCCAACCTGGTCTACATACATAGCAAGCTCCAGACCAGCCATGGGCTAGGTAATGAGATTCTACCTCAAGACACAATTTTAAAATTCATCTTCTTAGTTCTACCTGAGTTCACACTAGCTATCACATTGGATAACACACATTTCTAGAAAGTCCTATGGACTAGTGCTGTTTTAATGATGCAAGGAATGAAGTTCTAACCGAAAAGGTTTTCACACAGAATTCCTACTACGAGCATGCATTATACTTTTGAGTCTGTACTGTATATTTCTGTTTTGGAGTTCTGGGGATTGGACCCAGGACCTTGTACATCCACAGCTATGGCTTTTGTTTGGTATTGGCATGTAATCTCTTATTCGAAGGTGCATCTGTGTCCTACAACACACCCCTGCCCTGTGATTTCTAATTAAGCAGCAAGACCAGCTTGCAGATTTTGAGCAACGGAGACCCTGAGTGCCTCTGCTGCCATGCCTGTCAGATCAAAGTGCTAATATCAAATAGGATTTTCAGAGGGATTAAATGGCAATCATGCTTTCGAAAGCACTCCGTGTGCAGTAAATCCTGGGTAAATGGTAGCTATTAAGCCCAAAGTGGCCATCAGAATGCAATCCATTTTGCGTGATGCTGACAGAAAAACTGAACTCTAATGAAACGGCTTAAGGTGACTACACTCTGAAGACTCTTGTCTTCGCGGTTTATGTACTGTTTCTATTGCTATAAGTAACGTAGGGCCAGAGTTCTGCCTTTTGTTTCCTCCTGGGAGAATCCACAGTCCAGCTGATGCTGTTTCTGCCCTTTAGGCAGCGCGAGTAACCGATCGAGTACACGGAGTCTCCTCAGCGTGAGCAGTGGCATGGAGGGCGACAATGAGGTGAGATGGGGGTCTTTTTATCACAAGAGAAAGCTCCCACGGGGAGGGAAGCCACACACGAAAGGTCACACGTTATCTGAAACAATGCAGGATGGGCAGATCCAGAGAGATGG
Source organism: Microtus ochrogaster (assembly GCF_000317375.1). Classification (NCBI taxonomy): domain Eukaryota; kingdom Metazoa; phylum Chordata; class Mammalia; order Rodentia; family Cricetidae; genus Microtus; species Microtus ochrogaster. The sequence continues at coordinate 68,755,943 of NC_022015.1, read as the reverse complement.
TGTGAGGGTTGGTGGCTGGCAGAGCCGGAGGGTGAGGGGCACAGGAAGAACTGTTTGATGACTTTGGGGTTTTCTTTGCAGCTGAGGAAAATGGTTTGAAATTAGATAGAAGGTGGTGGCTCCATAAAGCTACAAATGCACCAAGGTCATCTTGTTTTGTAATGGTTGACCTCGTGGCTATATGAATTTTGCCTCAGTATAAAGGAAGAAAAGGGTAATGGGGCGCATAAATAGAGATAGACAAATCTACCCAAACTACTTTAGCTGGAAGTGGGGTGTCTGCAGGAAGGAGTTGTCTGAATTGAGGGTTCCAGGGGAAGCATCGTGCTGTGTCTAGATCATGAGCCTGTGTTGTGCTGTATGGAGCCATGGGATAGTCCTTTATGTCCCAGAGTCCAGGGTATCTGTCTCCGATTTCATCCCTCTCTCTCTACCCTGGCCTCTCCTGCATTTTCACATGGATGGTGGCATGGTCTCCGGACAGACAGGCATCTCCTGAGCTGAGAGGTTCAGCTGCTCTCGGGGAGGCCACATTTCAAGTTGGTCCATTGGTGTCAGTGTCTGTCCTGACCTGGTTTGAACCCAAGGGGTCATGTGAGTCACCACTCACCCTGAAGACTCAGGAGAATGGGTCTTAGGGAGAGCACTCCTGTAAACTTGCAGGTGGTTTTAGCAGACCGAGTATAAGACAGCTCTCATATTTGGAGAAGCTAGGATTTTGAGTTTAGGCAATTCGTGATAACCTGGGTAAAATGGTGTTCCTAGACTACACCAGAAGGATGTGGAAAACTGTCATTGGCACTAGGCTGGCTCCTGTTTGGGAACAACCTAACAATGGTGAGGGCTATCTCATGGTGCCTAGCTATGTATGTTCATGCGTCTTGTGTAACAGTCACCTTTGTTTCTCATCTTGCATGCTATAGGATAATGAAGTCCCTGAAATTACTCGAAGTCGTAGCCCAGGTCCTACCCAAGTGGACGGAGCACCAGTTGTGACCCTTGAGAGACCCCCCAGGGTGCCTCCTCGAGCCGCTTCACAGAGGTAATGTTGAAGTAGATGTGAATATTTCTTCTCACTCTCCTAACTGTGAAGGAGGAGAGGATTTGGGAGCATCTAAGACCACCAAAGAATGAGGACAGAGCTGTGGAAACACTTCAGTGTGCTGTCTTCAGTAAAAAGTGATACTTCATTCTTCTGCCAATATTGATACATCATAATGTTTGGTTTGCTTCTTTTATCCTTGATTTAAAGCGGGACTTATTTATATAGCTTTAAATCGTGTGTAGGTATGTGTATCTGCTTGTGGGTATGTGCACATGGACTCTGCAGAGGCCAAAGACACTGGATCCCCTGGAGCTGGAGATACAAGAGTTGTGAACCACCCTATAGGGTGCTGTGAACCAAGCACAGATCCTCTGGATGAGCAGCCACTCTATCTGCTGAGTCATCTCTCCAGCCTCTGCTCTTGATTCTTCTTCTTTTGAGACAAGGTCTCACTATGTAACCCAGGCTAGCCTCCAACTCTCAATCCTCCTGCCTGAGGCTCCTGGAAGTTAGGATTACGGGCATCAACCATCCTGCCCAGTTTAGTTGCTCACCCTTTAAATAACATTTAAGTTCATACGTGAAGGGCATGGATATAACTATCAGCCTTTAAAATAATTCTTTTCTATTTCTGGTTTTATTTTTTTCATTTTCTGTGTATGCATGTGTGTCTATATGAAGCACCATGTGTGTACAGGTGCCCAGGGAAGCCAGAAGATGACATTGTTCCCCTGGAGCCACTCAAGTGGGTCCTCTAAGAGAAGCACGTACTCTCAGATGCCTGGCTGTCTCTCCAGCTCCTAAAACAAATTTGAATTTTTTATTCACATGTGTGTGCATATGTACATATTTGTGTGTGAATGTCTTTTTCACTGAACCTGGAGCTCAGCATTGGCTATACTGGCGGGCTAGCAAGCACTCAGGATCCTTCTGTTTGCACCCCAGCTAGGATTACAGATGCATGTGGCCATGCCTAGGTTTTTATATGGGTGCTTGGGATTCAAACTCAGGTCCTAATGTTTGCATTGCAAGCACTTTAACAAAGGATCAATCTCCCCAGGCTCTTTAGTAATTCATATCTGTCTGTCTAGAATTCAGTTCATAGTATTGAATTCCCTTGGCTTTATTGTGGGTTCTGGGCTTCTCAGCAACAGAACATAATATTAGAAGTGAAAATGAGGGCAAAAAATAGTCTTGTCTGGGGGTGAGCAAGGCTCTGGGCCACTCACATGGGGCTCAGTATTGTGCTATCACTCGTGAGCTTAGGTGAGTCATTTAACTTTTGTGTGCCTCCATATTCTTGTCTATAAAACAGTTACTAATTGAACTTCCTCGTGGGGTTGTAAGGGTTGAGTTGGTGAGACATGAAGAATATGAGGATTTATCATACAGGAGAGGAGCAGACATCTGGGGCTTTGACAGTGAACCCAGACAAGTGTGATTCGCTTACTGCGCTCTTACTTATGACTGACTTCAGTGACTTCAGTGGACACGGGGGCCCTGCGAGGAACATTCTGTATGGTCAGTGGGATAACAGAAAACATGGTAGGGCTGCCATGCAGAAAGGCTGTCTCGTGGCCATGCCTAGGTTTTTATATGGGTAATTGGGATTCAAACTCAGGTCCCAATGTTTGCATTGCAAGCCTTTAACAAATGAACCATCTCCCTGGGCTCCCCAGAAAGGAGGGCTTGGATGTGAAACCCAGGCTTTGATGGTTGAAATACAAAGCATGAGGAAAGAGGCCGTTTTTGCCTATTTAAATATAAATAAAGTTCGTCTGTGGGATGTGCGAGAAAGTGCAACATAAAGGCCTCTGTCTGGTGTCCTGTGCCTCGCCATCTCTCTCTCCATTTTGGCCTCTGCTATTTACTGCCTTTCCAGCTGCTCCCAGTGACATTCCTATAGTGACACACGAACATCTGACAGCCTCGAGCTGTGCTGCAATCGCCGACATGACTCTCCGGCACAGCCTGAGAGATTCCTACTCCCAGAAGGAGTGCATGTGATAACCCAGGCCTTTGTATCACGCTGTTTGAAAGTTACTCTGTATTTGGTGTGTGCCTGTGGGGGCGGGGATGCTTTACAGGAGTGATGCAAGTATGATTATGGCGATAAATGTTATTATTTAATGACAGCTTACTCTGTGGCAGTGTTTATGTCAAACACATTAAGAGCGTTACTTAATGCTCTCCAAAGCCTGCTTGGGAATTATCACATCTTGCAGGTGTAGAGGCAGGGGAAATGGAGAGATGCTGGGATTGACAGGTTTGGTTTTCTAGTCATTATGTTACACCTGGCCAGGAAAATCAAGGTGTCAGGCAGGAGGAGATCCAAGACTTTTTAATCCCTGAAGGTTGAGACCCTGAAGCCTCTTGTCTAACTAGACCAAGAGAGGAGGGGGCAAGCTTGAAACTGCAGCCGTCGGCTTATGCAGGATTTTGTTGCTGTTGTTGACATTGCTGTCACTATCGTTAATAGACAAGAAAAGAAGAGGAGTCGGGAAAACAACTTCCAGGAATGCAAAGGTAGAATTTGGGACACGTCTAACTGCGCGAGAAGAGATGAGAGAGGAATTGTTTGGGGAGCTAGCAAAAGTGTGGTGGTGGTAAAGATAGATAGGATGAGCGGAGGACAGAGACACTTTCCCAGGCAGACGGTGTGGAGACCTGTAATTAACGGAACTCAAGACTTGTGTGCATTTTTGGTTTGAGTAGGATCTGCAAGTATGTGCTTGCGTTCTAAGTATGCGTGCAGGTTTCAGGATAGAAATGAGACAGTCTGTGGACAGAGTGAGGCTGTCTCTGACCATTGTGAGTGGTTGCCAGGCTGAGAGACACAAGGGAGTCTGGCTACTTGCCCCAGCTCTGCTCTGGGAACCTATAATCCCATGTTCTCAACTTTCTCCTCTCTCTGGTGCTACCTCAGTCCACACGGCCTGAGCTTTGGCTAATTCCTCTGATGGTTTCACTTGCTGTTCACAGAGCCTCAGATGCTGCCAGCAGACAGCCTGGTGCCTCCATCTCTACCTTCTCCTTCCTGCTGTTGACTGGGGACCTGAACTCACATGCCTATAAAGCACTGGCCTCATCAAGCCACCCCAAGTCACTTCCTCATGAGTTCCCAAGCCTGGGGCAGAGACACCATTCTCCCCTTCCCCCAGTCCCAACCCTGGGACTCTATCCCACCTCCCTCACAGCTCTCACGTCCAGTGGCTCTCCAGGCACCGTCCACACTCTGTCGCCCTTTCAGCGATCAGACGTGCTCCCCCTTCCCTCTGGTAGTCTTCGGTTCATCCTTGAGGCCCACACTTACTTCCCTGCCCCAGGGGTGTCTTTTCCACACTGCAATCAGGTTCACTTTCTAGAACAAAAGTAGCTGATGGTCCATTTCCTGTAAGAACCTCAGAATTGGATTCTGGGTATTTTAGTGTGCTCTGGCTCTGTCCCTGTCCAGCTGTATGTCACTTTGTTCTCCTGTTCTCATCCATGTTCCGCTACTTAGATGTTCTCAGGAATGTACTGGAGAAACACTTTCCTTGGAAAGTTCTCTTTCTATTCCCCTCCGTTTTCTGTGCATCCTTTAGTCCAGGCATCCTTCCACTAGGACTCCTTCGCTGATGGACCGCACTGAGTGACTCCTCTAGTGTGGGTCCTCTAGTCTGTTATATCCCCACATCATAAACATTGCTCATGTTTCTCTCCTCAAGTGGATAGTGAACTCTGTGAGAGTAGAGGTGGTGTGTGCTCATCTGAGAATGACCTCAGGGGATCTTGTTTGCTCTTGTTCCTTTTTATGTTTTAGACAGGGTCTCTCTTTGGCCTAGAGCCTGCAGAGTAGGCTAGGCTGACTGTCCAGTAAGCCACAGTGGTTCCTCTGTCTCTGCCTCCCAGTCACTTTGATTGCAAGCACTCCACCATGGTGTGCCCAGATTTTTATGTGGGATCCAGCTCAGATCCTTGCACTTGCACAGCACGTGCTGAAATCAATTGGTTAGCTCCCCAAACACAGAAGTGACTTCGGAGTGGATATTTTTTTTCTGTTCTTTTCTATGTCTGGTATATGAACAGACACATTGGGTATTTGGTATTGCTTGGATTGGACTTCTTAAGCCCTTGCACAATTAGCCATCAAGCCAGGTATGGTGTCTGAGGCAGGAGGATTGCCAGGATTTTGAGGTTGGCCTGGTCTATATAATAAGAGGCGGTTTCAAAACTAAACCAAACTAAAAAACCAGTCAGCTTCTAGGGACCTGAAGGTTACATCAGATGGTATGTACAGGGCACACAAAGACATTCCAGCTAAGCCTGGCTTTCAAAGAACACTGCCATCATCAGGGTTGCTGGGTTCTTGGGTCAAATTCATCGCCAGTGAAAACTCACCCTGGAGTAAGAGTGTGCAGATGTCTTCAGTTTTGGCTTCTTGGTGTCTAAGATGGCAGTCTGCACAGACCACTCCCTTCCTTATATATCCTCCACAATATCCTTCCACTTCTCTGTGCTGTTCTACCTGTTTTCATAAATCCCGAACTAGAGCTTCTGATCTTTTGCTGGAGCTGCCCCTCAGAGTGAAACTATATTGATGGGGAAGTGTCTAAGACTAGACCGTTCGTCCTTACAGTGAGATTTCTGGCTTTCTAAGCATCTACTCTAGGCCAGACATAAAGCTGCTGACTAATTTCCGTGTCATCTCTAAGTGCCCACATACCTTGACTAGGCAGATGAGAAAACAGGGTCATCCAAGTTGAAATTTTCGTGTACATACACACACACACGCATGCACACGCATGAGTGCGTGCACATGCACACACATGGTAGGGGGGTGGAGAGAGAGAGTTGTGTATGCAAATATCCATGCTTAGATGTCCCTTAAGGTCTGAGCTGTGCCTATCAGACAGTCCAGTCTCCCGACGTTGCCCATTGTCTGTCTCATACACACATACCCAGTGTCTTGATAGCCAGATCCGTGCTCATTTTACCTGTTTGTTACACACAGTGTGAATCTTGGCAAATGTTTGTAGAAAGGAAGGAATGGCCTAAACTTGCTTAAGAGGTATGACCTCTGACCCATAGTTTGTAGGGCAGGAGACTGGGAGGCAGATTGACACAATGCTGCTGTTTTTACTGCATAGATCCCAGCAGTCCAGTAGCAAACGCTCTACTCCTGGGACCAGAGCAGGGCCCCCTGTGGACGTCTGTGGTTAGTCTGTGCTCTGTCTGACTCTCTCCCTTGATCCTGAGACAGCCCAGCCGTCCCCAGCTCTCGCTGTTTCCTTGACCTGATCAGAAGCAGTGCTCAGGAGGCATTTAGCAAATATTTACTCACAGATTCATTCAATCATGGACCGTGCAGCTCCAGGGTTACACAGTTCAATTACAGCACCCAACAAAGCTCTCTTTCTGCGTGTATTGATTTGCTTCTTGGAGATTAAATATTGGCTTTACAGCACACACGTAGAAATGCCATCTGTAATCACTGAACCGATCTGTAAACAGACCCACCCTGGTCTACCTGGAGTGTCACTTAGGACTTTACAGAAGTCCAAACAGAAGAACATGAAGAGGGGCTTTTAGGTGGGCACACGCACTAATGGGACAACACTTAGCGATCCGATGAGGAAGCGAGAAGCAGGCACTGGAATTCTCTGTCCCTCCTTCAGATAGCTTCACTGTGATGGTGAGTCTCTACCCGGGCAGCCTATTGGAATTACTGGCATTTTACCATCTAGGCTCTATTGATACTTAGGTACACCAAGGTCAACAGAACAGGAGACAGCTGCTCTCCAGAAGATAGTTTGCTGGATGCATGGTTCTCTGGAGCAGGGGGAGGGGAGGGCACCACACCACTGGGGTTCATACTGGCACACATGGTCAGGAGGCAGAGGGGACAAAAGTCAGACATGGGCATGAGCTTTTCATTGTGGTTCCCACGAGAAACAGTGAGTAGGACAGGGTCAAATTGACCCGGAATCACTAGTGTGGATAACTGTAAGAGGTGCTGAGGCAGTGGGACTATCTCTGTTTGTCTGAGACTGACCCTGGAATGATAAGGGCACATTGATAGTGGTCCTAAGGAGGCGACGGGGGTATTATTTAGCTGAGAGAAATGCGGTCCCTCCAGGGTCAGCAAGACCCAAAGCGGACAAAGCAACAGAAAATAAAAGGCTTAGTTAATTAACATACACTGTGAGCTCAAGAGATTGTGATGAGCAGGGCTGGGGCTTGGGAACTGGCATTTGTCAGTAGCTCTGCTGGTGATTCTAACGTTCAGGGGTTAGAAACCATGACATCCATGGCCTTCAGACATTTGTAGTGTGTCCTGACTCCTTAACTAAAGGAGGTGTCTTTTTTTTTTTTTATAGCTCTTCAAAGTAGCTGCAGGTTGTGGATACTCAAGAATGCTTTGATTTGGTTAATTTTTAAGAGTTGCTTTATTTTTCATTACAGGCCTCTAACCCGGGAGCCTTTCCATCCTCCTCCACCAGTTCCCCCCAGAGGTCGCTGATTCCCTCTCCTGAATCAAGCCTACTACAGACTTTTAAGACTTGCGTTTTGCCGCCTGTTGCCGAAGTCTTCACATTGACTATTCTGCATGACTGCGGACCTTGAGATTCACCATCACTGCTGATGTTGCAGCCCCGCTGCTTTGGGTGTCCCTCAAAGACATTAAGGAGTGGTGGAATCTGAGACTAAGGACCTTGTTCAACATCGCCGAGTGTATTGGGTCACATTCTTGGTTGCCAAAAGGATGAAGACTCTATCAAAATACTTACCTCTCGTATCCTATAGCAGGAGCCAAACAGGGTTGACGGAAAAGTACTTAACAAGCGAGTGTCCTGCAGTAAACATGGATTCGTCCATACACACCTGCTAGTTTCTAGAAGTGGTTGTAGAGTTCCCAGCAGAAGAAGTGGCCTAACTTTGAAGCAGTTCTACATTTCTATGTGTGTGCTGGGGCTGGTCACATACAAAATGCTGTCAATGATTTCCTCCCTTACATGTGTCTGTGTGCGGTATGCATGTGTCTGTGTGCAGTATGCATGTGTCTGTGTGCGGTATGCATGTGTCTGTGTGTATGTCTGTGGAGACTAGGGGCAATGTCGGAAGTCTTCAGCAATCACTTTCCATCTCTTCACAGAGGCAGAGTCTCTTAACTGAGCCTAGAGATTACTGATATAGTTAGTCCAGCTTGCTCCAGGAATCCTCTGTCTCTGTTCTCCTGGTGCTGAAATTACAGGCAGGTTGCTGTGCCCCCTTGACATCTGTGTGGATGTTGGGGTTCTGAACTCAGGTCCTCATGCTTGAACACCAAGCACTTTATCTACTGGCCCATCTCCCCAGTCCCCATCACTGCATTTTCTGTCTCTAAGGAGCCAATCCTCTTTTCTCTTACCCCCCGCCCCCCAATATAAAAGTATAACCATACCTGACCATTGGCCTTCCAGAAGTGTTTACCTCTTACATATCACCCAGGCAGGGGACTACCCACTACTGCTTTCAGTTTGGCCATTTATACCTCAGTATGTTGTCAAACTAGCCATATTGCCAGGAAAACACTGAAAACAGCCAGAACCAGAAGCCTGAGGTACGGGGTAGCCCACTTATAAATCTGTGGCCTTTATAGTTCTGGCCATAAAGAAAGAGAAGGACTTGATTTTTTCCTCTCTTGAGGAGCCTGAAGTGGTGGGAGGAAAAAGCTAAACTAAGACTTACTACTGTTACTTTATACAGTTATCATCAGGCCTTGTAAATCTATATAGAGAACTGTAACCATACTATGAATTTTGAGATCCTGTAATATAAATTTACCTTCAAATTACAGATCCTTAATCTCACCTATACATACAGAAAAATTATGAGAAGTATTTTTTTTTTTTTTTAGTTTTTTGATACAGGGTTTCTCTGTGGCTTTGGAGCCTGTCCTGGAACTAGCTCTGTAGACCAGGCTGGTCTCAAACTCACAGAGCTCCACCTGCCTCTGCCTCCCAAGTACTGGGATTAAAGGCGTGCGCCACCATCACCCGGCTCAAGAAGTATTTTTTTAAGTACAGACAATATGGTTGTTTCTCATGAAATCATTGTCCAATCTCACATAGAGATATTATTATGATTATTATTTATCTGTTCCAGTGTATTCTCATTGGGTCACTTTCTCATAATTAAAGGTTCTCCTTCAACCTCATTCCATCCAACACTCCCTGAGTATAACTTCGGGTGGACTCTTGAGTTGTTGTGTATAAAACACATCATTGATCAAGTCCACCCTGTGAGAATATTTTCACAAAGTATCTCACAGAGAACCTGGAACATGGTGGCCAGTCTGCAAATGGGCCTTCAGTGGTCCCTCAACCCTCCTGTCACTTATTTGGGAGAAATAAGAGACTATCACCTAAAAGAACAAAAATGAAAACATTGATGTGGTTGTCCTCCTGTTGTTTATCGCCTCCGATTTATTTTGATATAAATTGTTTTATCCTAAGCCACCTTTTGGATGCCAAACTTAGGTTTGTGCATATATTCTGGTGACCAGGTTTGATAATAACATGGCAAGGCCAACCAATGGCATTAGCATCTTGTGTACACAGCACTCTTTGTGCAATGTTTGTATATATAATTGCGTTTTATTCTTGCCTTAAAATAAATAGGAAACAAAACTGAGAGTGCTTTTTTGAGGAACCTGGCTCTGTGACTGCGGCACACTTGGGAGGAACCTGATCAGAGTCAGGAGTGCTCAGTCTCAAGTCCTGAGAAGATTGTCACTGAACCATCAGGCTGGGTAGTTGTGTGTAAAAGACGAAGGAGGAAGAATCCAGATGAAATACCTGGATGCTGTTATCAAAGAACGTTTCTAATAGTGAGAATGAATTCTTATTACTTAGAATCACACATCACCCTTTATTTATTTATATTTACTCATCCTTTACATGCAAAACACATCTACCCACATGTTTAGGAATACATTATGTATAATAAAAACACGGAGCCGGGTGGTGGTGGCACACACCCTTGATGCCAGCACTTGGGAAGCAGAGGCAGGTAGACCTCAATGAGTCTGAGGCCAGCCTGGTCTACAAAGCAAGTTCTAGGACAGCCAGGACTGTTACACAGATAAACCCTGTCTCAAAAAAAAACAAAACAAAGCAAAACACAAAAGAGAAAATAAAAGAAACAAACAAGCAAACAAACAAAAAACAACCAAAACACCCCAAACAAACACAAAGGCTAGCCTAGCCAGCCCAGTACTCCCTAATAGCTGGGGGTTTCAGATTACTCTTCTATGTGCACCAGGGAAGCAAGTGGGCATTCTGAGCGCCTCCTTCAGGCAATAGTGTGCAAGTTCCACCTCCTTGGTGGAAGAAGTAATAGTAACAGATTTGTTTCTGAGAAATTAAATCCAAAATTGAAGGACTCTGCCTGTAAAATATTTGGGTGCGTATGTAAATTGGTTTTTTTTTGTTTCCAAGCAAGTTATTAAGAACATGAAATGGTCTTCATTCATTCCTGCTGGCCAGACACCAGGCTTCCCAGGGTGGGGAGAAGATGAGTAGGAGGGTGTACGATGGATTTACAATTCTCAGGCACAACTTGGAATTCATTTTCTCACAGAAAAAGAAAGGTTCCTGAAAAATAAAAGCTCATTTAGTCCACAGAATAGAAGACAGTTTTATCTTTCTACACCATGGGAGTCGGCGTGGTCTAAGGATGCAAATCTTCATTTGGCAGGCAGGAAGCCTGGCTTTTATTTTAGTCAGCTGCCCGCTGGAGGAGCTCACGTCATGGCTTCGCAGCTCTGTGTTGCATCACCTCTGAAGCAGAGACCTGGGCATTCAGTAATGCTCCAGGTCACCTCAAGTCTGAAAGACCAAGGCCAAGGTAGGACCCCTTCTGAAGAAGCATGGAGGCAGCCTAAAGGAGTCACCACCACTTACGGAGCCAGGATCTTTGTGTGGGGGGGGTAAAAGAAGGCAAGGAGATGGGATCGAACCCAGGGCCTTCTTCCCTTGTGCTTGTCTACAACTGAGCAACCCTCCCAGGAGCTTTATTTATGTTATGTGACAGCCGCTGTTTCTTACCCTTTATCATTTTTAATACATTAATTAATTAAACAACAACAACTGAGTGAAGGCAGAATGTGATCCTGAGTCTCTACAATCTCAGTATCCCAGAAGCAGAGGCAGAAGGATTGAGTTTGAGGCCAGCCTGGGCTACATAGTGAGCTCAAGGCTAGTATGCACCGCATTGAGACTCTTATCTTGAAGAACTCAAACTAAACAAAAACCAACAACAAAACCCAAATCCTATGAGCAACACAAGGAAACTAATGGCTTGAATTGCTCTTCAGTCTCCAAACTAAAGTTGTTTTTTTTTTTTTTTTCATTTGTGAGGGCTTTGGGTGGGGGGTGTTGGTCTGTACCACAGCACAGTTGTGGAGGTCAGAGGACAATTTGTGGGAGTTGATCCCCTCCTTTGTTCTGGTTTTCCAGATAGGGTTTCTTTGTGTAATAGCCTGACTGGAACTTGATTTGTAGATCAGGCTGGCTTCAAATTCATGGAGACCCATCTGCCTCTGCCTCCCGAGTACAGGGATTAAAAGCGTATGCCCTCACTGCCCTTCTTGTACTGTGCATTTTTTTTTAAAAATATGCCCTGCCTATTGTAAGGGTTCCTAATTTTAAATTTACCCTCCCCAAATGATTACTTCATAATTTTTTCTGTGTTCTTTCCACCTCCAACCATTTGCCAACTTAGTGCTCCCCCACAAAACCCATCAAATGCTCATGCCCCAAATTTGGGGAGGCTAAAAGGCTGGTGATGATGGATGTTTAAGAAATTACGCATCCATCTCAATGTGGTGCTCATGCTGCTTGCTCTTCAATTGCCCATCATCACTCCATTCAAAGCCAGTGATTATCCATTCATGGAGCCTTTGCTGAGCCTCCACTACGAGCCAGTCTCTGTGCTAGGTGCTTAGGAATATATACAAAGATGAATAAGATGCCTCCTCTGATTTCAGTAGCAATTACTGATGTAAGATTCATAAGCAATTAATCATGCCCTGCCTTGCGATGTCTCCTAGACTAGCTGGAAAGCATTCTTTAAACACTGCCGTGTGATTTTCCTTTTCACTTGGTAATGTTTTCATTTTGCAAATAGTTGTTGAATATCTACGTGGCAAGCACTGTCTTGGCAGCTCAGACAAATGATCATCAAATGGTTGCTCCTGCCATTAAAGAAGGTCAGACTGCAATACAGACGAGGAAACGGGATTAGGTAGAAAGTATGATATAACCCACCAAATGCTATGGGAATCCCAAAGAAGGATGCTCAACTGCCCAAGAGCATGATGCAAGTTTTCATTGAGCCGGTCTTGGAAGGACAGAATTAAAGACAGGACATTCTAGATAAAGAAAATACTAAGGGCTGGAGAGATGGCTCAGTGGTTAAGAGCATTGCGTGCTCTTCTAAAGGAACCGAGTTTGATTCCCAGCAACTACTTGGTGGCTCAAAACCATCTGTAATGAGGTCTGGTGTTCTCTTATAGCCTGCAGACATATGTGCAAAACAGAATATTGTATCCTAAATAAATAAATACTAAAAAAAGAAAATACCATGAGCAAAGGCTTAGCATTGGTGAAGTAGCAGTGGGGCACATAGATGTCTCTGGTCCATTCCCAGCACTGCATAGGTCACAGAGGTGTAAGGAACATGATGTGTATTTAAGTGAAGGCAAAACACAGGTATTAGTGACTGCTCAATGTTTTAGTTTGCTTTCTGCTGCTGTGTTAAACATCACGACTAGCTTGGGGAGGAAAGGGTTTATTTGGCTTACATTTCCAAGTCTCAGTCTATTCCTGGTGGGAGTCAAGGCAAGAGTTCAAGCAGGAACCTTCGAGGCAAGTGCTAGCTTGCTCCCCATGACTTGTTCAGCCTGCTTGTTATACAACCCAGGACCACCTGCCTAGGGATAGCACTTTTACTATGGACTGGGTCCTCCCACATCAATCAGAAATCAGAAAAAAAAAATGCCCCACAGACATGTCCATAGGCCACTATGATAGAGGCAATTCCTTATTGAGGGTTCCTCTTTTCAAGAGTTTCTAGTCTGTGTCAAGTTGACAAAAACCTAACTTGCACAGTTCAGACGGGTCTGATTGCTCAGGTGCATAGTCATCATAACGTTGTATAAGAAGGGCCCCTTGAGGCTCAGGCATTTGAATGCTTGGTCACTGAGGAAAGGAACCCTCTGAATGGAACCTACAAGGATTAGGAGGTGTGGCCTTGCTGGAGGAAGTGTGTCTCTGGGGGTGGGGCTTTGAGACTTCTAAAGTCCAGGCCAGGGCCAGTCTCAGTCTCCCTGCCTGGAGATCAGGATGCAGCTCTCTGTTACTGTTTCAGTGCCATGCTCGCTGCCATGCTGATAATGGACTGACCCTCTGAGACTGTAAGCAAGCCCTCAGCCCCCAGCTAAATGCTCTCTTTCATAAAGGTTGCTTTGGTCATGGTATCTCTCTTCACAGCAATAGAACTGTGACTAAGACAGTCACAGACTAAGGAAGCTGGACTGTGTACCCTTTAGCAAGGGCATCACTCTCAGCCCTCATTACTTATGTAGTGCACACTTATTCTAGAAAACATCCAGGGCTGGAGATATGACTCAGTTGGTAAATTGCTTGTATGAGGATTTGGGTTCAAATCCTAAGAACCCGCATAGGAAGTTAGATCTGGGAAATGGAGAAGAAGGGTTCCCGGAACTTGCTGGCCAGGCAGTCTAGCAGAATACTTGAGCTTCAGGTTCAGTGAGAGATGTTGCCTCAAAAAATAAAATGTGGCCGGGCAGTGGTGGCACATGCCTTTAATTCCAGCACTTAAGAGGCAGAGGCAGGAGGCTACCTGGGAGTTTGAAAATAGCCAGGGCTACACACAGAGAAACCTTATCTCAAAAAACAAAAAACAAACAAACAAAAGATTATTTTCTACAGGTAAACTAACATGTTATCACTTAAAATGGAAGCAAACTGTTCCTCCTTATAAGTACTTCTTGGATATCATTTCATGCCAATGAGTACACATCTGATCCACCTTTTACAGGGCTGTATGATTACATTAGTAGTTAAAAATAAATAAAAAACTAACAAAGCAAACCATGTCTGATCTTTCAGTAAGTTACCCAACGTGTGCTTCAGTTACTTTTCTGTAACGTTCACACACTAAAGGTACCTGTCGCACAGGGTCTGCGTGAGTATCAAACAGTGCCTGGCAGATGAAATCCTTAGTGATGATTCCATGACTTACTCATTCACGACTCAAGGTGTGTTTTGGACAAAGTGATGTAATCTGATTTTCACCCTTGGGGAATGAACAAGGAAGGAAGATTGCAGTGAGCTGTTGTTCAAACCTCTGCACACTACAGTGGTATGGAATATTGGCTGTTGAGATATTACAAGACCAAATGCTAGACTCTATCGAATTCTGATGGATGAGACAATTCTTCCTCAAAGCCCCACATTTAGAGGGCTGGTCTATTCATGTGACACATATTTCTGAGTCCTTATGTTTTGGTTTGAGATGGGGCCTTGCTATGTAGCCTGGCTGGTCTGGTACTGGGTCTGTAGACAAAGTTGGGTCCAATCTTTCAGCAGTTCTGCCTCTGCCCCTCAAGTGCAGAGATTACAGGCCTGCATCACCATGACCTGCTTTATTTCATTTTTTTGTTTTTGTTCTTTCCTTGTTTTGTTTTGCCTCACACTGTAACCCAAGCAAACATTGAATAGGCAACAATCAGTCCAGCTTCCTGAATGCTGAGGTTACATGAGTGAAATACTAGCTCCTTATTACCGGTTTAGGTAGAGAAAATAAGAACAAGTGATTGGAGCTCTGAGGAGCAGAACACATTTGTGACTGAGGATGATGGGAGAAAAACAACACGTAGGCAAACAAATGAACAAAAACGTCAGTTTAGCCCACATCTCTTGATTGAACAGAAGTCCAATCAGTACTCGGTGATGTTAAAACACCCAACCCACCCTGTACAAGTTTAATGATCATCTTCCATAAAGAAGCTTGGGGAGCTCATTCTCTGGGATAGACCGAAAGGACTGTTCACGTTGAGCTAGGCGCCGGAGCCCGGGTTAGGTCAGCCCATCGGCCTCACGCGGCTTTGGCTCGGAAGCGCGGGGCTCAGGCTGGGGCTTGGACGAGCGGCCGCACACCGGCCCCGGAACCCTTCGGGCCCACGGCCTGCGTGCGCCGGCGGCGTTCGCGGCCCCGCGTCGGGAGGACTTCCGGCGTGTGCCGGGGTGGCCGGATGACGTGGCTGAGTCAGAGGAAGAGGCTCGGAGGCCGGGGGGCGGGGGCGGCACGGAGCGGGCGGTGACGGCGGCGGAGGCAGCGGTTGGGCCCGGGCCCCGTGCGTCTGTCCGCGCCCGGTGGATGTGAATCGGCGGCGGCGGCGGCGGAGGAGTCGGTGGGCCGGCGCCCGGCCTGTGGGAGCGCGGAGGATGAGGCCGCTGCCGGGCGCTCCTGGCGTGGCGGCGGCCGCCGCGTTGTTGCTGCTGCTGCTGCCCCGGGCTCGGTCTGACGAGCACGAACACACGGTGAGGCGAAGCGAGCTGCGCGGCCGCCCCCGATCCGCTCCCCCGCTTGCAGCCCCGCCAGGCCCGGCGCGGCCTGGAGGCCCGGTGCAGCCCTGCAGCCGGCCGAGTGCTCCTTCCGGTCGGGCATGGCGGGGCCGGATCCGTGGGAGCTGGGAGTAGGAGGCATTTTTGAGCACCCCCTGCGGCCTGGGCCTTGCTCCTCGGCTCCGCCTCTCGGGGCTGGGGCTCGGGGTCGCCCAGTCGCGGGCTCTGGACCGGGGGAAACTGGATGCTGTGGGACACAGCACGGCGGAAGATGGATGCACCGTGATCACCAGGCGCTTGCCAACCAGGAAATACCCATCGCTTCATGGCCCGCTCCGGCCTTTTCCCATCCTTCTCTCTCCCGTCCGAACCGGATTCAAGTCCTGGGGTGGGAGGGACAGCTTTAGTGAACCGGAGGCATGAACGGTTTACGCGTGGACACGTCTTCACTCTGCACGCACTAGGTCCTCAGGCCTTTCCTGTAACTTTGTCCGCGCTCGGCGAGTCCCCAGAGGACGTCCGGGTGGTCGGTCTCTCTAACTGGGGCAGCTCTGACCCTGGGGGCCCTTGAGTCACCCAGCCCTCAGGCCACACCCCCCACTCACTTTTGCATTTGGCCTGAAGTTGATTGGCGGTTTATTTAATTGTATTTTCACATCAAAGCTTGGATTTAATGACTCTGAGTGACTTTCACCTAGAGCTGTAACGCTGCGCCCCCCCCCCCCCATGGTAGACTCCGGGAAGCAAGAAAAGTCCGATAAACCTAGAAGGTTGCTTGGCGATTGATTATTTTTATTGATAGGATTTTTGCCTGAGAAGTTGTGTATTTACTAAATTTGAAAGATATGGAGAATATCCGGCTGTTACTGCTCGGTGACGAAGTGAGGACATTCTCACTGCTCTACGGCCTGGATTAGCTGACTTCTTTTAGCCAGAACCTAATGGCTTGTATGTGTAAGTTTTTCTTCAGAGAAACACTGAACTGGTAGCATGTTTTTCTGCGACACTCGTGATTCTTTAAGATAATTTTGTTCAGATTTTAAGCAGTTAAGTGGAAACTACCCTTTCTATCAGTTAACTTGTCTTAGATTTTATGAAAGGTAATATTTTTGTACAGTATATAGAGACCATGTACATATTGGAGTAATTTGATTTCTTTTAAATACCCGGCAAGTATCATTTTTTTTCAGTATTTTAGGTAGTATTTGATAATTTTTAGTACTTCAGTTCCTATGTAAAATCCTGAACTTTAATAAGTTACAGTTCCACTAAATAGACATACAAATTTATATTCTACTTTTTAAGTCTTGTATTTTATATTGCTATGAAGAGGGAAGTCCTAGTTTATAATTTAATAAATTATAAGTGTACAAAAAGTAGCATAATTTGCAAATTTAGTATGTAAGTGGCAATGTCCATGAAAAACACTTTAAAGTTGATTTTTGTTTTCTGTGACTGTGTTGCAGGCATGAATGTGTGCGTATTACGTATAGAGTCTAGAAGAGGGTGCCACATCCCCAGGAACTCGAGTTCCTGGTGGTTGGTTATAAGCCACCCAGTATGAATGATGAGAACCAAACTGGGGAACTCTGCAAGAGCAACAAGTGCTCTGAACTGCTAATTGTCAGGGGAAGAATGCTGAGTGGGTGTTTAAAAAACACTTCTGGGATTAAATTATTAAACAACAGCTTTGAGAAGCTAAAGCTTGCCCCTTAGAGCACGTTCTATTAAGACATCACAGATGTAGTGCTAATACAACTTGGAATAGCATGTGCTTGGTCCTGTTGTAAGTGATCACTATATATTGACTCACAGTAAGTGTGTATTGATAACCCTGTGAAGGCTGGAGTAGTAGCTTGTGGTGTGCTTTCCTAATATATGCAAAGCCCCAGTTGGAAATAACAGAACCCCCAAATAAATAACCATGGGAGGCATATGATGCACCCTTCTAACAGATAAGGAAACAGGTCTAGAGAGGTGGTCATGTGTAGGAGGTTCCATCCTGTAGGGAGAGAGGCAGGATATGATTCCACACGTTCTATGAGTAAATAAGTCTTTTGAAAAAAACAAATTGTCTGTGTTTTTGTATATATGTATGGTGTGTGTATGTGTGTGAGTGTGCATATGTGGAGGTCAGAGGTTAGTGTTAAGTGTGTCCTCAGTTGCTTTCCACCTTTGTTTTTGAGAGGTTATCTCACTGGTTATGAAGCTCACTCAGTAGGCTAGACTGACTAGCCAATAAGCCCCAGGAACCCTCCTTTCTTCCTCCCAAGTGCTGGGATTACAGGTGTGTACCACCTCCTCTGTTTTCTCATGTGGGTGAAAGAGAACTTTACCAACTGAGCCACCTTTCTAGGCCATGTTAATGTCTTTAGTCTACTCAGGTAATGTACTCTGTAGCTCACTCTCTTTTAAACAGAACTGTAAGACATGGACTAGAACATTTAGGTGCATGAAGAAAGGTCCAAGGTGAGGATGAGCCTAGGTCCACACTGTGTTGTTAGAAATGTTTGTACTAGCATTAAGAAGGGATAGGGCTAGCTCCTGGGGCACAGTGGGTGGTGTGAACAGTCACGCAGGACTGTACTTCCTTGTTTCATTGCCAACTTACAAGTATCTTGAAATTACTTTTAAACAAAGGGTCTTCTTCCTCCCTCCCTTCTTTCTTTGAGACAGGGTTTTTCTGTAGCTTTGGAGCCTGTCCTGGAACTCACTCTGTAGACCAGGCTGGCCTTGAACTCAGAGAGAGCCACTTGCCTCTGCCTCCCAAGTGCTGGAATTAAAGGTGCGTGCAACCACTGCACAGCACTCTTTCTTTCTTAATGCTTTCTGATTATTTTTATTTGTAAAAATTTGTTATTTGTGCATGCGCATGTATCAGAGTGTGTCTACGTGTGTGTTTGCCCTTGGAGGCCATGGGAGGGTGTTGGATCCTTTGGAAATAGAGTTACAGGTGGTGGTGGGCCACACTCAGTGTGGGTGCTGGGAACCAAGCCATAGAAGAGTTAACTAGCTCTCTTAACTCTTCTTTGTTAACAGTTCTTTGTTGTTGCTTTATGGGGATGGGGTGTCAGTATTGGCCAAGCTGTTCATGATTTCAAGTGATTCTCCTGCCTTGGCTCTCTGAATAGTTGAGGCTACTAGCGTGCATCATTATTCCTAGCTAGATAGTTTGATTTTTGTGATGGGTCCCCCAAATTAATAGCTGGTTCTAAGAAGGAGTGACTACTTATTGCTCTCCCCCAAAGTTCCCCTTTTCTCTCCTTTTTCTGTATCTGCTACTTAGGTAGGATTTAGTTTGCCATTTGATCCATGTAGTATTCTTTTGTTTTTAATGATTTTACATTTTTTTTCCTGTGGTTTGGGTGGGTGAGTGTATGTGCCACAGTGGGCATAGAGAGACCAGCAGACAACTTGTGGGAAATGGTTCTTTATTTCTACCATGTATACTTGGAACTGACATTCAGGTTATCAGGCTTAGCAGCAAGTACCTCTGCCCACTGAGCCACATTCCCGCCCCCAGTAGTCTTTGTGTGATGATGTATCCAAAGTTGTTCTGATATTCCTAGAAAAATAATGGAAAGGAAATGTGCTGTTGACTTCTGGAGAATGTGCTACTTTTAGTTTTTAAAAGTTGGACTTGTAGATTATAGGACATACTGCTTGAAATTAAAACTAAAGAATGCTTCCACTCACTAAAGACAGCCTCTTATTACATGACCGAGGGGTCATCAAAAGTCTCTTAAAGCCATATGTGGTTGGACACACCTTTAATCCTAGCACTCGGAAATAGGCAGTTGGATCTCTTGTGATTTTCAGACTAGTCAGGGCTACGTAGTGAGACCCTACCGCCCCCTTTAAAGGCTTTTAAAGTAAGTGAATGGAGTAAGGAAAATGGCTCAGTGGGTGAAAAGCACTTGGGGATTTTTATGAGTTCTGTTTCTCAATGTGATCACAATGTTGTGTTTTGTCATTGTGTCCTTCACATCTCCTACATACACACTGTGACTGTGCTCAGTCCTAGGAATACTTAGTGAGTGTCCACTGAATGACTTGAATAATTAAGTACCTGCTAGGGACAAAGATACTCTGCTGGAAGCATGTAGCTCGCTTAAAGCACAGTGAACAAAACCAGACCATTCCTCATGTTAGCTCGTAGTCGTCGTCATGCATCTTTAGGTTCCCTCCTGGAACCCCATTTCTTTGTAGTCCTTTGTTGTTGTAGTTTCAGTACTTCTGATAAGGGGAGGACCCCACCTGTGCCTAGGATGGCTCTGCTGATAACATTTTATATTGTACCACTGAATGATATGGGAAAAGGTTTTAAGGAAGACTTAATTTGTGTTTTCTGTGTATGGGTGTTCGGCTTGTATGTAAACAAAAGGTACCATGTGCATGCAGTGCCCATGGAGGCCAGAAGAGGGCATCAGAGCCTCTAGAACAGGAACTAGAGCTGGTTGTGAGCTGCCTTATGGGTGCTGAGAACTGAACCTGAAGCCTCTTCAAGAGCAGCAAGTGCTCCTAACTTCTGGATCAGCTCTCTGGCCCGCAAAGTAGGATTTGTATGCTTGGCAAATCAGCCTTTGTCTTAGTCTCTGTCAGAAGGAACATTAGGACAGTGTTTGAAGATTTACCCTCAGAGTTTGTGAGAGTGCTGATGCAGATTTGGTTTGTAGGACATGCTGCACTTGGTCCTGCTTGGGGCCATACTTAATGATAGACTGAATGTTTAGGTGCAGAGCTCTTTTAAGAAAAAGTGGTTATCTCAACCTATGATTCAAAACTGCATTTCCAATTTATTTGCATTAGCATCCTTATGTGTGGTTTTAAATAACTGAAAAGTGTTTGAAACTAAATTCTGAAGTACTAGCAGAGATGGATTTTGCTTTTTTTTTTTTTTTTTTGGTAAAAAGATTTTAAAGTCAACATGTTTCTTTCCTGTAAAATGAAAGGCAGCGTTTGCCTTATTCTGAGCTCTTGATCCTTAGTGGGCAGCATAATTTCTGACTTCTTTATTCATTTTTATAAAAAGGTCGGCAACACTTTATCAGTGTTCCTCCTGGGGGGGGGGATTGATGACATCTGTCAGGGAAGAAAGTTTTGGGGTTCGCATCTCAAACATAAGCAGAATAATCAGGACCCATCACTTGAGTGCTTGAGAAGACGGTTTTGACTTTGGAGAATAGAGTGTAAGTAGTATCTGAAGTTTTTTTCCTTTGGGGTAGATTGACGTCTCAAATGAAAAGTTTGGCATTGAATGCTGTACACTGTTGTTGCTCTGTACAGTTATACTTTCTTTTATTTATTTCCTTTTGGTTAATAAAGCTGCCTAGAAGTCAGCAAAAGTATAGTCCTGAGTTGTAAACTTGGTACTAATAATTATATAAGCTTGAACAACTTTATGAGACAAAGCCTTGCTAGGTAGACAAGGCTGACCTAGAATTTGCTTTGGAGCCTGATGTGACATCAAATTTACCTCTTTTCTACCTCAGCCTTCCAAAGGATGTGATTTACTGGTGTGTCTTACCACTCCTGTCTTAGACAAATTGTGTAAAGTCTCTCTTATTTTTGTTTTGAATGTGTAAAATAGGCGAAGTGATGTGGCCCATCTCACAGAGTTTTGAGAAGATTCCATGTTTACATAAAGACTTTATTTAGAACTGTGCCTAGCTCCTGCATGCATTAGAAAATGGCAGCTAGTGTAGTGCTGTTACAGAAGCTGATTAGCTCATGCCGTGCTAGGGATGGCTGGTTAAGGTCTTATCCCAGGAATTGAGAAAGAAGCCTTCAGTGCTTCTGAAGGGCAAGTAGAATTTGACTAGCTGGAGAAAAGCTGGGCATGGTGGATTGCAGGGAGAGGGAGGAAAAAGGTCAGGTACAAAAGGAAAGGAGGACTGTGTCCTTGGGCAGTGCGGACGATAGTGCTTCAGTGAGAGTCTTCTCAAGGCTGGAGTGGCCAGGTGAAGACTGAAGAAGCTGGATTCTCCTCTCTTGTGGTCGCTTCCTCCAGAGGCTTGAGATGGAAGGAATTACTGCTGTGCTAGCAACTTCTGTTATGCTTCCTTGACAGTCCTTCCCCCAGGTACATTTTTCAGGTACATTTTAATATCTTGTTTCTCAGTGCTGTTGCCCAGTGTAGTTTTTCTAAGCAAAGTATTTTAAGTGTGTGCTTAGACTTCTTGGCATGTTTTGGGAAGGAACTAGACCAGCCTTTACCATAGGTTTCGAACAGGTAGATTAATGAAAGAAAAGCCTTCTTACAGACTTGGGGAGCTTAGAGAATTTGTCGGCAGCTTGAGGGGAGAAAAGGCTTCCCCATCTCCTAATAAGGCTCTTTAAAATCTTCCTTTCAGTTCTTTGAGCTTCAAGATAACTTTAAACATGTTTTTTTCTCTGAAGATGAAACTCCAGTTTTACTAAGAGAGAGTCTCACTATGTAGCTTAGACTAGCTTCAAACTCATAACCTTCCTGACACAACTTCCTGAGCGTGTGATTTCACTATGCTTAGTGAAAATGAGTTCTTAACCTTGTCTTGGGACCTCTTACTTTCAGGGTCAATAAAATCTGGAATGAAATAATAAACATTTTCCATTTATTGTATTTGACTGCATAAAAGGAGCCCTGGAAAAGAAGTGAAGCATTGTTTGTGCCTTAGTGCTCACCTGCAACTCCAGTGTTTCTGATTACTCCCTGAGCCCTGTTCCCAGAGGCTTAGACTGCAGTGCGACACTTGTTTCAGTTCTTGCAGTTCACCTGCAACTTTGTGTTTCTGGCTGCTATCTTAGGCCTCTTCCCAAAGAGCATCTTAGACCCGAGAATGTGCATGGTTTTTGTTCTAGTTCTTGACTCAGGCAGCACAACTTTAGCAGCCTGTCAAGGCTTCACAGATGTTCAGAATGACTAACTTCATTTCAGAATATGGGTTTAATCTACATTGTAACCCTAAACTGTTTCAGTGTATATAAAGTAAATGACTGTCTTACTTTAAAGAAATAATTATGTTTAGATTTTCTTATTTCTAAAGAATATGTATATTGAGGTTTATCTCAAAGGTACTTTCTAAAGTTGCATATAATACTTCTACAGACTTAGCGGAATCCAGGGCCAGGTTCTCTTTAGTGGGCACTTCTGTATAATGTTCCATTTACAAGTGTTGCTCCCTCTTCTTTTATCTCTGAATGAATACTGTTATAGTTAGTGCATGCTTCAGACTGACTAAATTGCCAGTGAACTCAACATTCACCTTTTCTTCAGTGTTTACCAGTGGTATTAAATACTTTTGTACATTGTAGCACTTTGCCTTGGTGAATAGGTTTTGATTCTTGGAACTGTGATCAGAGAGAAGTGGTTGTTGATCTGTTTGGAGAATTCTGAGGATGTGCAAGTAGAAAGGAGTACTTTGATTAGTGCTCCGTGGTTGTGCATTTTGGGAGAACAAATGACGTACATACAGATTCGTCAGTCCTGCCCCCAAATAAAAGGAGTAGTTATGGATGGAGGTCTGTGGAGATGTCAGGACTCAGACCCTGGATTCTTTACATCACAAGTGGAGATTAGCTGTAGCAGTTTTCTAAACTTATCTGAAGCAGCTTATGGTTTTCTGTATTCCTTTTCACCCTGACCTTTCTCTGCTAAAGTGGTATTAATTGTTCCTTTATTGTTGCTACAATAGTTCTCTGTAATCAGAACCTTTTCCTCCATTGTTAGTCATTTATTTGTATAGTTTTGTGTGGATTGGGAACTTGGAGGGAAGAATATTCTTTATTTTTGAGACAGGATATGGCTGTGTAGCTCTGTGTGGTCTGGAATGCACTATATAGACCAGGTTGGTCTGAAACTGAGAGTCTCCTGTCTCTGCCTCCCAATGCTGGAATTAATGTGTCATCATGCCTGGATGATGAAGGATCTTTTTATTGTTCCTGTATCTTAATATCTAACTTAGGACTTGCCGTGTGCTACCTGATCTTGTTTCTTTGATGATTTAAGTGATGTCTTGCATGAACAGTGAGGCATTTAGTATCATTAGGGTGGTAGTGGTATGAGCATAAAGGAAGAAGCAGGCTTTTGGAGTAAGAGTCGATTAGTGATTAGGGGTTTTATGGAGGACAAAGAACCTTGGGTTTGAATCTCTATGGCTAGAGAATTGTATCATTAGGAAAACAGAGTTGAAACTGGTAGATTTAAGTAGGGTGAATTTGTTTGTAAACATGGTAGATTTTGGGTGGTGGTGGCACACACCTCTAATCCCAGCACTCAGAAGGCAGAGGCAGGTGGATATCTGTGAGTTTCAGGCCAGCCAGGTCTACAGAGCTAGTTCCAGGACAGCCAGAGCTATACAGCGAGACCCTGTCTCAAAAAAGAAAAAAAAATAATAGATTTTTATTGAATGTGTTTACTGTTGAGTTTTCAGTGGGAGAACTAGAAATAGAAATTCCTGTCATTGCTAGTTGTGTATCTTCCTGTTACATGATTCGTTCCCTTTAAGAGATTAGTAGCATGGGGGACATATTCTGTTGAAAACAGAATCCTCATTTGTTGGCACATTCTAGGTACTTCATAAATACTATTCCATTGGATTAACTTTTATACTGTTAGTTAACCTGAGAGTGTCTGAGCACTTGCTAATCTTGTAGAGGGCCAGACTTCAGTTCCTAGCACCCGTATAGGGCACATCACAACTTCTTGTACCTCCAGTTCTGGGTAGATCTGATGCCTCTTGCCTCCAAGGGTGCACACACAGGAACACACACATACACACAAACACATGCACACAATTTAAAAATAAATATTTTTAAAAAAGAAATCTGATAGTTTATAGTTAATATTGCAATGAATTTTAAATTTTAGAGCTTTTAAGAAATCTTTGGCATATCCAACTGCTGGGCCATAAAAAGATAAAGTTGGCTGTCCCAGGCCTGTATGTGGCTATGTGTAATATTCACTCATGGTTAGAGGTATAATTATTGAAATACATGCAAGGTCTTTCTTGACAGGTAGGATTGGCTTTGCATGTTCTTGTGTTGGTTTCAGTGTTGCTCTTTCTATTTGTCTCTTGTCTAGGTCTTTGATCAGTATCTACGAGAAAGACTAAGAGAAGGAAGGTTGTATTTGTGCTGACGTTAGTTTGTGTGTGTATGTGTGTGTGGGGGGGGTGTAGTAATAGGAGCGGCGGGGCTGCGTCCTCAGAACCCCAGCCGCACCCTGGCCGCCTCCGGCTAGCTTATGCCCCGAAATAATTACACAGACACTGTATTCTTTTAATCACTGCTTG